>NC_000078.6:69923243-70235187 GCF_000001635.26 Mus musculus | reverse complement strand
GCTGACCAGGGAACAGAATCAAGAAAACTGCCTCAGTCTGAAATTAGTGCTCCCCTGACAACTAAGACCTTCTTGTGGTCAGGCTAATCATTAGACTCCAGCCCTGAGGGTGAGTTCTCACCAGAGAAACTTTTGAACCCTCCACAGCCACCCACAGCTCTTAATCCCAGCAATGAGTGGGTCCTGATGTCTTTCCCCAGAACTCCCCAGATCTCATAGACATCTGGCCAGTCTGACCAGCTCCCAAATGTGTTCAGACAGGTTAGACATCAAACTCTGAGCATTTCCTAAATCTAGCATAACATATTGAATTCCGATTTTTATTTATTTAATTTTCCCCCAATGCCCGGCATTAGAATAAATTATTTCTTTAGATTTCAATATATTTAGATCTAAGATTTTGAGAGAAGAAACATGCCATCTACTGTATGCTCTGAGTAGAGTAAATAAAAAACAGGAAAGTTTTGGTTCTCTTCTTCTGATTATGGGTCATTTTTGTGGGTGTGAATATCCAGAACAAAGAAAAAAAAAAAAAAAAGCTGCGATTAAAGTTACAGCCACATCCATGCTGAAACCCTGTGTGCATGATGTGGCGTGTTCAAAGGACGAAGTCCTCCACCTGCTGGTCTCAGGCCGCTGCTGCAGCGCATACACACAAAGGTTCCTTAACCTTCTCCTCAAAAATTGAAACAATGTCCGGTGAAACTTCAGAGGGGAAGGCAGCCTCTTGTTTTTATCTTAAACTGGAAATACACTGTGACTGACAACTGGAAAGTGTCATTTAAGATTGAGGAAATAAAGGACAAGCCGTGCAAGTGGTTGAAGATGGAGCAGACACATTCAGAAGTAAAATATCCTGCGTGTGTACAGGGAAGGATCCTTCAGATTCTCAGCTTTGATCCCTGAAAATATAGAGGAATCTACTTTCTGTTTGGATTCCTGTAACTTTTAAGCTGGCAAAGATTACCCTTCCATAGCTAAGCGCTTTACTGTTAAGGTTTTAAAGAGAAGCAAGTCAGAGAGATTAAAATACTTGGCTTTTATGAATCTGGGCTTTTCAAGTCTTTAGATTTGCTTCCTCCATGGAGCAATACTGGGTCTTAGGGAGTCTCTCTGCTTCTTGATTCTAATTGTTGTTGTTTTGGTTTCTTCCTTGTGTCGAGGGGTGGATCTCCAGGCTCGCACATGCTTGGCACATGCTCGATCACTGAGCTCCATCACCAGGCTTGCACATGCTAGGCACATGCTCGATCACTGAGCTCCATCACTAGCCAGGAGTCTCCTGTGTGCAATTGATTGAGTGCAAAGATCAAGTCAAGGTGTGGGTTCCAGGGGCAGTTTGCTTTCACAAAGGTCCTGAGACAAGGAGACAGGAAGGTCAGCCCAGAACATGTTGCATCACAGTGGCCTGTGGAAACCCTGAGCTTACCACACTTGCCACTCCCTTCCCTAGTCAGGATGTGTCCGTGTCTCTTAGCACAGTTTTTCCAGAATTTATCTCCTCATTTGTTCCCTTACACAGTTAAGTGAGGTTGGGGGTGGGGGTTGTTAGTTTCATTTGTTTGTTTGTCTTGTTTCTTTCTGAAGCCCAAATCTTATTGCATTCCTAGTGACAACAGAGGAGTAAAGTCGTACTATGTGTGTAATACAGCTGTGCATGACATGCATATATATATTCACACATGTGTGTATATGTGTGAGTGTGTGTGTATATGTGTGTGCATGCATGCCCTGAGGTTCCTGCCTGGGGTTCTATACCTGCTCGGACTTTTCCCAGGTGTCTTAGTTAGGGTTTTACTGCTGTGAACAGACACCATGACCAAGGCAAGTCTTATAAAAAACAACATTTAATTGGGGCTGGCTTACAGGTTCAGAGGTTCAGTCCATTATCTTCAAGGTGGGAGAATGGCAGTATCCAGGCAGGCATGGCGCAGGCAGAGCTGAGAGTTCTATGTCTTCATTCAAAGGCTGCTAGTGGAAGATTGACTTCCAGGCAACTAGGGTGAGGATCTTATGCCTACAACCACAATGACACACCCATTCCAACCAGGTCACACCTATTCCAACAAGGCCACACCTCCAGATGGTGCCACTACCTGGTCCAAGGATATACAAACCATCACACCAGGATTCGGTATTCAGTCCCTGGATTCTCTGACATGCCCAGACTACCTGATGGCTCTGCTCTAAGCAGGCTGCAGGCTCCAGGCTCCTCACTCCCAAACTCCCTCCACACACAGCCCAGTGCCATCTTACCCCGTCCTCTCCAGATGCTGGGCTCCACAGATTAACTTGCAATTCCAACCTGGGAAGCTCATGACTTCCTTACAGAAAATAAACACACACACACACACACACACACACACACACACACACTCCTGCAAGCATAGCTCCTCGAGGGACACAGAAAAGGCAATGAGAAGAAAATGAACACTGGTTAGTATTACAAAAGGCAGGTTTTCATCTTAGTAATGCCTTTAGCTCTTGGCCACCCATCTCTCTTCCAAACTTAGCTGTCTTGTCAATGCAGTATCAGAAGAGTAAACGGCCAGAGCATTTCCTGATTTTGCGTCATCTGACATTGGGACCCCAATTCTCTGGGGTCACCAAATTGTGTCCTGACATTTTAAAACCATCCATGATCTGAGGGACAGGTTGTACATCTCTCCAGCCTTTCAGAAACTTCCACTGGACCACATCTAACAAGCCCAGCTACTGTACTAAGAAGCAAATTAAATATGACAGGAAATGAAAGCACCAGGAAGTGGGTTTGCTCCAAGATAAGCAGATACACTCAAGTTTAACAACGACTGGTCATGGTCACAGCCAATTACAGAGAAGATAATTCAGACAGGCACCTGTGCTGTGCGCCTGCGGGATATTTGGCAGGCTAATAAACCTAGGCTCTCAGTTGTCATCCTAAATGTTTAAAACAGCAGGGTGTAGATATGAGCCTTGGCTGTCACATTCATACACTGAATGCATGGATTAAAGTGTACTTACTTCTGCTCTCTGAGCATAAAGAGCCGCTCTAATATGACATTGTCCTTCTCCACAGGCCATGTGACCCATATGTGAGGCCACTTTGGGCCAGTTCCCTTGGCTTCAGAACTGATTAAAAGCAGGTCAAAAGGCCAATCTAGAGCACAGAGCAGCCCGAGATTAGAGAGGACAGGGTTAGCTGAGGCTCAGTCAGAACTCAGGCTTACTCAAATCCCAAAGAGCTTGGGGGTGTGAAATCTCTCCAATCGACTTGGGAAGTGGTCTTGAGCAAACCTGAGAACCGCTGAGCCTCAGTTCCCCCTTTGGTAAAGTAGAGAGAGAGGCAGAAATTGTCTCAGTGCACTGCTGAGGGGATCGAATGGAGCAGGGTATGTGGGAACCTAACAGCCAGGCCTCATCCCAGCAGAGGCTGAGGCAGGAGGTCTTTAAGCGTCTTAGGCAGTGTAGGCTGTAGTATGAAACATTACCTACGAGAGACAGAAACTTCGTCTAACCAGAGTCCTTGACAATTTTTTTTAGTTTTAGTTTTGGTGGCTCTGAATATAGTATATAATCCTGCCTTGAGACATGCAAGCTATCAAGTTATCTTTATCTTGTGTCTTTCTGGAATGGGCCTCCCAGTCACCTGCTACTGTGGGCAGAACCAGCCTGGAGCTTTGAAAGCCTTCCCTCTCTGTAGTGTTTGCACAAAGGCAGGGTTTCAGAGGTTGCATGCCAATGGCTGAGCACATTCCTAACAGTCCTCTGACTGACTACTGACTTGCCTCAGAACTGCCCTGTGGTCTTGCGGGGAGGAGGTCTTCCTGGGACTTAATAGTCTAGAACAAGTCTACCGCCTATTCCTTCTCTTCTCCTTCATGGGGTCACACTTGGATCTGACTGCACTCACTCGGCCAGCCTGGCTCCCTCCTGGGTAGGTCTCCCACAGCCATTTGCCCTAGGAAAGCCTTGCAGGTCTACTCCTGTCCCCAGTGTCTGCTCCTCTGAAGACCTGAACCAACATAGGTTCCCATGGGTCTGCTCCAACAGTAAGCAACTTGTGCTGGTCAGGGGAGGCCTGGAGAGGCTGTTCAGCCATTCACAGAAGCCCTTTCATGATGGCAGCAGGAGAAGCGGTGAAGAAGAGGGCAGAAGACAAGGAGGTCGTTGTCACTGCTGCGAGCTGGTGGGCAAGGTAAACCTGCTGCATTTTAGAAAGCTGTGGTGGTATAAAGGTGAGTTCTTTAAAAATATTAATCTCCTTGGTTCAGTAAGTTAACTCTCACAGTCTTGAATTCCTGGCCTAGGACATAAGGATGGTAGATTGGGAAGAGAACTGAAGTCCACCTTGGTTCCCAAGTGCTGCTGCCAATACCACACTCCCCCCCCCCCCCCCCCCCCCCCCCCGTTTCATTTTCCTTCTTTGTTTCTTTGTTTCTTTCTTTGTTTCTCTGTTTCTTTCTTTCTTTGCACTCACATATCAACCTAGATGGTTTTTCTAGATAAAAACTTACTTTGACATAACATTTAGAAAACAAAGTTTCTATCAGAACATAAACTAGGAAATCACTATTTTCCCAAACCTATAGCGATGCCTTTAATGGCTAGCCATGCACTGAAACCTGAAGAAGGCTAGAGTCCAGCCCTGCTTTCTGAGGAATATAGACTAGCCAGTGTTTGTGATGGTAGAGGAAGTCTAAAGGAGCAGGAGAGGCCATGTAAGGTCCTCTCTCAGAGCCCTTGGTGGTGTCATCTGCTATGATCATCTCCTCTTTTACGTGTGTGTGTGTGTGTGTATGTATGAATGTGTGTGTTTGTGTATGTGTGTATGTGTAGGTCAGAAGTCACTTTGAGGGCCATGGTTTGTTTGGCTTTGGCGGTGGTGATTTTTGTTTATTTGTTTGTTTGTTTGTTTGTTTTTCTTCTTTTAAAGACAGGTTTTCTCAGTACTCTAAGGATCATCAAATATACCAGGGATCTCCTGCCTTTGCCTCCTCAGCTCTAGGATTACAACACACTCTGCACCGCCCAGCTTTTCTGTGTTCAATGGCTCCACCTCAGGTCTCTGTGCTTGCATGGCCAGCACTTTACCCACTAAGTTATTGCCTCTGCCTGGCCATAGCCTCTTTAACACAGTTGGTGGCACGGTCCCTCCTCACACTCTATGACTGAAGCGTTATGAGATCTACCTTTTGCCCATGTCGAAGAAATGTTCAACCCCAAGGGACAGGGTGGGCTCACTGACTAGATACCAAGTCAAGAAAATAATGCACCCATCGTTATCCTTGCTCCCAGAAAGACTCCTGTGCCCTTCAACAGACAGGAGATCTAGGACCCACCTGCACGAAGACATCCCTAGCAAAACTGGAAAATTGCCTTTGCCTTTGGAATCTTCCAAAGTTTGAACAGTTTAGATACCGTCCATGACAACAGGGCAGTCATGGTGGTGGCAGCACGAGGGGCTGGCCACGTTGCACCACAGTCAGGAAGCATAGAGGGGCGAGCACTGTTGCTTTCTCCTGTTTTACTCATTCCAGAACCCTTTCCCACAGGACGGTGCCAATGGCACCAACCACCTTCAACATCTGTCTTCCTTCCTCATCTCTGAAAACACCATCACTACCCAGAGGCATGCCTGGTACTCCATTATTCCAACTCCAGTCAAGTTCACAATGAAGACTCATTACCACAGAATTCAAAAATGATAACTTTAAAAAAATTAAAAAGAAAAAAAAGCTAGGTTTTGCAATCTGCCAAAGGACCTGCTCACTGGGATTTCCTTCCCACTTCATCATTTGCCTCTTAGTTTTATTTTTTTATTAGATGTTTTCTTCATTTACATTTCAAATGCTATCCCGAAAGTCCCCTATACTCTCCCCCCAACCTGCCCTGCTCCCCAACCCACCCACTCCCACTTCCTGGCCCTGGCATTCTTCTGTACTGGGGCATATGATCTTCGCAAGACCAAGGGCCTCTCCTCTCATTGATGGCTGACTAGGCTATCCTCTGCTACATATGCAACTAGAGACACAGCTCTGGGGGGTACTGGTTAGTTCATATTGTTGATCCTCCTATAGGGTTGCAGACCCCTTTAGCTCCTTGGGTACTTTCTCTAGCTCCTTCTTTAGGGGTCCTGTGTTCCACCCAATAGATGAGATTTTGCTGACAGGACCCTGATATCGCTATCTCTTGTGAGGCTATGCCAATACCTGGCAAATACAGAAGTGGATGCTCACAGCCTCTTAGCTTTAAGTCAAGCATTCTGACCAAACTCTGCACTCACTCTCAGCTCTGGGTATCTCTGGCTCAATCAAATCCAACCCTTACCCTGTCTCATAGGACCATGCTGTCCTCAAAGCCATTGCATGAAGCCACTTAGTTTTCATCTGCCCCAAAGGCTGGAGCCAAAACCCTGGAAGCTGGAAGGACCAGGATCTGAAACCGCAGTTAGATCTGTGACAGTAAAACTTTCACTTTTAGGGTAATAGCTGGTTTATATGAATTAAGTAACCAAACTCCTTCTCTGGCCTCTAATAGTTAGCTTTGTTTAGAAAGAAAAAAAGAAAGAAAAGAAAGAAGGAAAGGAGTGATAGACAGGAAGGAAAGAAGGCAGGCAGGTAGGCTGACACGGACCCTCTAGATGGCTCAGCAGGTAAAGGCATCTGCTGCCAAGCTTGACCGCTCTGGATCGATCCCAGCAACCATCACGAGAGGAGAGAACCAACCCTGGACCACTACGTGTCTGTGTGCACATTTGAGGACACACGCGTACAGTACATACATTTTGAGAAAAAAAAAATTGACATCTTAAAATGCCTCATGTTTACCTTTCCAAAGTTTAAACACCATCACATTCGGATCTGGTATAAAGATCACACACCAGTATGTCTCCTGAACACGGGACAACTGGTTCCTGGAGTGCTCTCTCCTTCTCCCTCCCTCCCCTTCCCCCACGCCCTCTTATCCTTATGCCTCATTTGGTCAAAGAGCAGTGCAAACAAGGGGTCTCAAATCGAACGAAGTCTTGTCCCCCACTGAGACTAAAGCTTTCTCAACAGACCCCTTGACTTTTACACCAACTGTGGCCAACTACTGTGGGTTAGTCCAGCCTGGGCCTAGGAGTCAAGAAACCCCAGTCCTGCGTCCTCAGAAAAAAAATAAATAAACCAACCAACCAAGGCCCCCTTAGAACCCAGGATAGTACTATGCCTAAAAACTGGGAAGCAAGACCGGGGCAATCAGGGTTAAATCACACTGACCCTACAATGTCACCCTGGGAAGCAACCGTGGAACCCACTGAGAAGAGGCAATGGCTTTACTGGGAACTCAACAAGCGAGCCAGCCGAGGCCTCCTTCCACACCGAGAGACGCGGTCAGAGCCTTTGCGCACTACGTGACCTGGACGTTCTGGGAGCGGCCGAGGGGCGGTGCCCGCAGCCGCAGCACCGCCCTGGGGCTCCCACGCCCCCCTGGGGGGGCGTCACTCTGGGAGCCACGGGTGGGCGGGAACCCGGAGAGGGGCGGATCCCCAACTCCCCAGCGTCTCAAAAGCAGCAAGTAAGGAAGGGAGGAGGCCAGTCCTGCAGCCCGGAGACCGTTCTGTGCTCCCTCCGCCCGCAACCATGGCAAAGCCCCTGACCGACCAGGAGAAGCGACGGCAGATCAGCATCCGAGGCATCGTGGGCGTAGAGAATGTGGCCGAGCTGAAAAAGGGTTTCAACCGTCACCTGCACTTCACTCTGGTCAAGGACCGCAATGTGGCCACCCCCCGCGACTACTACTTCGCCCTTGCGCACACAGTGCGCGACCACCTGGTGGGGCGCTGGATCCGTACACAGCAGCACTACTACGACAAGTGTCCCAAGGTACCAGGCGAAGGGCGTTTGTCCCCCCTCCCCTCCACTCCCTGTCCTGGTCTCGAAGTCTAGGCCAGCAGCAGGACATAGGCTCGGCCATCCCTTCCACCTCCCCCACAGCGGTGTGCCATCCTCAGGGCTCCACTGTGGTGTGAGATCCGGAGACCAGCTGGTGGCAAGAGCCCACGCTTCCCTCTCTGGCGAACTAAGCAAACTATGGAGTTTGCTCAGCACTTAACCAAGGGGGATCCTGCGCCTCCTATGTGATCCGTCCAGGTTCCGGGGGCCCTGACAATCCGCTCAGGTCCAGGGGGCCGGGAAGGGGCACAGAAAACAAAAACATACAAAAGCCTAGCCTTAGAGGGTCAAGCTTAGTGTTTAAGGAAAGGAGAGGGAAGTTTAGAGTTCCTCTAATAGTGACCCTGCCCAGGCCTCAGGGCTGCCTAGCTTAGCTGTGCAACAAAGATGGGGGAGGTCCCGGCCCAGGGCCCAGACCGAGTGGAGACTGCAGTTCCTGAACTTTGTGCTGACTGCCTGATGGGCCTTGCCAAGAGACTCACCTGAAGCTATCCCTGTAAAAACACCCTTCTCCCTTCCAGAAGCCTTGTGGAGGCCCCAGAGATGTGGGGGACACCACATTTAGGCAACCAGCTCCTATTTCTACCAAGGGCCAGAATGCGGAGTCTCTGGGGTGGTGGACATGTGGAGGAACACCACCCCATCATGACCAGTCTTGGAAGAGAACCAGAGCTAATGTGAAAGGTTGGGGAGGAGCGGACAGGGAGAGTGCAAGGCGGCAGCAGCCTTATGGGGGATGGTGTGGTGAATGTTTTGGAAGAGAAAGCTGGAAAAACTGGCTTTGGAGTTAAGTTGGAAAAGATGAACAGCAGACCCTGGTGGCAATGGGAAATGCGGATACATACTTACTACTTAGGCGTTTCTAAATACATAAGAACATCGAGAAAATCTATCTCTACCATTTGTGCCTGAGAACTATAGGAAATTTCCAAGACTGAGGGATAAACTCCTATAGTAAGATACTGTGGTTCTAAGAGCCTAGCAGACTGCTACCCAAACAGGACAACTGCTAATTTGTATCCTTCCAACTCTAAACCTTTGCTTAGAAAAGACTTCAGGTCCACATTCATGACTGTGTCTTTTTATCCGTACAACAAGCTGCACCTTGAGTTAGAATTTTTTAGAGGTGGTACAGGACTTGCCTGAGTTGGAGCAACATTTTGGAAACACACAAACGCAACCGCTACTCTGTAGCATTTAGCATCCCAGCACAGAGAGATAGGTTGTTTCTGCTCCACGGGTAATCTTCCTGGTTCAATGGTTAGTTTTTCTCCTGACTCTTCCTTCCTATACAAGGGCAGAGTAGCAGCAAACATGTTGCATAACTCTTCTTAGAAGAGCTTGGAAGTTCTTAAAAATTGACTTCATGCAGGATCGTAGTGTTTGCTGCATGATGGTCTCTGTGGAAACTGGACAGTTACAGTCCTCGAAGAGAACTTGGGTAAAACCAGGAGGTGTGCCCAAGCTCCTTCCCCAGCCTTGCTCCCTGGTGTGCCCACAAGTCACCAAGTCCTGTTCCCTAGCCCAGTCCCTGTGGAAGCATGCCAAAGGTTTAATGATACTGAAGCCTCGTCCTGTCCCCTCAAACTCAGCACACAGAAACTCAAGTCACGTTCCTTCAAATCCTGACCTGCCCTCTGTGTTTTTTTAATTTAATGACTCCGTGTCACCACCATGACAGTCGCTACAGCCCAAAACTTGGTCTTAGCTTTTGACTTTCTTTTATATTCCCCTTTCAAATTTCTGCACTGCCCATCAAACTTCCCACTCTCTTCCAGCCTCTGCGTAGCTGAGAGGGCCTACAGGTCTGTTGTAAGGGATTCTCAGCCATGACCTCACTTCCCTGGAAGTGTAAGCCAGCAGCCAGAGGCTTACCATGGCTAACAGGCATACACCTCTTTGCCAGAGGTCCTCCTCTGGGTAGTTATGTTTCATGGCTTTGGGCTAGCCTCTGTGTCGTCAAATTCAGTGGCTTTGGGTTACAGTTCGGCATGCTTTCGTGCTTCCAGCTGTAACTTCAGTTACATCTTCATCTTCTCTGTCAGCTCCCAAAGGCACTGCATCTGTAGTCCCATTGCAGTCCAGGCCTGGGTCCAGCTGAGCTTCCTAAAACAACACATCTTGACTCTTGACTCTGTTAAGGTTGGCTGCAGACCCTGGCATAGTCCTTAAGCATGCTGAAGTCATCTTCCAGGTGAACCTGCCCTTCCATCCTCTCAGCCATTACCTGCCTGCATCCGCCTTCCCATCCTCCTCTCCTACTTACCCATTTCCAGCTCTCGCCCGCTGCTCACCCTCCACTTGACGTACCCTTCCCAGAACCGGTCTCCAGGTGCCACTCCTGCCTGCCCTGCAAGTCTCAGCTTTTTTTTTTTGTCACATTTTAAACACCTGACAGGGTAACCAGAAAGCAATGCCCAGGTCCTCCAGTTAGTGCTTGAAACAATGTTAAAAAAACAAAACAAAACAAAACAAAAACAAAACTTTTTAAAAAATATTGTTGTATCATCTTTATTCTATCTTTTGAAACCTTTTGTATTTTTGTATAATATACATACAATATTAGGAGTGGTGTGTGCATGTAGTTTACAAAGTGAATGAAAATATTCAAATATTTTATCATTACAAATATGCAATAAATGACCATAGGACATTAAGGAAACAAAGGTCTATTTTTCAAGGTTTTACATATTCTCAAATATAAAGTATATTTTCTCTACAAAAAAAAATGTTACTTGTAAGAAAAATAGGGAAATCCCTATAGTTCCTGCCCTTAAAAAGTCCCTCATATATATAGATACTCAGAGCAAACCTATCTAGAAGACCTGGAAACACCTTAAATTTTCTTAAGATGCTATTTATGCTAGTAGATCTTACATCAGTACTGCTTTGGGCTTAAAAGAAAGGTTAAAAAAAATGGACTTTGCACAAATGTCATGATTCCAGGGGTGTGACTTCACAATTGCAAGTGTAAGGTATGGATATATTTACAAAAGAGCTTTGTATAGATCAGTAAAACAGGAAAACAGGCTCCGTTTTGTCAGAGTGAAAATCCACACGGACGGCTGAGCTGAGCTAATCATACCTGTGGTTGGACCTGCTTGCTGTTTCCTGTGGCCTCGTGCACAGGAGCCCGGGCCTAGGGCTAGCAAGGGCCCAGAAATTTTCCCATAATCATTCAAAGAAGCTGGGCAAAATGCTGTGCTCAGGACAGCAGGATTAGATGTTCTGGTAGGATGCAGTGTTGACCGTGTTATGAAGGTTCAGAATTCAACGGTTTCATAAGATGAAAGTGAGACAGAGCGAAATTTCTTAAGTTGATGTCATAATGATTTGTTATGTGAACTGTTATTATTATATTGCTGCTGCTGCTGCTGCTGCTGCTGCTGCTGCTGCTGCTGCTGCTGCTGCTGCTGCTGCTACTGCTACTACTACCACTACCACTACTTATAGGGTTGCCCAAATACTTTTATTTTTGGTTCTTCTTATCCTGTGAGAATGGGGAGTAAAATTTGAAGTGACTTAAACAAACTCTTACCGTTTCGTTCTGTGTCTGTTGGAGAGCAGGGTAATTGATACCGAGGGCAAAGGGTCCTGAAAAGGGGCTCTATGCTCCATCACTATTCCATTCTTTTAAATTAGCAAACTGTGCTTGCCTTGAAACCGTTGGAAGCAGGTCTGAACTTTGTGCCTCTCACTTCTGCCTCTGCTCATATTTACCTGGCTTTTCCCTGGCCAAAGACAAACAGTTTCTAAGTCCATAGGGAAACTCACGGTCCCATTAAGAACAAATGCTAACAAGCCTTGGGAAGGTTTCCTAGAGGAAACTGCTACATAGAGTGCCTGGGGTGGTCTTCATTCCAAAGATAAGCAGGAATGAAGGAGGAATCTGCCCTTGCCACAGAGTGTCAGCTAGTCTGTGTGTTTCTTAAATGACAAGGTCAGAGCCAACCCTCGAGAGAAAGGTGAACGAAGGCAGCCCAACTTGTTTGTCTAAAACATGTTTTATTCATGAAGCTCATGAACAGGGAAACACACACACACACACACACACACACACACACACACACATGCAGAATCCAATTAGTTAGATGAGCTTGCTTTTCTTTCTTCCTGAAGATAAAAGATACCAAATTACTTTGCCAAAAACCAGTGTATGGCCCAGTTCTCCGTGCTTCTGGAGGGGAAGACCATGCATCCGTCAGGTGACTGAGGGGGAGTCTCGGGTGAACATGAGTTAAAGTAGCCCAAGCCCTGATGGGTTTTTCTCGGTGTCTAACATGGATTTGCATTTTATGTGTGCTTGACCTCACAGAAGAGTGATAGACTTTTCTCTTCCTTTCAGAGGGTGTATTACCTCTCTCTGGAATTTTACATGGGCCGAACATTACAGAACACCATGATCAACCTTGGCTTACAAAATGCCTGCGATGAGGCCATTTACCAGGTATGCTACTCTCCTGTGTCTCACACCTTCCTTCTCTACATTTCAAGTTCACTTTAACACACACACACAAACACACACACATACACACACACACACACACACACACACACACACACACACACACACACCGGACAAGTTGCTCCTTCAAATAGGGCTACTACAAACAATGAGAAATATACACAAGTTGGAAAAGAGAGGACTGGGTGTCTTGGCGCATGTCTTTAACCCTAGCACTGGGGAGGCAGGAACAGGTTGATCTCTGAGTTCAAAGCCAGCCTAGTCTACTAGATGGAGGAGAAAAAAGGGAATTTGAGGAACAGATTATCACACATGAGGGTTTTATTTTGCCATCGAAGTCTTGTAATTTCTGAAACAAATTACAGTTTTAAAATGAACCTCTTAAAAGTTTTAATGTGGGGCTGGTGAAATGGTTCAGCGGGTAAGAGCACTGACTGCTCTTCCAAAGGTCCTGAGTTCAAATCCCAGCAACCATATGGTGGCTCACAACCATCCGTAATGAGATCGGACGCCCTCTTCTGGTACATCTGAAGTCAGCTACAGTGTACTTATGTAAAATAAATACATCTTAAAAAAAAAAGTCTTAATGTGCCAGGCAGTGGTGGCACATGCCTTTAATCCCAGCACTTGGAAGGCAGAAGGCAGAGGCAGGCAGATTTCTGAGTTCAAGGCCAGCCTGGTCTACAGAGTGAGTTCCAGGACAGCCAGGGCTACACTGAAAAACCCTATCTCAAAAAGCAAACAAACAAAAAACTCAACAACAAAAACCTTTATTATGAGAATCATAAGTGACAGCTATTCATATACCAGACAACGTGAAAATGTTAAGTGTTTGAAAATCCGTTACCATGTTTCTCTCTTGCCTGATGAGCTGCAAAGCATACTTCCCCTTTAAGGCAGTCCTAGTGTGCTCATTTGTTTATATAGACATAGTCAGCCCTTCCTTCCTACAGGTGTCTCTCCACCTAAAACAAGCAGTCCTTCACCTTTTCATGTGAGTGAAAGAAGAGTATATTTACAAAGGCAAATCCCAATGCGACATGGGTGAGAATGTTCTCTTCCCCGGGGCTGGGATGGTCCCTAGTGTGATCTGCTGCTTAGCATTCAGGGCAAGCATCCATCATGCAAGCCAGGCGGAGCAGTTCCTGCCAGAGGACCATTGCAGCTCCCCCACACTTCCCTTTCTTTACTTCCCTTAGCATTAGCAGAAAAATTGCACACCTTCCCTGGGGTAGTGTGTAAGCATGACCTGCATCTTCATGGTTAAGGTTCATAGCCCTGTCTCAATCTTCCAATTGGCAACATTCAAGATCCCAAGTATTAGTTAGCAATGACCATTGGCTGCGTAAGGACCCAGGAATCCCTAGTCATCCGGGAGCAAATCCAGAAGCCCCATCCTTCTGAAATGATGTGGAGCCGTGCTTGAGTTCTTGTAAGATTTAATTATCAGCGCTTACATAAGAAACTAATGGAGTAGAAGGAAGGCGGTCTAGGAAAGTGGCTCAGAGAAGACGTGGGCATCACTTCAGGCAGCAACTCCTTATGTGCTTTTTCTCAACACTGAAATTACTTTCCCATGAAAAGCTATCCAAGGGCCTCTGAGCTGACTCAGCAGGTAATATGCCTGATGACCCAAGTTCAAGCCCTCTCACAAGTTTCCTCTGACCTACGAGACAAAGACGGGGGGTGGGGGGAGGGAGGGTGAAAGGAAGAGAATTTTTAAGAACTATCTAATTTCGGGGACACATATGAATTTTAGATAAGGACATAGATATTTCACAGTGAACTACCCTTTAGTTGGGTCTGGTGAGATTATCATCTAGTCCACAGAGACTAAGTCACTGAACTTACCAGAACACCAGTTTCCCCTTAAAATAAGTGCTCTACAGTATACTCTGCGCTATAGGGTTCTAATGGAGATCCAATGTCAGAGGCTTCAGGAGTGTGATTCCAGGCATGTCAGAGAAGGGATCTTACAACTGTCTCTGCATTCAAAGAACTGCACTTTGGCAAACATCCTAGGGAAAAGTAGGGGGATTCTGTCCCCATTCAGTGAGCCTCCTGCTGGTGCCAAGCATCAGGGCTCACAGGCATGGATCACTACCTGGTTTGGGGTTATCAGCTTTTGACTCTACTAGAGACAACACACTGGATTTGCGAAGATGAACTCAAATCTGTCCTGAGAAGTCTGACCTTGCACCTTCTGACCATCTTGCCACTCAGTCTAGTTACCGTCAGCTTGAAACTGCACTGTTTCTAAAGTTTTAATCTCATGATATACTTTTAATTTAAGAGTCACACTGTGTGTGTGTGTGTGTGTGTGTGTGTGTGTGTGTGTGTGTGTTTGCATGTATAGCATGAACACATTAGTGCTGAAACACATCAGCACACATGTGGAGATCAGAGGGACAATACATGAGAGCCTATTCTCTATTTCTGTCATGTTTGTCTTGGGAATTAAACTAGGTCATCAGGTTTAACAGAAAGTTCACTTACCGAGAGTCACCTCGATGACCCCATACTTTTTTTTTAAGATTAAATAATAGCTAACATAGGACTCTGCCCAAAACTAATGCTGTTGCTTTGTTCATATAATCTCATTTGACTCACAACCCTAAATTAAGTAGGTATTTTCAGCCTCCACATTATTTTAAAAGATTTATTTATTATTATAAATAAGTACACTGTAGCTGTCTAGGGTGTCAGAGCTCATTAAAGATGGCTGTGAGCCACCATGTGGTTGCAAGCCACCATGTGGTTGCTAGGATTTGAACTCAGGACCTTCAGAAAAGTGGTCAGTGCTCTTACCCGCTGAGCCATCTCACCAGCCCCAGCCTCCACGTTTTTACAAGGGAGGTTTAGCAACCTGACTAAGGGTCAGTGTCAAGGAAGTGGCATGGTCCATAATGGACCCCAAAGACTCGTGCTTCTCTGTGCCTGGCTATTCCATCTTGTACCACTGGCACCAATGATTGCTAGCTTCTGCAATTTATATGCAATGCCAGAACCGCTTCAGGGGAACCAAGGCCAAATCAAGCACAGAGATGACCCTGGTAGCTGGCCAGTGCCTCAGTAAGTGGAATTGTCTCTGGAACAGCCTGAGTGCGTATCCACATCCAGTATTGTCCTCTCTCCTCAGCTTGGATTGGACATGGAAGAGTTAGAAGAAATTGAAGAAGATGCCGGCCTTGGCAATGGCGGTCTTGGGAGGCTTGCTGGTAAGCGACAGCGGGAGCAGGTTACTTTGTCTGGGTGATCTATGCCCTTTTGGGTGCCATACACAACCGTGCTTAGAAGAGCCAAGTGGCTTTCTTAGAAGAAGGAGAAAGCATGTCCCTACTGTAGACGCATTTGCTCTTGACTTTGCCCTGTGGTCTGATCACAGGCCACATAGAAAAGAGGTGTTGCTCAAAGCCTTTTCAGACATTGCTTAAAACCCCAAAGCTAGCCATTTCCTTCCTGTTCACTTAAGGGTTTCCACAGCCACCCGTTTACATCACTGCTGTTTGTTTATGGCTGGTCGACTCCCATAAGCCCTACTCTTACCTTGCAGGCTTCAGTTTGATATTGTGGTTGACTGGCAGGCAGTGATGTCATTAATATACCTCTTCACATTCAGACAAACTGAGTTCTTGGCTTTACTTGAATAATGGCTTTCCAGCGAACAGAGAAGAAAGTACTTAAAGTATAATACTAGCTCTACATGCTGTGACAAGTCACCCAGCAAGAGCAGTTTAAGGAAGGAAGGCTCTGTTGTTGCTCAGAGTTCCAAGGCACAGTGTGGAAATCATGGTAGCGGGAGCTGGTCATGTGCATCGACAGCCAGGAAGCAGAGGAGAGTAGATGATCAACCAGCTTTCAATGTTTACACAGTTGAGGGCCCCAGACCATGAGGTGGTACCCTCCACATTCAGGGTGATTTTTCCACCTCCATTAACTCAAAGAATCCCACACAGGCATCCCCAGAGATGCGTCTCCTGAGCTCTTCTGGATCCTGTCAAGTTGACCTGATTATTAAACATTCTAACCTATAACCAAGCATCTCCAGTGCTCAGGAGAGTTTCTCCAAAGCAAACACCCAATGCAGCGTGTGCGCAAGACGACAGGAGAAACCACAGGAACGCCATGTCACGGTGCCGTTTCTAAAACCCCATTAAAAGCAGCCTAACCTTAAAGAAGGATGCTGAAATAGACAGACTTGCTGTGTGGATCACCAAGCTCAAAACAAACCCAATAAAACCCATGCAACGCGATGCTATTTATATTCTTAGAAAAGGTGAATTTTCTACGAGTTATGTATATAGGGAGACACAGGGGAGAGTATGGATTGAGTATAATACTAAATTAGAGTTTAATACTAAATTAGAGTTTAAGTGTTAAGTGATCCTGGTGGCTCCTAAAGAGGAGCAGTAGGATTAAAGGGAGCCATCAAAGGGGATGCTTATATATATATATATATATATATATATATATATATATATATATATATATAAGCATTGCTCTCAAGTTACTAGAAAGTCACTTACATCTGTTTCATTTCATCAAAGCCTTTCTACATCGGCGGCTGTGTGCTTTAGTGCCCCTATTAGTAGTAAGGTATGTAAGTTCTTCAGGTAGGCTGTTCGCCATCGTCCCATGACGCGCTCTTCTGAGGATTTCCCAGGCTTCCCTGGGCTATCGAGAGGATGGCAGCATTGGTGGAAAGCCTACCTAAGAACAAGAATTGATCTTCTTTGCTCTTCTGTGAAACCCAGACTCTTCAGTATTGGCTAGCAGTGTTCACTCTGCTCTGGACCTGGCGTTCATGACCTTGCTCCTTTGCTGTTTCTTGGGGAAGGCCAGAAAATAGAGTGGCAGGCGAGGCTGGGTAATTCTCAGATGACCTAGCCTCCTGCTTGACTATGGAAGTTGGAATTCCATCTTCTCAGGCTCTAAGGACCAACTTGTCAGGACCAAGGGAATGCCAAAAGAGACAAAGGTCAGATGAAGCAGGGAGTGCTCATGTTAGGCTCCAGGCTCGGCCCTTTGTGTTCGTGGCTCTGTGTTAGACCATGAACCCACCCCAGGCTCTCTAATTTTTGAATGATAGCTCTCTAATTCTTTCTAGCTGGAATTCCACCTCAAATTCCTAAGGGGATAGTCAGATTAATACACCCCTTTGGATTATATCCAAGCACTAGATAGATACCTTCTCTGCCTGCTGATTGGTCCTTCTAGCTCAGATTCTCTGTCATTGGATAACGGAAAATATAATAAGAAAACAGTCACATCAAGAATGGCATGACGATCACAGAACAAGAGCCTTGAATGTTGGGGCTGATTTTTTTTTCAGTGACTCTATTGTACCCGGACTCTGGGTCTCCATTGACAGCCCCCTCCCCTCACAGTACAAAGGGTAAAGACAGCAAGGATACTCTTCCATGGAAGCCGCTCCTCAGCAGACTTCCTAGTACTCTGGGTGGATCGGCTGCCATTGCTGCCAAGGCTAATAGCTATCACTGGTGAAGGAAATAGAATGACTACTATTTTGGTCTCAACATAAGTTTCTATTTCTTGGAATGACAGTTCAGCAGGCAGGACTAGAGAGAGACAGCTTCCCTTAGAAAAGCAGCCACAGGTTACAACAGTCAACCTACCCAATGTCGGTAGGTAGCTTCTATATTTGTTCTTAGACAATGCTAGCATGTACACAGTCACTATTCAAGATGGTGAGGAAAGGAGTGATATCTATTTTTTAAAGATTTGTTTATTTATCATATATAAGTGCACTGTAGCTGTCTTCAGACACACCAGAAAAGGGCATGGGATTCCATTACAGATGGTTGTGAGCCACCATGTGGTTGCTGGGATTTGAACTCAGGACCTCTACAAGAGCAGTCAGCGCTCATAACCGCTGAGCCATCTCTCCAGCCTGCGATATCTATTTTCTTTAAACATTTTTTACATTTTCTAATATTTCCTAATTTCTCTATGGCATTTAATTCTATAATTTAAAAAAAAAGGTTATTTAAAAGCCCAGTAAATATCAATGTGCAGAACAAATTGTTCCCGATAGAAGACTCGTGTGGCTTCCATGCCTTTGAAGAGTTTGACATTGATGCTAAGTTCGCTGGTTCTGTCTTTTTGTTTACCAAATGCAGCCTGCTTCCTGGACTCCATGGCAACCCTGGGACTTGCAGCCTATGGCTACGGCATTCGTTATGAATACGGAATCTTCAATCAGAAGATCCGAGAGGGATGGCAGGTATGTAACCTGAGCCTTCGTGAGCTCTTTCTTTGTGCTCTGGCGGGTGAATAGCGTGGGCCTTTCATACAGCACTTCACTGATTTCGCTGGCATTCGGCCGGCAGCAGTGGACACTTCCAGAGTCAGTTCACCACTGGGTAAGTTTCCTGAGCAAAGAACCTATGTGTGTCATTCACCTCCAGATACGGGGCACCTGGCACAGTGCCTGCCTCTCACTAGCTGGCTCGTGGCCTGTTTCTTAACCTCTTTAACGCTCAACTGTACCATTTATAAAATGAGAGTGATAACCATATATATGCTTCTTGTGTGATAATTAAGAAAAATATTCTTCAGTGAGTCACCGTGAGGTCTGCCTATAGTGAGTGCTCTCTGAGAGTGACTGCCTCATGGCTGAGGACCGGCTCGGGTCTTGGGTTTTGCTGCATTGAGAATGAGGCCTCCCAAGGGAACTCTGAAAGTATTGACTGCTGAGCCCTGATGGTGGACTGCTTTCCTGTGCAACATTCCATCTCAAAGCTTACAGAAGCACGAAAGGAGGCTTGTGGGTTAGAACTGCGGTCTCCTGAGCAGTTCTCTGTTGTAAGCGCACTGCCAATGCACACTATGGAAAACTGAGTGTCTACCAAAGTAGGGTTTCCCCAGATCATAATCCTGGTCAACAGGAGTTCGTGTCTGCAGATTTCTGTATCCATATTCAGTATTCCCGTATATGTGTGTCTGCCCTCCTCCTCATGGCTGTTTTAGAAGATACATAAGCAAATGTCCTATTATATAATAAAATTGGGTAATCTTGTTGACGGTTAATAAAATAAACCTGATGCATGAATATATAATAGATAGATATACATATATATAATATAATATTATATATATATATATATATATATATATATATATATATGCACTAATCCATCCAGACCACTGTATTTACACCTGTTTAAAGTTCATATATTGGTTTCTTTCATCCCTGGTAGCTTTTTGAGTCTGTGGTCAAGGGCACTGATCTTAAGTATAGACTATGCCCATTCCCCCTCTGTGTTTCACATTCACACCATTGATTTAAAAAAAAAAGTGTAAACTGCATTTCCAAAAAGCTGAGCTCTGTAAGAGCTCTGTGAGCTCTGTAAGCTCTGTAAGTCTGCACTCCAGGGCCCAGCAGCAGAAAGCTCACAACGCATCGTGGGCTCTGTAAGGAAGTGAGGCATACAGGAGAAGGGTAGGTATGGTTGGGGGCCCCAGGCCACTTTCCCTCTCCCAGTACTTAGCCACTAAGTAGGGAACAGTGAGTGAAAAGCCAAGTTCACGAACGAGGCTCTTGGGAATGGAGTATGGAAGATGTGTAAGCTAGAAGTGAAATTCCAGGTTTGCTAAGGACACATGTTGTGTGCCTTTACTCTCTTGTGCGAAGCTATGCCAGTGCCTGGCAAACACAGAAGTGGATGCTCACAGTCAGCTATTGGATGGAACACAGGGCCCCCAATGGAGGAGCTAGAGAAAGCACCCAAGGAGCTGAAGGGGTCTGCAACCCTATAGGGGGAACAACAATATGAACTAACCAGTACCCCCAGAGCTGTGTCTCTAGTTGCATATGTAGCAGAGGATGGCCTAGTCGGCCATCACTGGGAGGAGAGGCCCTTGGTCTTGCAAAGATCATATGCCCCAATACAGGGGAATGCCAGGGCCAGGAAGCGGGAGTGGGTGGTTTGGGGAGCAGGGCGGGGGAGGGTATAAGGGGCTTTGGGGATAGCATATGAAATGTAAACGAAGAAAATATCTCATAAAAAAAAAAAAGAAAAGAAAAAAACTGTGGGGCAACCTGGAGTAGATGAAGGACTCGGCGCTAATTTCTGATTGGGATCTAACTTCCATTTCCTCATAGAAAGGGGGAGCAGAGAGGATCTAGTTTATATGAGTGGACTGACGACAAGCATCTGAGAGAGGCCAGGAGAGAAAATGAGGTTAGAAAGGAAAACATCAGGATCAGGAGACACGGCTCAGTAATGCAGGTTACACGGCAAGATTAGCTCGTGGTCTGCTCTTGCAGAGGAGCTGGCTTCGGTTCCTGGCACTCATGCGGAAACTTGCAGTCATCTATGACCTTCCTCTGGCCTCTGCAGGCTCCTGTATGCATGTGATACCCATGAACTCATGCAGACACATCAATTTAATAAATAAATAAATAAATAAATAAATAAAACTTTATCTTTAAAAAAGAAAAGAAGATCATATATGAAGGCGTCAGCATTAATGATCTTTGGAGCATGGATTGCGGGTGGTGTTTATTGTCTTCTATTTGTTCTCCTACATGGCCCTTATTCCATAAGAATCATGTGCTTTATAAACATAAAAAGCTGTCTAAGTGAGAGAGTTGGTTTCCCTCCCCAGTGAAGTAACTAGAGCTCTACACTGCACACACTGAGTTTAGCAGAGATTCTTCCGGCATTTCGACACATCCTCACCAAAGGACTAGAATGCTACAAGACTACTCAGTCTTGGAACATAGACTGTGGTTTTATACGACTGTTGTATAAAAGAATTAAAAGAAACTCAGCAAATAAATCTAAAATTCCTCAAATGCCTTTCCCCTTCCAATTTCATTCTGAATCCTGTAGATCAAGGAGATATCAAGGTTTCCACATCCTCAGTGTTAAAAGGAGAGGCGGGGGCTGTAGCTGGAGCTTTATTGGTACAATGCTTGCCTATCATGCACAGAGCCCTGGGCTTGACCCCTGCCTCTAGCATCAAATAAACCAGATTGTGGCGGTACACACTGGTAATAACCAGTCCTAGGGAGGTGGAAGCCAGGGGATCGGAGATCACCCTCCACTACTTACCAGGTTGAAGCCTGCACTGCACAAGACCCTGTCCGGAGAGACGGGGTAGAAGGAGGAAGAGAGAGATGGAGAGAGGAAGAGGAAAGGGAGAGAATGAGAAAGACCAATCGCTTCTGCTAATTCCCACTTAGCCCCATTAGACATCATCACTTCTTTAATTATGACTTAAAAAAAAAAAAAAGAGGGCTGGAGAGATGGCTCAATGGTTAAGAGCACTGACTGCTCTTCCAGAGGTCCTGAGTTCAAATCACAGCAACCACGGGGTGGCTCATAACCATCTGCAATGGGGTCTGATGCCCTCTTCTGGTGTGTCTGAAGAGAGCAATGGTGAATAATTTTTTTTTTAATTAAATAAAATAAAAAATCAGAAGGGCACTCCATTTTATTTCCCAAGATGGAATGGTAAAGGGCAAAAGTAAAATATGTCACATCATAAAAAGATCATTTCCATAAAAACAAAAACAAAAACAAAAACAAAACACATATGCCAGGAAGTTCTGTAGCCCTTCAGACTGATATGGTCTCATTCCTGCTCCCTGCTCACTAGCTCCCTGCTCCTGAGCCCTGCTCCCTGCTCCTGAGCCCTGCTCCCTGCTCCCCTGCTCCTCTGGATCCCTGCTTGCCTACTCCCTACGCCTTGCTCTCCTGTATCATACTCGCCTGCACCCTGCTGCCTGCACCCCAGGTCCCCCACACCTGGCTGCCTGCACCACAGCTCTTCCAACAGCAGATACAGACAGTACTAATGAGAAAGTCACCAGCTGGGAAGATTTTTGAAGGCTGGTGGACTTTTAACTTTTGAGTCTATTCAAAGAACATTTGCATAAAATGTGTTGACTGAACCTCTGAGGAAAATATTTATACAGTTAAAATTCTGGACTTGCCACAACTCTACTGGAACCTGATCAGTGATAGTCTTGCATGAAAATACCTGATTGTTAGAAGGAAGAGAAGGATATCATTAAACAGGCTCCCCTGGAAGGCTAGCAGGTGGCAGACAGGCGCTCACGGGATGTACCTTCTGTCTCCTTTTAGAACCTGTGCCAAGCTTGTTACAGCCAGAGTCATGGTTTCCACTGCCCAGCCAGCCTCTAGTCATTCTTATTGAGTTATTGGAGTTCCCCAGAAATGTTTTTTAAATCATTTATGCTCCGAGGAAGCAAAACTTGTTGGCTTTCTTGGCACTTGTTCACGAGTTCATCTCCATGCCCCACATTTGAGGAAGAAAGTGTTTCTTGAAATCCTCTCACCAGTCAGTGCTGGAGCTGACGTCTGCTTCACTGCATTCCACTGAGTCAGTCCTCCATGGAGATGCTCAGTCTACAAGCAGTCCGTTCATTCCCAGGAGCCATGGATACTATGCATCATTCCTCCAGAGCCTCTGAGATGGGATAGAGTCCTGAAACCCACTTGGATGGACGGATCAAAGCTCACCTCCCACCGGCTCCACATGTTCACACACCTCAGGGATTAGTGCTCTCATGGATCCCTATGGTTACGTGAAAGTCTTAATTCACAGCCTGCTTTCTTCATCCACAGGAGGAAATTGAAGCCAAAGGTTGTGTCCACCCCACAGCATCTATGGCTCCTCCCTGGTCCTGCTGCGATGAGCCTGTCGCTGTGACATTCTTACCTCTCAAGCCCCCTTAGAAACCAGCCTGAGGAAATTTTAAGTGCCGTTCACTGATTCCTTTCAGCAAGGGTCTGGGAATGAAAATCAACAAACAGGGCTCCTTACAAAATGTGTTAGCCACGGGAAACTGAAACAGCCGTTTTGGGATGGGACAAATGAAGCCAACATGTAATGGCATTAAGACTGGTCAGCTGCTGCTTTGTCACTTAAGAGTGTGTCCCCACAAGAGTAAAGGCCACTTAGATTTGGAGCAGGACAGGAACTGGTATGAGGTGCCACCCTGTCCCCTGGACATTTGTTTCTTGATGGCAGAAGAAAGAGGAATACTTTGTTCACACCGACCAAGCTAGCTAGCTCTCTACCCTAGAATACTTCCCAGATGTAAAGGCGTGGCCTCTGAACCACAGAATTGAAGTCAACCTTAGCTCTGTCATCATCCTTCTGCATGATCTTAAGCTGTTGTATTTCCTTATCTCTGAAAAGATCAAAATCATAGCTCCTCTAAGGTTGACACGAGAAATAACAGTCATACATATACAACACGTAAGTCATTGTCAATGACCAAGGCCATTGCTGTCTTAGGATGTAAGACACAGCTACAGGCTCAAGGACAAAATAAGATTAGAAGACCCAGTGTACTTTTATTGCAAAGCAGAACTCTCTCTTTTTTTTTTTTTTTTTTTGGTTTTTTGAGACAGGGTTTCTCTGTGTAGCTCTGGCTGTCCTGGAACTCACTTTGTAGACCAGGCTGGCCTCGAACTCAGAAATCCGCCTGCCTCTGCCTCCCAAGTGCTGGGATTAAAGGCGTGCGCCACCACGCCCAGCTGCAAAGCAGAACTCTTGAGTTTGGGTAAAAGATATCTTTACTGTGAAATAATTGGAGTGCTAGGGCAATGTCCCCTGAACGGAGAGTTCTAAGCCTTGTCCATTTTCAGGTAGAAGAGGCAGATGACTGGCTCAGGCATGGAAACCCTTGGGAGAAGGCTCGCCCTGAATTCATGCTGCCCGTGCATTTCTACGGAAGAGTAGAGCACACCCAGACGGGGACAAAGTGGGTCGACACCCAGGTAATCGGGTTCTCGTGACAAGCCTTTTATTTTGCACAGCACGGTGAACGTTACACTGAGCATAAGGTGTGTAGCACTGCTGTGTACACAATATCAATTGTGAAGTATTGGCCAAGCATAGTGGTGCATGCCTTTAATTCTAGCACTCAGAGGTACAGGTGGATCTCTGTGAGTTTGAGGTCAGCGTGGTGTACAGAGAGTTCCAGGACAGCCCGGGTTATGTAGAGAAACTCTGTTCAAAAAATGAAAGAAAGAGGGAGGGAGGGAGGGAGGGAGGGAGAGAGGGAGGGAGGGAGGGAGGGAGGGAGGGAGGGAGGGAGGGAGGGAGGGAGGGAGGGAGGGAAGGAAGGGAGGAAGGGAGGGAGGGAGGAGGGGGGAGGTGAAGGGAGAGAAGGGGATGGTGTTATCTTATGTTTCAAGTAGCAGAGTGGAACTGTATAGATGAGCCTGCTTGTCCTCTTTGTACTTCCTAATCCTTTAGGTGAGAAGGGCACTGGGGCCAAGAGGGAAGCAGCTTCCCTGAGGTTAGCTGATTTACCAGGGTCATTTGCAACAAAGAGTATTCAGTTTCATAGTACTAAGCACGATTAGCTCTCCGGATGCTTAGCTCTCTGGCCCTATAATAGTTCTTGATACCAAAGGAGAGTAATTTTAAATGCCTTTTCTCTGCGCATCATTGTACATTTAGTACTGCAGTTTTCAAAAGATGATCCAGGCTTCAGCTGGGTGCTGTGCCTGATCTGTGATCTGTGTCAGGTAGTCAGGTTACTTCTAGAGAAGTGATGCTTCAGTGTCTTCAAGGGCATTTGTCCCACCATTCTGTTTGCATAGGGCCCTGTCACAGAATCATACCTAGTCCTGTGAGTCTCTGTTGTCATAGCTTCTGGTGAGTGGCCGTATTCTTTCTTGGGCTGCCTGATTCAATCAGCACAGTTTCACTCGATATATTTGGTTAACAGAGAAGGTCTTGAACTGATGTTTATCTTAGTCATTCTTTAAAATGTTACTGAAAACCCACTAAAATGGTGTGGTGTACAGAGAGTTCCAGGACAGCCAGGGTTATGTAGAGAAACTCTGTTCAAAAAATGAAAGAGAGAGAGAGAGAGCATGCTTTACCATGACTGGTTTTAGCTGATTTGTTTTTTAGCTATTGGTTTATTTTGCTAATCCTTAGAGAGGCATCCAAAGTTCAGAAAACTAGGGCATTAAAATGTTTCCTATCTGAATGTGAACTCACACATCACCTCAAATGACACTAACAAAAATGATGTAGGGTATAGACAAGGACTCAGGCTTGAAGGTAAGGTCCTGCTTTGTTTATTTTGTTTTGTTTTTCGTGATGGTTAAATATCTGGCCACAGTCTACATTACACTTGGTCACTAATGCTGCCATGTGAGCTGCAAACAGACCAGTAAATCCAGTCTAAGAAATTGCACGTGTAGCCGGGCGTGGTGGCGCACGCCTTTAATCCCAGTACTTGGGAGGCAGAGGCAGGCAGATTTCTGAGTTCGAGGCCAGCCTGGTCTACAGAGTGAGTTCCAGGACAGCCAGGGCTACACAGAGAAACCCTGTCTCAACCCCCCCCCCCAAAAAAAAGAAAGAAAGAAATTGCACGTGTATTTGGTGTTAAATTAGTATGTGGTATAGAGCTTGGTGCCTGCAACTTCATTAGCTCCTGATCTACCCAACATTATCCAGCTTACACAATCAACACCAGAAGTGTTCTGTTCGAGTGATGGGGCCCGCTGCGGAGCCAGTTTGGTTTTACAAAGCTCCCCTGGATGCTTATGTTTCTGCTTTCATGGAGAATCCAGAAAGTTGGTTAGAAAGCACTTGTTTCTATATCAAGAGGACCAAGGTTGAGGGTCAGAGATGGCATCCATGAGCTAGACAAAACCCTGCAGGACTTTAGGGATGAGGGAGCCATCGCCTGGATCAGCCCCCACATTTGTAGATCATGAGGTCAGACATGCTCTGAGCATGCAAGGAATGGCTTCCAAGAAGTGGAGCTGTTTGCTATTATGTAATTCAGATCCATAGGGAACCAGAGAGACTTAGCTGTACTAGTGATGTGTCAGAGAAAACCTAGGGAAGATGAAGAAGGGGAGCAGCAGGAAGAAGAGGGTCAGCTTCATGGCACAGGGGTGCTGCCTATGAAGAAGAGGGACAAGGAAGGGTTCTCCGACATGGGCTACAGCACTGCTCTGAGCAAGTAGTCACGCTGAGAGATAAAGCATACCTTTTGGAAATGCTGTAGTGTTCTGAGCATGTTGGAGCATCCCAGAGATGATACACAGCCTTGCGGTGAGCTATGAGGGACATGTTCTCTCTGTAGCCTCTGAAAGGAGAGCCAAGCTGAAAGGTCCTTGGACTGCCTCTCTAATGATGGGGGGAGCGGAAGGGCAAGTCTTGTTTAAACCAGGAGTCATTCCTAATCTATAAATGACATCTCCTGGTTGGTGACAAATTGCTTGAAAATATGTATAAAGATCTGCAAAGACCTTTACTTCCTTGTGAAAGATGTTGAAGTCAGGGTGCTTTGTTTCATGGTGTTCCAGTGAGTGGGCTGGACCAAGCGAAGCATCACATACTCCCACACAGTCCTCCTGTCACTCCTCCTCCCACACAGTCCTCCTGTCACTCCTCCTCCCCGTCAACCTTGACGCTAATGAGGCAAGGAATGGAAATGGGTCGTTTTTCATGGGGATTTTAAATGTCCCGTGAAGCAGGTCAGGTGCCTGTCCTTTTATCTGAAATGCTGTCACAAAGATGGGGCTAGACTTTCCAAGGCTAGCATCTTGATCCCAGGTCAGCTAATTATCACCTGACATAGCAGATCACTATAGGAGTCACTGAAATAGCGCTCTGCAACATCAAGAAAGCTAGCACAGCACATCTTAAATGCGGTCTGTGCCGGATGGACCTCCATCACTTTGCTGTTCTGTTGGATCTTAGCCTATTCAACATCAGATCGTCGGATGCTCTACACAGAGCATGGCTGCTGCCTTCAGGGGGTCACGTTCATGTGCATCACTTTGCTTCTACATCATAGTTTATTAACTTAACCCCTCTCCCACCACTAACACCACAGTGGTCCCTTCCTGTCCCTCCTTCAGAGCAAGAAGCACATAGGAATTCAACCTAGAAATGCTGTGACAGATCAGCAGCCCAGAGACTCCCGTACGACCTCAGTTTCCGTCATCATCCTTGAGAAACTGTATCTGCTGGTGTTTAACCCCACAGGTGGTCCTGGCTCTGCCTTACGACACCCCCGTGCCTGGATATATGAACAACACTGTGAACACTATGCGCCTCTGGTCGGCTCGAGCACCAAATGACTTTAACCTTCAAGATTGTACGTACAACCTGCTCTCTGCTCTCTTTTGTGTGTGTTGCATCTTGATGGCTGGTTAGAGACAAATTGAGCTTAAGAGAAGAGCCTTGAGTTTCTGATCTTTGATCTTCAGTAAGTGAGAAGGCTTTTTGTTTATTTTTGTTTGTTTGTTGTGGTTTTTTGAGACAAAGTGTCACTGTGTAGCCTTAGCCAGTCTGGAACTCACTATGTATACAAGGCTGGCCTTGAACACACAGAGATTGGCTTGTCTCTACTTCCTGGGTGCTGAGATTAAAGACAAATTCCACCATGCCTTGCTAAACTGTTAGTTTTTGTTGGTATGGAACATATTTTTTTAAGTTTTTTTTAAACCTTTTATTGATTCTTTATGAATTTCATATCATGTCCCCCAATCTCCCTGTCCCTTCATATCCATCCTCCACACTTGCAACCTCCCCCTCAAAAGAAAATAAAACAAGATAGCATTTTTAAAACATCTCACTGTGGAAGCTGCAGTGTGGTCCAATGTGTCCCACAGTGTACCCATTTGTCCACACATCCTTACTTGCAAATGCTCAGTGCAGTGAGTCATTGGTCTATTACACTATCAATACTGGATTCTCATGGGACTCCTGTCAGATATCCTGTTGTTGTCCTGTGTCATAGAGATCCTGCAGCTTTGGATCTGCAGGACCCATCCTTTCACATGCTCCAGCTGATCATAGATGGGGTAGATGCTGGGGTGCGCCAACCCAAAGCCCTGGATCTGGGCCTGGGTGGTAGCTGATTCGGTCATCCCACCAGCTCTCCTTCACCCAGGCCACCAGGGCAAACTCTCCATCACTGCCTCAGCTAGCTCACCCAATGCTGCAGTCAGCAAGGGGCAGGCTCAGCTCTCCTGCTCTGATGCCCTTGGGACCAGCTTACCCTCGCCTTCACCACAAGGGCCAGCTCCACAGTCCCCACTCTCCCAAGTGCCGCAGTGAGGGTTGGGGCTACCTTTCCCGCTCTCATGACCTCAGGGCCAACTCTCCCACCTGCTGCACTTTGTGGTAGGGGTGACATTTTTTAAAGCCATACTTTAGTCTAGCATTGAACTCTCCTGGGAAGAGGTTTAAAATTTATTGAAACCCTTTGATTTTTAGAAATTGTAGAAGTTGTGCATTGAAGGACATTGGCTGAGACCAAGGGACTTGCTCCAACAATGGCCAGCTTGTCTATTTATTGCTTTTCTGCATTCCTTTCAGTTAATGTTGGAGACTACATTCAGGCTGTGCTGGACCGGAACCTGGCTGAGAATATCTCCAGAGTGCTCTACCCCAATGATAACGTGAGTAACGCAGGGCCAGCTTGGGCCACTTACTTCCCAGAGTCTCTCCAGGAACCTATGAAACATGAATACAGAGTAAGCTGGGTCCCTCCTGTAGCTTTCACCTCCGTCAAGTAAGGAAAACAAACTTGTACAATTCATGAGATCAAACTGGTGGTATTTTGATTTGATTACTGGCTCCATCAATTGGGAAGCTCCATAGATGTATTTCAAAACAGAAGCTGGATACAGGAGATGGATAAAATGTTAAGGAAGGCTGATTCTGTGTCCAGATAGAATCTTCATTGGCAAAGTTAGAATTGGGAAGATTCCCTTCCTCGTCTCCTCCCATGCTCACCTTAGCGGTCTTCTGTCCCCAAGCTGGGGGAACTCATGGTGGTCCTTAGATCAGACTAGAGAACTAATGCTGCCCTTTCTGCCATTAGCTGGATCCTTAATCTTTTCCTGAAGCTTGTTATCCTAATGCTATTCTAAAAGCTGTGTGTGTGTATTTGTCTGTCTGCCTGCCTGCCTGCCTGCCTGTCTGTGCATGTGCAAGCATGCATACACCATGACATATATGTGGAGGTCAGAGGATAACCTTGAATGTCACTCTTTGCCCTCTGGGGAGTCTCCCGTCTCTACTTCCCATCTACCAGTAAAAGCACTGGAATTGCTGAGGACGCCCACGCCCAAGCGTGCTGGGCGTTCAAACTCAGGTCCCCCAATTCTCTCCGTGAGTGCTTCATCCACGAGACTGCCCCCAGCTCTGATTTTATTTATGAGACAAGATCTCTTATCTAGCCCTGGACAGCCTGGAGCTCACTAAGTAAGCCAGGCTAACCTTGAACTCTCAAGGATCCTCCTGCCTTTGCCTCCAAATACTGGGATTACAAAGATGTACCGGAATGGACAGTTTAGGGGCTTAGTGTTTGTTTGATGTGTAGAGCTTGATTTCCAGAGACCTCTGCAAATTCCTGGTTGATTTAAACATATGGAACACAACTTTTCTATGGATAAAATTAAGTTCTTGAAGATGTAATGATTCTTCTTGGAAGCAACTTCAGAGGTGACCAAATTAGTACTCCACCTCACAACAATGCTAGAAACCAAAGACTCTGGGGACCAGAATGCAGTTTAGGTTGGATGTTCCCTTGGTGATAAGCCACGGATTCTAAGAGGGGAGGAAGGAAGATTTTTGGGAACCTATTGAGCTATGTCATTTTTCCTTTGCTGTCAGTGCATTTCGGAGGAGTCACTAAACCGAGAGCACAAGGTTGTTCCTCCGGTGGGCGGGGTGAGAGTGTGCGTCAACAGTCTTCCACCAGCCAACCGCGGGACTACAGAATTTTGTAACTGGAAAGGGCTACCATCTGTCAAAACCAAACCTGACTTGACTTGGGAATACTCATCTGTAGTAATCAGCATGATGTATTAAGTTACATGAGATTTAAAAAACAATGGCAGGATTTTTGGGTTAAGCATCCCTCAAGATACTATCTTGTTATTGCTCTGTTTTTTTTTTCAGAAAGGATCCCTAACATGTGTGGGTGTGGGTGCACGCACACATTGTCATTATTTTTAAAAAAAGTTTTTCTTCTTAAATATGGTCATAGCCAGCATCCAGACTTCAACCTTCCTTATAAGAATTTTGCTGTTCTTCTCACTCTGCCCCTAGTGAGTCATGTGCTCTGCCTATGGCCCTGAAAGGCTTTTCTGATCACGTGCAGGACTGAGTAGCGCCTGGCCTGCTCCCTGATTGGTCGCCGTGCTCTGACTCCTCTGCCAGGATCTTGGCTGCATTAGGAGTCCAGGGGCATTGGATGAACCATCCTGCCCCTCTCCACCCACGTTGCCACGAACTACTCTGACCCTGTGCACTTACCTCACAAAGTCTGACTCGTCTTTAGGACTCAAACCAAGAATTACTAGATCATCCAGATTTCCAAAGTAAAAATTTCCAAAATTCGTAAAGAAATCATTCTCACTTCGATCTTCCCACTATTAAAGACAGAGGTAATTTCATTTCTAGGCGTTGAATAATTCTCTAGATTGATAGACACTTAATTTCATCATAAGCAGGATCAGGATGCTTTTTATTATTTTTAGAACAATACCTTCATTGTAGATTGTACAAGGACATATACCATTCAAAAAAATTAAGCTATCTAAAACAAAGAAAGTAAAAAAAAAAAAACAAATGTAATTCTACCACCTTATAGTCTCATTGTTACTATTACCCTAGACAATTTTATCTTAATCATGAAATTGTGGTCTCTCCTATTTTTATCAAAGATATACATGTTTGGAAAGACAGGTTTGGAAAGGTAGGCAGCCATCTGTTTTCACGAAGCTGTAACTTCATGGAGCAATAACATGAAGTTGTTACTCACTACTTTAGGATTTTCTATGCCCTCCATTGTTTGCCCCCCACTTCTTTTTTTTTTTCCTTTTTTTTCCATTTTTTATTAGGTATTTAGCTCATTTACATTTCCGATGCTATACCAAAAGTCCCCCATACCCACCCACCCCCACTCCCCTACCCACCCACTCCCCCTTTTTGGCCCTGGCGTTCCCCTGTACTGGGGCATATAAAGTTTGCGTGTCCAATGGGCCTCTCTTTCCAGTGATGGCCGACTAGGCCATCTTTTGATACATATGCAGCTAGAGTCAAGAGCTCCAGGGTACTGGTTAGTTCATAATGTTGTTCCACCTATAGGGTTGCAGATCCCTTTAGCTCCTTGGGTACTTTCTTTAGCTCCTCCATTGGGAGCCCTGTGATCCATCCATTAGCTGACTGTGAGCATCCACTTCTGTGTTTGCTAGGCCCCGGCATAGTCTCACAAGAGAAATTGTGCTACATCTGGGTCCTTTCGATAAAATCTTGCTAGTATATGCATGCCCCCCACTTCTAAAGACAAGCTTAAGCCTCTTCTCCATCACAGAAATGTTTCCCATCCTATTCTCTCTGTATGAACACCAGAGTCCTTCACTGCGCTCAACCAGTGTTTGCTAAGTGTAAATTCATGTCCCTGCTGCCATCATCCAGAGAGCTTGTGCTTACCTCCCACTTGAGGTCACTGTTTCTAAGTTCCTGGGTTCTTGCAGTTCTGGGTTTGCTCACCATTTCTGCTAGTATACATCCCTCCAGACCTCCTGGGAATGGGTGTCTGTGAGCTGAATTTTCTTGAGACCTTGTGTGTCTCAAGAGCGTATACATCCTGACGTTTGCCTGGACGCGAAGTGGATTCTGCTTGTATTGCCATTATTGTTGCTGACAAGTTCAAGTCATTTTGATGGGGTTGGTTTCTGTGGATGATCAGTTGATGCTGGTGGAGCCAATAGCGGCTGGCTGTGTTTGGCAGTGTGGCTGGAAGAAGACAACACTCAACCTGTCCACTTTCACTCTCCACCCGAGACACATTTTTCAATATGAGATCATTGGCACCTGGCCTTAACTGCGCCCTTCACTGGAGACTTACCGTCTCCTAAAAAGCCTGCTCCTGTCCAAGTTGGGAAAGGAAATGGCTCACTCAACTGCAGGGTTTCTTTTTTTTTTTTTTTTTAAGATGTATTTATTATATGTAAGTACACTGTAGCTGTCTTCAGACACCCCAGAAGAGGGCATCAGATCTCATTATGGATGTTTGTGAGCCACCATGTGGTTGCTGGGATTTGAACTCAGGACCTTTGGAAGTCCAGTCGGTGCTCTTAACCACTGAGCCATCTCTCCAGCCCCAACTGCAGGATTTCTTGAGGCCCAAGGTCAGATATCCCATAGGCACCTCTACTTTTAAAGGAATTAGTGCTTCCAGTTTCTGAACATGCCCCATCCCAGTAGGAGAATAGTAGGAGATAGACAAACTGAATTTCCTCTTGGCTCTTCTCCACTAGCAGGCCAAGAGCTGGCTGGATTTCCACATGCCCACCTGTTTCTCACCATCAGGAGATGTCTCTACTCTATACATCAGGGATGGCTCAACAGTTAACAGCTGGTACCACTCTTGCAGAGGGCCTGAGTTCTCTTCCCACAATCAGGTTACACCACCTGTAACTAAAATGCCAGGGAATTTGATGCCCTCCTCTGGTCTCTGAGGGCACTGCACTTGGCGCCTCTCTCCTCTCTCTCTCTCTCTCTCTCTCTCTCTCTCTCTCACACACACACACACACACACACACACACAGTGTTACTACTACTGTCTCTCCAGCTTCTTTATCTGGATACACACCCTAGAGCTCTTGGCTGTCAGTTGAACAGGGTTTCAGGGAAGCAAAAGTTGATACTTCCTCATTCACTGTGACACCTCTCCGCAGACATCAGGCAGGGGACACTGCTCACGTATTGGTCACAGCTCCACTGCGACCCTCCCTCACTTGGGTTCCTTGGCTTGCAGTTCTTTGAAGGGAAGGAGTTGCGGCTGAAACAGGAGTACTTTGTGGTGGCTGCCACCCTGCAGGATGTCATCCGGCGCTTCAAGGCCTCCAAGTTCGGCTCCAAGGATGGCATGGGAACCGTGTTTGATGCCTTTCCAGATCAGGTGAGTGTTCAGACCCGTGGTTCCCAACCTCCCCAGTGCTTCCTTCAACCTTTTAGACCCGTGGTTCCCAACCTCCCCAGTGCTTCCTTCAACTTTTAACACAGTTCCCATGCTGTGGTGACCTGCCCCCCGCCACCACCAACAACAACCAGAAAATTACTTTGTTGCTACTTCATAACTGTAATCTTGCTGCTGTTGTGAATGGTAATACGCAGGATATCTGATATGCACCCTCTGTAACAAGGGTTGTTCAGCCCCAAGGGGGTCACGACCTGCAGGTTGAGAGCCCCTTGTTCAGACTGTGGCCACAGGTAAGGTCCACAGGGAAGATTGCCATCAGATTCACTCTCTCCCTGTGCTCAGAAAGTTAGACAAGCAGAGTTTCCCAGGAAATGGGAGCTCAGTGCTCCTCCCAGATGTTTGTGAGGACAGGAAGCCTGGCCCTGGGCCGTCACCTCCAAGCCATGTCTTTTCTCTACCCAGGTAGCCATCCAGCTGAATGACACACATCCTGCACTCGCCATTCCAGAGCTGATGAGGATTTTTGTGGACATTGAAAAACTGCCCTGGGCCAAGGTCTGGATAACCTGACTTCTTTGTCTTTAAACCATTCAGACTCTCTGGGCTGAAGGACTTTTGAGAGGCTCCTTTGTTTGGGTTCAAAATAAGTTTCTGTTGCTAAATTCCCACAGTTGAAGGTATAGCTTGCCCTGATGCCAACATATTTCCATCCTTATCGTTCTATAAGAAATAAACCTAAAACCCTAAAAACTAAGCAGATACGAGCAAGTATAGCCAGGGGCACTAACAGCTGTGTCAAGGATTATACTATGTTGGACATATTTTGTTTATCAAATGATTTGAAAGGAAATAATCTAGCACCAGAAGACAGCTAACTAAAAGTGTGCCCCTGTAACTTTCGGGTCAGCGTTTTATATGTATGTGTGGTGGGAGGGGGGAAGGGGAGGCGGTGTGCGCACAAGTTTGCATATAGAGGAGAGTCTTGGGTGTTGTTCCTCAGGGGCCATCCATCTTGTTTTTTGAGATGAAGTCTCTTATTAGGCTGGAGCTCATCAAATCGGCTAGGTAACTGGTCAGTGAGCGCAGGGATCCTGCCTCTGCCTCCCCAGTGATTTTGTTCTTTGATGTGGGGGATCAAACGCAGCTCCTCCTGCTGTTAGAGCCAGCGCTTTCCTGTCTGAGCGATGCCCCCAGCCTGGGAGTCAGAATTTTAAATATTATTTTGTGTCTGCTAAATGTTACTTAAGGTTTTATTCCCCAGCTTTGAGTAATTGATCGCTAATAATAAAAGACAAGACATGGCAACAGAGAAGGCTTATCAAAATGTTGTCTAGTAGCTTATCAGACAGCCTTACAAAAAGCTTTATCTTTCCCTGAAAAAAATGAAGTGTAACAGTGTTACCCAGACTCAGAATCAAGTACACCTGGCTGGGCACACTCAGATACACCTGTGGCACATGCCTGTGGCACACGGTGGGCACTGAGAAGCATTTGACTCTTGGGGGTGTGCACTGAAGGGCCAGCCACTGACCCTCTCTGCTGCAGGCATGGGAGATCACGAAGAAGACCTTCGCCTACACCAACCACACGGTGCTCCCGGAGGCCCTGGAGCGCTGGCCGGTGGAACTGGTGGAGAAGCTGCTGCCTCGACACTTGGAGATCATTTATGAGATCAATCAGAAACATTTAGACGTAAGTCGTCGTGAAAGATGCTGACCTCTCAGGAGAATCCAGCTGTAACATGCCCAGGGTGGCCAGGGTGTTCTCCTCTCCTAGATGAGGGAGGCCTTGGCGTATTTCAGTCTCTGAAAGTACTTACGTCTGGGTGGGGCTCTGTTAAACCAGTGTCTTTGAAAGTGTAAAACAGAGAGATGGCTTCTCCACATGTAGCTGGCTCTACCTCTCCAGGGAGGTTTCTTCTCTCTCCATCAGAGATTTTGCTTGGGGCATGCGTAGCATCCGAGGGCTGCTTTAAAACCCCAGTGGCCAGCAAGATATCTGTGTCTTCCTTCACCTAGAGAATTGTGGCCTTGTTTCCTAAAGACATCAGCCGCATGCGGAGAATGTCTCTCATTGAGGAGGAAGGAGGCAAACGGATCAACATGGCCCACCTCTGCATCGTGGGCTGCCACGCGGTGAACGGTGTAGCAAAGATCCACTCGGACATCGTGAAGACCCAAGTGTGAGTGTGGATGTGGAGCTGCCGGCCTCACCCAGGTCCATGGGTGCAGAGAAGCTGCTTAGCAACAGGGTGTGCTTTCCATGAAAGGGCCTGGGAAACTCTTCAAGTGTTGTCTGACTGAGAGAACTGTTTTCTTTCTTTCTTTTTTTTTTTAAACAACTTTTTTATTAGGTATTTTCTTCATTTACATTTCAAATGCTATCCCAAAAGCCTCCCATACTCTCTCCCACCCTGCTCCCCAACCCACCTACTCCCACTTCCTGGCCCTGGTCTTCCCCTGTACTAGGGCATATAATTTTGCCAGACCAAGGGCCTCTCCTCCCATTGATGGCCGACTAGGCCATCCTCTGCTACATATGCAGATAGAGACACGTGCTCAGGGGGTACTGGTTAGTTCATATTGTTGTTCCACCTATAGGGTTACAGACTCCTTTAGCTCCTTGGGTACTTTCTCTAGCTCCTCCTTTGGGGACCCTGTGTTCCATCCTATAGATGACTATGAGCATCCACTTCTGTATTTGCCAGGTACTAGCATAGCCTCACAAAAGACAGCTATATCAGGGTCATGTCAACAAAATCTTGCTGGCATATGCAATAGTGTCTGCATTTGGTGGCTGATTATGGGTTGGATCCCCAGGTGGGGCAGTCTCTGGATGGTCCTTCCTTCCGTCTCAGCCCCAAACGTTGTCTCTGTAACTCCTTCCATGGGTATTTTTGTTCCCCCTTCTAAGAAGGATTGAAGTATCCATACTTTGGTCTTCCTTCTTCTTGAGTTTCATGTGTTTTGCAAATTGTATCTTGGGTATAGCTGTTAAAGGCAAGGCTCACAACCAAAAATATGAGAGAACTGTTTTCTTAAAAAAGAAAGAAACACAAAAATGCCTTCTCTTTGTCACAGTCAGGAAGTCAGATGGAGGGGACTATCTGGGGCCATTGTTTTGAATTGCAAATGAATCTACTGTCCGGTCCTCCCTTCACCTTTATCTAAGCTTTCTGAGCCTACCCTTGGCTTCTTGAATGTAACTCTGAACTTTGCCCAGCAAGCAGAGCTCTGCCCACTTCAGCCTGTGTCAGTGATTTGTCTCTTCTCTCTCCAGATTCAAGGACTTCAGCGAGCTAGAACCAGACAAGTTCCAGAATAAAACCAACGGGATTACCCCGAGGCGCTGGCTCCTACTCTGCAACCCAGGGCTGGCTGACTTGATAGCGGAGGTAGAAGGAGGTGCTGGGGCTGGGGGTGGGGTGGGGTGACAACAAATGGAGGTGTGTGGCAGATCCTACCTGTGGGTGAGTGGCTCTCATGCTGCTGAGCAGGGCCATTCTATTATTATTATTATTATTATTATTATTATTAATGTGTTTATGGAAAGAGGATCAGTACATGGGTGCAGGTGCCCTTGGAGGTCAGAATAGGGTGTACCTCTCCTGACGCTGGTATTACAGCCAGTTGTAAGCCTCTCTATATGGGTGCTGGGAACCAAACTTGGATACCCTGCAAAAGCAGTATGTGCCCTAACCACTGAGCCATCTGACCGTCCCCCCACCTTGAAATACTTCAGTTTTGAACAAGGGACGCACAAATGACATAGAAGTTTATGGCCAACAGCATCTGTGTGACCCACAGATGGAGTAGGGTGCCTGCTAGTCATGATGGATGACAAAGCTCAGAGACATCACAGAACCTGGGTCCTTGGTCACTCCGCGTACGTAAGTTTCTTATACGTGAGGTTCTTCCCATGTAGACAGTCTGGCTTCTTTTGTGAGCAAAACAAGCGGTTTGTGAACTGCCGGGCATGAGAGCCACTTACCACACACCAGCAGACACTGCTACGGTGGCTGTGCTCGCGGTCTCGGGTTAACGTCTTCCTTTAAACTGATAGAAAATTGGAGAGGATTATGTGAAAGACCTGAGCCAGCTGACGAAGCTCCACAGTTTTGTGAGTGATGACATCTTCCTCCGGGAAATAGCCAAAGTGAAACAGGTGAGACCGCCAGGCACGGGGTCCCTGCCCTCACCCTGGAGTGGAGGATTTGGGCTCCAGCAGACACCCAAGGCATCCAAGTGAGGAGAGATCTGGCCTGGTCACTCTTCACAGGAAAATAAGCTGAAATTCTCCCAGTTCCTGGAGAAGGAATACAAGGTGAAGATCAACCCATCCTCCATGTTTGATGTCCATGTGAAGCGGATCCACGAGTATAAAAGGCAGCTTCTGAACTGCCTGCATGTGATCACCATGTACAATCGTGAGTTTCTCCAGAGCCCCCCAGTATCCGCTCTCAGGGGGATGGAAGCATCTGTCTCAAGGTAGGCCCCACCACCTCCGCAGCAGTCATCTCTCTTTCTGTCTGTTCCCATCTTTTTAAGGCATCAAGAAAGACCCTAAGAAATTCTTCGTGCCAAGGACAGTCATAATTGGTGGCAAAGTAAGTTGGCTGAATTTCATGGGGACTTAAGGGCTCTGGTCTCTTGCTGCTTGCTTTCTTCATCGCTGGGAACCTTCTCTCCACACATTGCTCTTCTCCCCCAAGGCTGCCCCAGGATATCACATGGCCAAAATGATCATAAAGCTGATCACCTCTGTGGCAGAAGTGGTGAACAATGACCCCATGGTCGGCAGCAAGTTGAAAGTCATCTTCTTGGAGAACTACAGAGTGTCTCTTGCCGAAAAAGGTGGTGTCCTCATTGCAAAGCATAGGGGAGGGGCAGGGCAAAATCTGGGCTCACTTGGGGTAGACATGAGGCAGTGGACCCCAGGGAGCTAGTAGCATAATAGAAGGCAAACTAAGATGGCTTCTACAATGGCCCAAGTGACCTATGGGATCAGTGTCACATGATTATGTTTGCAAGTGCCTGGTTCTTCTATCTGAAGAGCCTGTGATGGTGGAGATGCTGAGGTCTGACCATGACCCTCTCTGAGAGGGAGGGAAGGTCTTCAGTTGCCAGCCCAAGTTTTGCAAGAAAACACCAGCTGATGATGGCCCTCTGGTCACTGCACGGAGGAAGGGTTGTCATTTGTTCATGTTGTGACATCAAATGAGGACAGACGTGACACTGCCAAAGCACGAGGCTTAGATGTGCATTCAAGAATCAAACACAGAGTTCGCACACAGGGACAGGCAGGCAGGAAGCCAACATCCCTTTCTTTACACAGGGACCTTTGCTTAGTCACTGGGCATGCTGGCAGAGAGGCTACCCCACCATACAGCCAGTGCCAACTGTGTATTCACCTACTTCCGAGATTTAAAAAACTAAAAGTCAACTTTCTCTTCATGGCATTTTGGACTCCCATGGGGTTACTGCTTAAATGTCTCTGCATAAAGGGGAAGGAGCCAGGTTCCTAAAATTACAAATGAGTTACAAATATAATCCACAAATAAGCTCTCGGAACAAGGCAGACTCAGGGTTGATTTGTGGTGAAGGGGGGACTTGGAGGTTCAGGAAGATCTGATTTTCAGAAGGGGCGGAGTATGAGTGTCTAGCCCTAGGCACAAAATGCCTCAATTGCAGGGACAGTAAAAGGAACAAGGGAAGACAATTCAGTCCCTTGCAAAAACAGGAGTTAAGGAAAGGCCCAGGAATTTTATGGGCCAAGAAATAGAAGTTGCAGTAGTTTATAAAGCAGAAGTAAAAATGAAGAGATGAAAAGGGAGAGGAAATGATGTCCAGTTCATAGCTCAGCACAAGTAGATACTTGTTTACAGCTTATAGACCAAGAAAGAGTCATATAAGCAATGGGTTCCTAGCACATCCCAAATGGGCACAGTAACTGCCTGGGTCAAGGAGAAAGTGAGATCTGTCCTTCTACTCCACTGAAGGTGTACCAGGATCTGCACATACTCATCATCAACAAAAGGCCAGCTAGGTCAATTCTCACATAAAGTTAGGGGTCCAGAGAGCAGGAACAATCAGTTGACACAGCCTGTTTACAGTCATTCCAGCCACAGACCTATCGGAGCAGATCTCCACGGCAGGCACGGAAGCCTCCGGGACAGGCAACATGAAGTTCATGCTGAACGGGGCCCTGACCATCGGGACTATGGATGGGGCCAATGTGGAGATGGCAGAGGAAGCTGGGGAGGAGAACCTGTTCATCTTTGGCATGAGAGTAGATGATGTGGCTGCTTTGGATAAGAAGGGGTGAGAGACCCACTCCCTTTTGTTGAGCAGGTGACCCCAGGAAGGGATATTATTCCTCAGGCAGGCACCCCACTGAGACCTGATCTCATGAGATGTAAAGACAGAACATGAGAAATCAGGACCTCCTAGCCACAGGTAGCCTTAGTTAACGCAAGCCAGGGTAACTAAAGGATGCTTAGGGCTGATGTGTGGACAAGTTGCCCATAGTTACCAGCCATGGCACCTCAGTGAGCCATCCAGGTTCCTGTGTTTGGGATTTTTTTTTTTTTTACTTTGATCAAAAGATGAAGCAATAGTTAGTCATAGTATGACTAGTCATAAAAGTTTTTGTCATATTAAACCATACCTGGTGCTCCTTTAAGCCAGTGGTTCTCAACCTATGAGTTAACACCCCTTTGAGGTTTGAATGGCCCTTTCACAGGGGTCACCTAAGACGATCAGAAAACACAGATGTTTACATTATGATTCACAACTGTCACAAAATTACAGTTATGAAGTAGCATTGAAATAATTTTGTGGTTAAGGGTCACCACACTGTGAGGAACTGTATTAAAGGGCCGCACGCAGCATTAGGAAGGTTGAGAACCACTGCTTTAAGACCTTGAAGGATGGACCAAAACAAGGCACAGTAAACAGAGGTGTGTCTCAGCAACATTTGTTCCCATTTAATCTATAGTTGGGTTTATTAACCTAAGTACAAGATAGAACCCAAAGGAAATTCAGAGCACGTTAAATATACTTTCTGACCCTTAGAAGAAAGTTTCACTCAGTAGCATCAAGTTTTATGTATCTGTGGGTTCAGAGGAAACAGCTAGTTCTCTTAATACCATGCTGCTTAAACCATAATCGGCTTTAAAATAAGCCTTACCATACATAGTCTATCAGATGAGACTAGAACTTTCATAATCCACTGTTCTTAGTGCTTTTCATTAAAAAAAAAAATGAATCAGTTGGGAGGGGATTAATTAGGATCTAGTTTTAAAAAGTAATTTGTACCCATGTTAAAATCTGTAATGATTTCTATAAATACTGATGTTTCTGTGTGTGTTTCATAGTGAATGTGGCATCTGGTGTTCTGCCCATCACACACACTGACACGGCCTTTTCTTCCTCCCCCACCCACCCTTTCACTACAGGTATGAGGCCAAAGAATATTACGAGGCCCTTCCAGAACTGAAGTTGGTCATCGACCAAATCGACAATGGCTTCTTTTCTCCCAATCAGCCAGACCTCTTCAAAGACATCATCAACATGTTATTTTATCATGACAGGTGAGTTCCAACATGGTATGATTTGACATGGGAAGATGGGACAAAAAAGGATCCTTAACTATCAGCAACCCACTCAGGTAACTTAGCGCAGCTCTATGATCTGACTCCTGGTCATAAGCTTGGGGGTGGGGCATCCTCCACAAATGGTTAAGGCTTGAGAATAAGCCTCAAATCTTGTGTTCGTTCTCTCTTTCCACCGACATCCTCGACTCACACATGCATACAAGTGTTGACATATTTGCATATGAGAACTACAAAATGATGAATATTCTTGTTGGTAAGCCAGGCATGCTTGCCAGTAAGCAAAAGATAAGTTAAAGTAGGTCTAGGTTAATGTGTACCCGCTTTAGAGTTAAAGGAATCTCTGTTAATGAAGGTGTTCTGTCTGTTTCTCTTCCAATCTCACATCGACAAAAAACCTAAACAGATTTAAAGTCTTTGCAGACTACGAAGCCTATGTCAAGTGTCAAGAAAAAGTCAGTCAGCTGTATATGGTAAGTGTCTGGTGGGTTTTAAACAGTTTGCTATAGTTAGCTAATTGTTTCCTTTTAAGGAAATCCAAGTAACAGGGCCCGAGTGGCCAATCAAACCTAGGGAGCTTGGTTGAATGTTTGTCTAGCTTGTGCAAGGCTGAGTTTGACAGCCCCCTCCCACAGTACCACACCAAGAGAGAGGGAGAGAGAGAGACAGAGAGAAGAAGAGAGGAGAAGGAAAGGAAAGGAAAAAGAAAAGAAAAGAAAAGAAAGGAAAAGGAAAAGAAAAGAAAAGAAAAGAAAAGAAGAAAAGAAAAAGAAAAAGAAAAGAAAAGAAAAGAAAAGAGAAAAGAAAAGATGAGATAGAAACTAGTGAGAGAACTTTCCAGATGTTCAGATCAAAATCTGTCTTTTGGCTAGTTTATAAGACACACTGGGAAGGCTATTCCAGAGGTTGGAATTTGAGATTTCTGTACCAACTGTAAACTCTTGTATTAATTTAAAAAAGCAAATCACCTGTGATTTGTGTCCAACGAGCAGTCCTGTCTCAGAAGTTCAGGGTACCCGCTTCAGAGGGTCCTCTTTGTGCTGAGCTCTGCCCTTCTTCCCTTAAGCAGCTTGTAACTCCAGGTCTCTCAACCAGAACCACAAATCATAGTCACCAAGGCTGCTGTTTCCAAATACACATGACAACGTACCCTTCCCCCACAGCGACTCTGACCCAGTGGTGGGAGGCCAGATCATTAGAATATAAATGTACCGAAAGAAGAGAGGTTTATATATGGTTACTTAAAAACTTAAGCTTTGTAAATAAGCCTCCACCTGTAGTTAACACATTGGCAAATGGCTCTTCTGGTGTGTCTTGTAAAAGCCTGGGGGTGAGGGGGTTACCAGAGTCTGAGCTGAGACTCCAGGGCGCCTTCACAAACATTCTTTTCCATTCCTTTATCAAAGCACAGGTTAGCACCTGCATTCACCCTAGACAACCCTCTGAGGTTTTTTTAATGAGATCCTTCAAGGCATTGCAGCCAGCCCTCCTCTTCTTGGTTGAGTCAGACGAATCTCCTAACAGAGCTATAGCTAAGTGCAATTCCGTAGCTGTGAGAGGCGTTTCTGGAGCTAATCCGCTCACTGGCCACTTCCGTTCAGCCCGCACAGACCCAGGAACTCAGAGGAGGGAGGGCAGCTACCTGGGGAAATAGAAATCAATCACAACAGGAAAGGAAAACAGGAACGAGGGCAAGGACCGAGGGCAAGGACAGTCAGACACCGCGGGGCTTTCGTTTAAATTAAGCATCCCATCGAGAGCACAGCGGTTCAATCACGCCTGCGTGATTCATTAGTGCAGACTGCAGCTTCCGACTCTTGGCAGTAATTGCATTGCTGACGATTAATAAGCAAGACCTGCTAGGAACTGAGCATGCTATCCATTCCCGTTGTTTTTATGTTTATGTAGAAATCTCCAAGCCCGAGTGGAGGCTGCCATGCTGTTTCAGGCATAGCTTATGGTAGGAGGGTAGTTTAATTCTTATGTTAAAATTTCCTGATGTTTTAACAACTTTGAATAACTTCCAATAAAATCACAGAGATCTAAAAAAAAAAAGAGAGACTGTAAGCCAAATATATTTTTATACTCTTTTATAAAAAAAAAATGTAGGATTTTGAAATATTTTTGATTGCGAATAAGACCTTGGTTCACCCTCTTTTGAAACCCCAGTGGGGTTGTGGGGGTTCAGAACAAACCTAATGGGGCACAGGCCTTCAAAGGGAACCCAAAATACTAAGTGGGCCAGCAAGCTTTCCATTGCTTTGTTAGCTAATGTTCACGGGTTTTCAAACTTTTTGAGTCATAGGTTAAATCTCTTCACATCTGCCCACAGACAGTGAGATTAGTCTCTTTCTCCACCTTTAGCTGAAGGAGCGGTTGTCCCATTTAACTCTAAGATTTATTTTTATTGTATTTATGTGTGTCTCTGGGTGTGGATGCCAAGTATGCGCAGGGTGTGTGCAGGTACCTGTGGAGGCCGAAGAGTTCTGTGCTACCAGGCAGGTGCTGGGAACTGAACACAGGTCCTCTAACAGACCTGCAGCCTCAGGTCTCTCCACGTTTTTAATAAAGCACGGAGAATATGGCTTACATGGTAACCAATTAGAGAATTCCCACCCACAGATTCATAGTCTCTCTCTCTCTCTCTCTCTCTCTCTCTCCGCCACCCCCCTCCATATCCATGCTATTATTCTGGCTCTCTTGCTTGCTTCCTTGCCCTCTCTCACTCTCCCTAACTGTCTATACAGCCCAGGCTGGTTTTGAACTTGAGATTGTCTTACCTTAGCCTCTTGAAGACCAGGAATTACAAGCATCCACCACCACACCATGCTCATAGTTTCTCTTAAAATGAAAAGCACTCTTTCATCCCTAAGAGAAATATACTCTGAATTTGAAGAGTGTAGTCTGCTCCAGCTGGCTGTCAGCAGAGCGAGCTCATTTATAAACCATCCTCCCTTGTTCCTGCCATTCCTCTATGGAGTGTGCTTGGCCTGATGTTTGTCAAGCTTGCCTGGCACACAGGCCCTGGACTGTACATATATTATGTTATTCACAGAATCAAAAAGCCTGGAACACAATGGTACTCAAAAACATAGCTGCCTCAGGGAAGTTCTCCAGTGACCGAACAATTAAGGAGTATGCCAAGGACATCTGGAACATGGAGCCTTCGGATCTGAAGATTTCCCTATCCAACGAGTCCAGCAATGGGGTCAGTGCCAATGGGAAGTGAATGCTAAAATGTACTCTTATTCAATGACTTCTTATGGAACTTGAGTGTTTTAGAGCTTCCCTGATTCTGTTTTTGTCATTGAATAGTTAAGTGTCTCCGGGGATGGGAAGGGAAAATGTATGTCTGTATTAGAGCTAAAAATAAAATGTCAACTTCCAGTTGTCAATCAATAGCCTGCTTGGATTCCTTTCCTCAAAAGAAATAGAGGATTTCCTAGAGCTCTCAGGGACTAAACCACCAACCGAAGAGTACACATGGAGGGACCCATGACTCCAGCCACATAAAGAGGATTGTCTTATCTGGCATCAGTGGGAGGGGAGGCCCTTGGTCCTGTGGAAGCTTGATGCCCCAGTGTAGGGGGATGCTAGAGCCATGATGAGGCAGGAATGGGAAGGAGTGGCGAGTACCCTCATAGCAGCAAAGGGGAGGGGGGATGGGATGGGGGTTTTGCAGAGGGGAAACTAGGAAGGTGGACAACATTTTAAATGTAAATAAATAATCAAAAAATTAATTAAAAATAATCAGAGAGCTGGAAAACTGCTTGGAACTGTTTAATGTCATTTATATAAACTAAGGTAAAATATTTTCTTTCTTACACTGCTGTCGGAATCTGAGCTCCAGGCTGTTGTCTGGGTCTGTTCAGGCTGTTATAACAAGAGGTACTAGTCCAGATAACTTAGAAACAGCATAAATTTAGTCTCACAGTTCTGGAGATGTAAGACAACCAAGATGAAGAAGCTAACAGGCTCAGTATCTGGTGAGAGCCACTTTCTCGTTCCTAAATGGTACCTCCTCATCCTATCCTTTCCCGATGGAAGAAACAGAAAGAACTCCTTTGTCCCATGTTATTGTTCTCGCCCACAGGAACGCACACGGGACACAAGGATCCTTCTGCAGCCAATCTTTATTACATATTGATGAGGAAGACCAAGAGCCTCAGAAAAGGGGCTGCTTATATACCCCCTGGTGTGGCGTGTCCACGCCTGAATGGTTGCTTACCCATGATCTCATATACATGCCCCGGGGGTGGGCTAGTGACTTGGTGCGCTTTTACTCCTTGCACATGCGCACACAGCTTGATCTTTGTTTAGGTGGCATTAAGGCACTGTGGAAGCCGGCACCATCTTATGATGGTAAATGTTATTGCGGCTCTCCACATCTCCCCCCCCCCCTTATATATTATTAAAACGAGGCTGGTCTAGGCCTCTGCAGTTATGTCCATCTGCTGTGGCTCCTGTTTTAGGCCGTTCCTCTAATGTCACAGCCTTACCCATCATAGGGTAACCCTATCGCCACTGGGCCCCGTGTCTTAGGTTGGTCTGTGCATGAGGAAAGTTGCCCGTCTCTGGATACCGCAGTACTGTGTGACAGTAACTGCTAAATGACCTAGGGCGAACTCTACAAGCGAGGCCAGCCAAAAAATGAATTAATAGGGAAATCATGATCACCCTATCACGTGCAAGAGGAAACCTCAGTGATGTGCAAGGGCTGATCAATGATCGTTGAATCTCTCTCATCCCAGTGCAATGGATCCACAAATCCGTGGGATGCAAAAGCAGAGAACTCAGATGCTGACTAATTCTTGAGAATAGATAACCAAATTTTAGGGGAGGCCCCTTGCTCTATGGCAGCAAGTGCTTGAGCTATCACAACCTTGTCACGTTTCTGTTGAGATCTGAGCTTGCAGACCAACCATAGCATGAACACTAATCCACAACACAAGGCTGTGCCAAACAGATTTCCCCCCCCCCCCAGCCATTCTTTGAAGTAAGAAAAATGCAGAGGTAAGCCAAGAGGTGAAGTCTCCAAGGGTCACTGGTTCCACTCTGGTTCAGGATCTGTATCTGCAGCTTCGTCTGCAACCTAGCTTCTGCAACCAGTTCCCCTTCAGATAATTCGATAGATCTGTACTTTTAATAAAAGAATTATTAGTATACCCAACAGGAGTAATGCACATCTGTAAAGTTGATGCCACACAACTCATTTGTATGACATCCATCATCTGTTCCATGTTATGTTGTAAAATACCTACTTTTTGATTCACTAACATTAATCCTGAGGAAATATGAGAATCCACCCTTTGCAGGGTAAGCAATGCCTCAGACGTTTTTTCTGTTATCTGACTTATGGTATCAGCAGTATTGACTTGATAGGCCATAGCAATTCCTGCAGTAACCACGGATGTTGCGGACACTGCAATGGCAGTAACAATGGCAGCTGTGATTCCAAAATCTCTCTTCCGCAGCACAAGACTCATGATTGGGAACTTCTATGGATCTGCCTCAATGGGCACAGGGACAAAGGTTGGTAAATGTACCACTAAGGCTAAGAAATTAGTTCCATTCCAGCATTGTGTCAAAAAACAAGTGACATTTGTATAATCTAACCATTCTGTATTATTTTGAAATTCAGCCAATATAAAGAAAAATGGAGGATTGGCACAGACTTCTACTGGAGGAGTAGTCATATTTCTGATAACTCTATTAGATATCACATTATCCAAATGAGTAGAGATATTGGAAAGTGTGGCAGAAACATTCAATATCTCATGATAGGTTCCAGTCAGCAGTGCAAAGGCTGACAAACTGGTACTAGCACCTGCCTCATTACTTAAAATCCATTGGTAATATGGCCAAATATTTTCTTTCCCTGTAGCATCTCCTTTATCATACATTACAGCATAATCTAATGGTGGTGACAAAACAAAACCCTTTGCTAATTCTTTCTGAGGAAAAACATTTGATTGACAAGGTGAAAAAACTATAGGAAATGCGAGGTCTGGATGGCACTAAGGCATGCTGCGTATAGCAGTAGCATTGCCAACAGGCTATCGTGATCTTTTGGGAATAGTCACATTTCCCTTTATCATGATAGTGGTGATGTTTATAGGTGAAGTTACATTATTTTCAATATCACCTGATCTTGGTTGAGCAATTTGCATTAAAGCATTAAATAACACTCCAGAGCTCACTTTATTTTGGATAATGGGATCTGCCCAATTAGAGATAATCTTTTTCTTTAAAAATATACAGGGTGTAAAAGGTTTATCCATATTATGCACAAAGCATAGTGTATAATTTAAATGAAAACTAGTACTCTTATACACCCGTGGCTCTTGAGGAGTTTGTCGTGCATAAGGCACATCCAAAAAACATTCCTTTGCCAAAAAACAAAGGCTAGGTAGAAGAATTGGAATGTAATGGTAAAGGTACTGGCCATGATCTTACTATGGCCCACAAGGGTATACTTATCCCGGTCTCAATCATCAGGAGTAAGAGGATCATCTTGGGGGTTCATCTTACTCTTTCACGGTCCTTATCAGTCGCATTGAGACCCAAAGTGGATTTTCTTCACCCTGTGGAAAAAACACAAATAGCTCCCCAGGATCTGATTAAGATAGGATCCGGGCCATACCATTTATTATCAAGGACATTTTTCCATTTGACCATTTCATTGGGCGATTGAGGCCATTGTCCGTGCCTTTCAGCTGGTGATCTCCCAGCATCATCCAATTTTAAGAAATTAAGAGTAAATATTGCAAGGGATAGAGCCATCTTTGGTGTCATAACCTCTATTCCCCCTCTTTGTTTTTGCAAATATTGTTTCAAAGTACGATGAGCTCTTTTAGTGATGTCTTGGCCCTGTGGATTATAGGGCAATCCAGTAATATGTTTCACTTGCATTTGTTTGCAAAATTGACTAAATTTAGAAGAGGTATATGCAGGACCATTGTCTGTCTTCAGCACTAGGGGCTTGCCCCATGCAGCCCAAGCTTCTAAGCAGTGGGATATGACATGAACTGCTTTTTCCCCTGTCAAGGGAGGGGCATATAGGACACTAGAGCTGGTATCGATGGACACATGTACATACTGTAATTTACCAAAAGCTGGGATATGCGTCACATCCATCTGCCAAACATCTAGGGGTCGCAATCCGCGAGGATTAACACCCACGGAAGGTGCATTAATAAATTCTACACATTTACCACACTGTAGGACAATATCTTCTGTTCGTGTGAGCTTAAACTTCTGTCGCAGTGTAGAAGCATGGACATGATAAAGTTGATGAAAATTCTTAGCACCTTCTATAGAACTTTGTGATAGGAAAGCCATGTCTCTGGTGGCTGAATCAGCAATTGCATTTCCCTTAACCATAGGTCCAGGTAATGATGTATGTGCTCTAATATGTTGAATATAAAAGGGATGCTCACACATCAAAATACAATCTTGTATTTTCATCAAAATTTTAGATACTGAACTAGACTGCTTAAAATTTCTGGCAGTCTCTAATGCTAATACAGCATTAACTACATAAACAGAATCAGAGATAATATTTATGGGCATAAGGAACCTTTTAAAAACTTCTAAAACCACCAAACATTCCACCAATTGAGGGGCTCCTGGTGTAAATTGCAATCTTACAGCTTTTCCATTAATCACCTAACTTCCAATTCCTCTCAATAGCTCTCTTTATAGGGGTATTAGTCGTCACCTTTGGAAAGATCACTGGATGCAATAGCATAAAATGTAATAAGGGATATTTAGGATAATGATTATTAATTAAACCAGAATAAGCACATCTAAGAATGGCCCATTCATCTGTAGCAGCACACAATATTTGCATTTGTGCAGCAGTATGTGGGCTCATTTATACAATTCAACTGTGCCTTTTGGATAGCTGTTTCTACCTTCCTAAGAGTTTCAGAAGCCTCAGGTGTTAGTTGTCTCAATGAGGTTATATGTGATTCTTCTAAAATTTGAAATAAAGGTTTTAATTCTGAAGTAGGGATCCTTAAATAAGGTCTAATCCAATTTATATCTCCTAATAATTTTTGAAAATCATTTAATGTCTTTAGATGATCTTTTTCTTATACTAATCTTTTGTGGGGTGACACACCGTAAAGTAATGGTGGCTCCTAAAAATGACTAACATTAGACTGCTGTACCTTTTCTGGTACAATAATCAAGCCATTTTATTAAAAGTTTCATTAAGCAAGCCATAAGCTTGCTGTATACTTTCTTCTTTAGGTCCACAAATTACAATATTCATATAATGACAAATTTTTTAAGGAGGGGAAACCATCTCTAACTGGTTGCAAAGCTTTTCCTACATATAACTGACATATGGTAGGGCTATTTGCCGTTCCTAGGGGCAATACCCGCCATTGATACCTTTTATCAGGCTCCATATGATTAATAGAAGGCAAGGTAAATGCAAATCTAGGTTCATCTTTCCCACTTAATGGAATGGAAAAGAAACAATCCTCAACATCCACCACTATAATTCTCCAATCCTTAGGTAGAGCTGAGAGTAGGGGGAGACTTCTTTGTACAGGACCCATAACTTGCATTTGTGCATTAATGGTTCTTAGGTCATGTAACAATCTCTATTTACCTGACTTCTTTTTTACAACAAAAATAGGGGTATTCCAGGGTGATTGCGTGGGTTCCACATGTCCCAGGTCTAATTGTTCTTGTACTAATTCTTTAGCTGCTTTTTTAACTGGAGAAACTCTACCTTGTAAGTTGTTTCCAAGACCTAGTCCAGGTATATATCTCCTTCCTTTTATCATTTCCTTGCTTTTCTGAGAGTAATCATTAGTCAGTATAAAGTTGAAAAAGCCCTGCCCTTCCTTCTTTATAAGGGACCTCTAAAATCTGAGGGAATAGGTTGGCACCCCATTTGTGGTGTAAGAATTACTCTGGAGTTGGCACAGATGTCCAATCCTGCTGAACCTGGAGTGGCTCTCCTAGGTCTTTGGGTGGCCTCATGGACACTGTAGTCTGGAATGCCCCATACATTTGAGTTTTTTGGCTGTTGCACTTTAAACTGAGGTATTGGCCTTCCTGTTACAACTCTGGTTGATCTGCATTTATCTACCCAATGTCTTCCTTTCCCACATTTTGAGCAAATGCCTGGTAATTTCTTTTTAAACCTATTCTTTCCATCCTTTGTACACTGTTTATGCACATGACCTGTTTTCTTGTTGTTTAGAATGACTCTAACCCGAGTTCTCAATTTTAAGCTAACTTTCTGTTACAAGCAAAAGGCTGCCTGCCCCTTTAAGAGCTCCATTTGCTTTTTCAGCTGTAGCTGACTCCCAGCCACAGCGCTTCCTGCTGTATAAATTGAGACTGCTTTTTAAACAAGTTAAATGATGGACAGCCAGCAGATAAAGTTTTATTTTTCAACATGAAACACAGAACAACAATCATTCATACAACAAAACAAAACAAACATGAATTGACAGACATATGGACAATTTGGTGCACCAAAGACAATAATAGACAGACAGACAGGGAATATAATTTGGTGTCTCAAAGGGACACAGATATCTTCTCTGAAATAGCCATTGTGAAAGTGCGCTCAGGCTGCAGCTGGTCCCCCGCCGGCCCAGCTCCGGCCCCGCCTGTGCGCCTCACCCGAGCACCTCCACCACACCACCTCCCCCCTCCCCCCGCACCCGCCATTTGCGTAAAATGTAATAAAGGATATTTGAAGCTTTCACCGCTCCCTCCCCCCACGTTACAGCTATTTCTTCTTTTGTCCCCACCACCCCCAAGGGGTCGGTGAGGCTGGTAGCCATTGTGAGGTCGAGGTCCTGCCCCCTCCTCGGCGCTCCTCCCCCATGTCCACATAGGGCGGTGGTGCACTAGGACCCAGAGGTCGAGGGCCCGGAGACTGCGCAGGGAGCTGACTTTTGTCTCCAGCTACTCTTGTCTTATTCTGTGACTGATTAGCTCGTCTTTCATCTGGATGGTATATTTTTCCTTCTTTTCCTTTTCCTCTCCCTGGGCGTGCTTTCCCAAATCTCTCGCTTCCTCGGATCCAAGATCTTTGGAAGGGCATTATTTCTTAATTATTTTCTCTGAGCTCTTAATCTTTTACCCCGCTCTGTTTCTGACATGCTGTACATGTCTCTCAGAGCTTACCTTTCATGCTACAGTTCTGGATCCTCTCCACGGAGCGGAGGGCCTCCTCGGCACTGGGTGATGGTGTGGTATTTTTCCCGGGTTCTCGGCGCCATATGTCCCATGCTATTGTTCTCGCCCACAGGAACGCACACGGGACATAAGGATCCTTCTGCAGCCAATCTTTATTACATATTGATGAGGAAGACCAAGAGCCTCAGAAAAGGGGCTGCTTATATACCCCCTGGTGTGGCGTGTCCTCGCCTGAATGGTTGCTTACCCATGATCTCATATACACGCCCTGGGGGTGGGCTAGTGACTTGGTGCGCTTTTACTCCTTGCACATGCGCACACAGCTTGATCTTTGTTTAGGTGGCATAAGGCACTGTGGAAGTCGGCACCATCTTATGATGGTAAATGTTATTGCAGCTCTCCACACTCCTTTAGATCTGTGTTTTGGGGACCTAATTTCATCCCCAAGAGCCCGGCTCACACCACCTTTGAAAGCCTCTGCCTCCTGATACCATCACGCTGACAGGTAAATTTTAACCTAGGAGCTTGGGGGCAGACACTGAGTTCATGTACCAGCATTCACCTTACTCACAAATATCCCAGCAGGGTTCGTAGGTGGGCATTTATAGATGAGATCAGATCACATTAGATTCTGATTCTCCACGTTGAAGATTTGGCATGATTCTCAGACAATGATGGACTAAAGAACATTCCATGCAGCTTTGTTTATTCAAATGTCGGGTGAGCTTCAGCTCATCCAAGCATCCCAGCACAATTTTGCATAAAGAAACCACCCAGCTCAGGCAAGGTTTGAACCACATCTTCACTGGAAATTTCTGCTGGTCCCAGCCTTTTATGCCCACTGCTCGCTCAGGAAGTCTCTGCAGAAAAAGGACTTAGGTCAACTCACACTTGGGCTGACTAACTCTAGGCTGCCTAGTCACCATTGCATCACAGGGGTCTCTCAGTTAGCAAGAGTTCTCACCTCACAGTACTTAACAGCATGGGGCTCTTAAAGAGATAGTCGTGATGGAAGCCAGGAGGAAAGACGACCATTTTGACCCTCTCTTTGTTCCTGTAGGCACTGCGTGCAATTTCATAGAGCTGCAGGGGTATCAGAGGCAAGAGTCAAAGGCGGTCGTGCACAGCTATAGATCTCCTGGTCTGGTTTCCCTGAAAGGGAGAGGGACTTGGGGCACCTCTCATCAAGTCAGAGACCAAGGGACCCTCCAGATCCTCAGGTGTCTGTTCCTAAAGCTACCGACCCGGAATGCCTATGACTAAGAATACTAGTGACAGCTCACCCTCCCTCTGAGCACACCTCACTGCAAAGGCTCAAAGAATTGTTTAAACAAACCCACTCTGGGAAAACCTTGTTAGGGGTGACATGGGAGGTCTCACTTATCCACAGACCCCAGGTGAGGGACCAAGGTCTACCCCTAACCCCAATCTCCTTTAAACTAAATAGCTAAGGTCACTGCCGCTCGCTATTTAGCTCAGGGAACATGGCTTTTTAGGGATGTAGAGGGTCCACTATAATGTGAGAAACCTCTGCGCTCTAATCAAAGGTCCGCTAGATAAAGAAGTGGTAGAGTTCTTGGGCTACCTGCTTTCCGAACTCCAGAGGCACCGTCCTGTCGTCTTCACCATGCAAGATGAGAAGCGGGGAGGACAGAAACTTCACACTAGGAGCAGACATGAGAGAAACACCCAGTTTCATGATTCAACCTAAGCTCTTCAGTTTCAGTTCTAGTGGCACATGAAGTTTTCCTAAAGCACCAAAAAATAAAACATTCCTTCCAAAAAGTCACAGCTTCATGTGTGCAAACCTTCACCTACTATTTTATTCTCATCCATGGTTCCCTCTGTTTCATTTGCTCGTACAATTGAATTGAATTAAATCACAAAAGGCACATTGAAATGATGGACTTGTGTCCTGCTAGTCGACCTTACCTTTCTCTTCATTCTAGTCCACTGTGTAATGCCTGAATTATTTTCATTAAAAGTCTACAAGATAGGGAGATGGCCCAGTGGGTAAGAGCACTGGATGTTCTTCTGGTCGACCCATGTGACTTCTCACAATCATTTGTGACTCCAGTCCCAGGGCATCTGACACCTCCTTGGGCACCGGACATACAATATGCACAAAGGGCTCACATACATGAAATTAAAATAAGTAAATCTTTAAAACTCTATGAAATAAAATAACTCAAAAATCACAAAACTACCAGAGAAGCTGAGTCTCTCTACAGCTTCCAACCAGAATGCCTATGACCAATAGAGAATACTAGTGACCACTCGTACACCCTCTGAGCACACCTCACTGCAAAGGCTCAAAGAATTGTTACGGGAGAATTGATTTATTTACTTCTCCCCATAAAAGTAGAGAGTGGACGAGCATCCCAGGTATGGTCAGCTACCTGTGGCTGTGCATCCCAGGTGTGGTCAGCCACACCTGGTTAGCCCAGCTTGGCAATACTGGCATGCTCTCAGGCCCTGCTCAACACTTCCTGTCCTTCCAAATCCATCACTAGAGGTTACTGCTCAGAACACTAGCTCTCCTCCAGTGCTGAAATAGGAAAAAGGATATAGTTTCAACTGCTTATTTAGACACATTCTTAAATTATTTCTAATCATTGTATCTACTGCTGGGTCACTGGCTGGTATAGCATGGGTTTGGGCTACTTGGGGAGTAAGACCTAGCAATGACAGGTCCCCCATAGATGGTTAGACTAGACCCTAGCAGCCTTTTACAACGTCTGTAAAGATGAATATTTATGACATCAGAGAAGGCACTGTGTAGGTGAAAGTGTTGACTCAGACATAAGGAGAACAGCAGATCCTGAGATGTGGAGAAACCCTACTCCAAACCTAGTGCTTATCTCTTAGAACATCAGGACATCCAGAGAGATGTAATGCCTATACCCTGGGCTCTCATCTGGGATGCAGTGGCAGTTCCTGGAGAGCTAGAGCGGACATCAGTTAGCTTACTTTTCATCGTTAGGAAAGACTATTTTCTCTTCTTTAAGGGCATCCACAAACGTTCTTAAACATCCTGGAAGCTTCCAGTACATCTATTTAAAAAAAAAAAAAAAAAAAAAAGGAAAACCAAAGATGTTAATGTTTGCCCCACAGCTGTCTAGAATACATGGCTGCTGGATCTCAGCAACTCTCCCAAGGAGGCATGCATACAGTCTGCTGCAGCCTCTCACTGCATGAACCCTAAATAGCAGCAGAACAGCTATTCACTAACTACACTAAACTTTAGAAAAACACTTTTGTATCTTAAAAAGTCGTTCCTGTAAATGAAGAATTTGGAAGGGGGAAACAGAAATGAGCAGAGAAACAAGCCACATATCCATTCTAACATCAACAATAATCAGTGTTAACATTTAGTTGTATCTTCCTGTATTACTTCACTTCAGATGCGCGTGGCAGACACTATTCCTCCACTCACAAGGAAGCAGTAACACACAAAATCTAAAATTTGCTTCTTATGCAAGCAGAATTAACTAGTTTATTTAGGGAACGGCATTCAGATTAGCACATTCTGATGAGGTGTTTGATATGTGGATAATTGGGTTTAGAAGATTTGAACACTCTAAATGGTAGAAAGCGGTTTGCTACTATAATGCTTTAAAACCATTTCCGGTTTTGACAGTGGCCACAGAACACTAAATACAATCGGCTTTGTTTGGTCTGTTGGTTGGTTGGTTGGTATTGCTATTGTGGTTTTTCAAGACAGGGTTTCTCTGGTAGTTTTGGATGTCCTGGAACTTATTCTGTTGACCAGGATGGCCACGAACTCAGAGATCTGACTGCCCCTGCCTCCCAAGTGTTGAGATTAAAGGCGTGTGTCACCACCACCCAGTGACAGTTTCATTTTCCACATGCTGAATTTCTCCTCTAATGTCAATCTGCGGTAAGTAGAGTCGGCGCTGAACCCACCTCCCAGTACAGTGATTCTGTTGTCACATAATCTAGCTCAGAACCCCTAAAGACTTCTGTTTTATAAAACGGGGCAGAGGACAGGAGCCCTGCCCAGCACAGCACCCACCTCCCACCTTCCCACACCCACAAACTGAATCCCAAATCTAAAGTTGCTCTCTGTCTTTATTGTGGCCAGCCCACAACACTCTGCCTTTGGGCTGATGCAGCTCCCAGCTTCTACCCCCTCCTGTATCCTAGCACTGCTTAGCTTAAGCCCTCAAAGGATGCTTGCATTGAGCTAAACACAGCACCTTGACTTTTCAGGTCCTGCAGAGTTGGGTAGCTGCCTCTCTCCCCAGCCTTTCCTTACTAAACCAAGGCTGGCTATGTCTGCCTTGGCTACCTTCTGCTTCTAGAATAGTACAAACTTCATCAAAATGACCGCCTTCCTGCCTTTCTTGAAGCCACTCAGGGTCTCAGCTGAAGTCACACTTTCCTTCTCTGTGGTTTTTTGTTTTTCTTTTTTTTTTTTTAATTTTTGAGATAACAATTTAATTAAAACATTTCTACTTTCCCTCTCCTCTCCTCCCTCCAAACCCTCCTTTAAAGTGGCGCTTCTCACTCTCCTTCAAATTCATGGCCTCTTATATTCACTAATTATTATTCCATGCATATATGCGTATGTGTGCATACATATATGTAATATATATATACACATACACATATATACATATATATATATATACATACACACACAATACTTATATGTTCCTAAGTATAACCTGTTCAATCTGTATAATGTTACTTGTAGGTATGTTTTCAGGGCAGGTTTTTTTTTTTTAAAGATTTATTATCTATAAGTACACTATAAGTACACTATAGTGTACACTAAGTACACTATAAGTACACTATAGCTGTCTTCAGACATTCCAGAAAAGGGAGTCAGATCTTGTTACAGATGGTTGTGAGCCACCATATGGTTGCTGGGATTTGCATTCATGACCTTCGGAAGAGCAGTCGGTGCTCTTACCCACTGAGCCATCTCACCAGCCCCTTCAGGGCAGTTTTATAGATGTTTTTCTAGCTTAGATGTTTTGCAGCCTAGTTGAAGTCTTGCCTTCCACATTCCATGTGACAGACACAGTGTTACCCTTTCTACCACATGTCAGTATTTTCTGGCTGGGACTGGTCTTTTTGTTTCTCCTGCAAGGATATAACTCCTTCACTAGTTGGAGTCGGGGTGCAAAGACATTTCTCCTTTCTGCAGTTACCCTCAAAATCTAGAAGACTTCCTGAAATATATTAGATTTTCAATACATATTTGCTAAAGGTAGACTGTATCTTTTTCTGTGACTATCCTTGTGTGCATCTTAAGCTGTTGCTTTTCCTCAGTGGGCCTGACTTTCAGCTTTCACTCTTAGAATAGATTTTTTTTTTCTTTAACAAAAGAAATACCAGCAGAGTCTCACACAGCTCTCCTGCTGTAGCTCTGAGCGCAGGGTAGAAGGATAGTGTTGTAAGCTGGACATTGCAAAGGGACAGAAATAGGCACAGAATAGGCAGGCCAAGGCCAGAAATCTGCATAGCTTTCTTATATGGAATCTCACAGTGATGCCAGGCCGGTTTCTGGTTTTGAACTCATGATCTTCCTGCCTCAATTTTCTGAAGAGCTTATATTATAGGTCCACAGTGCCACTTTCAAACAAACAATTTTTACATTTACCAGAGCGTGTGTACATGCACACACACACACACACACACACACACACACACACACAGAGACACACACACATGTCTTGTGAACCTGGAGTTCAGAGGACAGCTTGTAGGAACTGGGTGTGTCCATCAACCATACAGGCTCTGGGAATCACGCTTCAGTCAACACTCCACAACAGGTGCTTTAACTCGCTGTGCCGTCTCCGCAAGCTTCCCAATTATTAAAAAGAAGAAAATCATGAAAGTTGAGCCTGTAACTTGCTACCTGAAACATGCTACTAGAGAATAATGACTTCCTAAATGTTACAATTATTATTTTCTTTTGATCTTCTAGAAAGGAATTCACAACTCTATGGGGAGTTTAGTTCACCAACTGGCATAGGACAAGGAGGCCAGCACCAGGAAGAAGATTCCTGTTGGCCACTTAGGGCCCAGGCCCCCGCTGCTCTGAGAGTCCCCAGTTGCTCAGGATTTGCCTGGTCTGCACATTTTTCAGCTCTCTGGGGATGGTCTGCATTGAGGTGTGGACTGGCCGTGAAGCACTGCTCCTCTCTGTCTTCCCCTCTGTTGCTATACTGGTCAGGGTTACCAGGTTTATTTTCTTTTCTATGTCTCCTAATCTCTCCCTCCCCACTTCCTGGAATCGGGACTCATGGGAGAAAAATTCCATAAGAGAAACCCTTTAGCAATTTATCTCAAATTCTGAAGGAGTAAGAAGAAAACAGACCCAAGTCGATCTCCTCCCATCACTCTTCACTGCCTACCAAGAGAAGACGCCTTTTGAGACTAAAAGGTCATATGGTTACCCACAGTCCAAACTACAGAGGCAAGCTCTTAATTGGTCATCCTGCCTCCTCCTTTCTTCTGTAATACCCTTTTTAGCCGACTCTGACACAGAGCAAGTAGGGAAGGAACAGGTATTGTTGCTCTCTTATGGGCAGCTGGGTACTTCCCAGCTTATTTGGTTTTTTTTGTTTGTTTGTTTTTGTATTTTTTTGGGGGGGTTGGTTTTTTTTGTTTTGTTTTGTTTTTTGTTTTTGATTTTTTTGTAACAGTCCTGCACATTTGCCATTGTCAACCACACTACTTTTTCTTAATGGGAAATTCAGAGGGCGGACCAGCTTAAGTAGCAGCAGGGTTTTGGGGGAGCCATACAGGACTAGTGGCAGAGACTAGATTTGAGCCCAAATCCATCTGGATCCTTCCACAGGATGGAGCAAATCCCTGTGGCCACTCAGGACTTCCATCACGCCCTCCCTCTCCATCCAGAGCATGAGGTGGAAGACCTGTGCCACTCTCTCTACCTCTCCTGTGTCATGCCACATATCATATCTTATGAGTAAGAATGACCAGGGTCTGGCACCATCCGTGGCTAGAACAGCTGTAGGCCACTGAGTGCTTATTGTGCAGGTACAACTGTGGTTGCTTTTCATTTGTGTGTGTGTTCATTAATTTGTCACAGCAAATCTGAATAAACATTTCTTATCACAGTTTATAGATGAGGCCACTAGAGCAAAAAAAAAAAAAAGCCCAAGATTGCCCAGCTGTGAGTGATGGGCAGTCAGCAGGAAGAGCCAGAGTTCCTAAGAACTGTGAAATACTAGAGGAGGGTACCCCCTCTAAGTCGTGAGGTACTTGTTACATCAGCAGCTCCCAGTTTGCAATGATAAGCAGTACCAAGGTGCAAAAGAAGAGCCCATTGACCAGGAACTGTAAGTACTTTAACTGGTGGTGATCTTTCCCTGGGCCAGCCACATGCAAGATGATCCTGGATGGAGCTGCCAGACAGCGGCAGTCAGCTGCAGCACCCAGGCAGTGAGCTGTGGGATCACAAACATCCCAAACTCCACAGTGCTGGTGAATTGCCACACCAGCAGGGGAGGTGTGGCCCCGGCACAGGTTTATCGTTGCATGTCAACAACCATTTGCAAACTCTATGACATTTGAAATGGAATTAAACTTTTAAAAGATCAATAGAACCTGGGTGGGTGTAGAAGTATACACCTGTAGTCCCAGCTACCTGAGAAGCTGGGGCAGGAGAATCATTTTAGCCGGGGAGTTCTGGGCTATAATAGAGCATTCCTCCATGGTCCCTGTTTCAGCTTCTGCCTCCAGGTTCTTGCCTTGAGTTCCTGCCCTGACTTCCCTCAGTGAGGAGTACAAGCCATAAGATAAAATAAACCCTCTCCTTCCCAGTATGCTTTTGGTCATTGTGATTTATCACAGCAATAGAAACCCTAGCTAAGACAACTAGCCCGGCTAAGCTATGCATAGATCATGGTAGAGTCGGGGAAGGGATCAACAACACATCAAATAATAATTTCCCAAAATATGTAGGGTTATGAAAAGTACTCTTACTTCTCCTATATATATGGTCAAGAAGAAATCACAATGACATTATAAAATATTTTAACTAAATGATAATTAAGTACTTAATATACTTATGTATTTACTTATTACATATACATGTAGAGTGTGTGTGTGTGTGTGTGTGTGTGTGTGTGTGTGTGTGTGTGTGCTTTCATGCCACAGTGCAAATATGAAGGTCAGAGGAGGACAACTTGTGAGAGTTGGTTCTCTCTGTCCCCCATGTGGGTTCCAGAGATCAAACATAGGTTATCAGATATGGTAAGTTGAATGAGAATGGTCTCCATGGTCTCCTATGTTTAAATACTCATCACACACACACACACACACACACACACACACACAGAGAGAGAGAGAGAGAGAGACACAAAACTGCCATGGTGGAATTGTTTGGAAAGGATTAGGAGGTGTGGTCTTATTGGAAGAGGTGTCACTGCGGACAGGCTCTGAGCTTTCAGAAGACTCATGCCATTCCCACTGCGCTCTCTGTCTCCTGCTTCTGGAACTGTCAGCACACCTGCCACGATAGCGTCACCCTTCAGAAGCCCTAACTCCCTGCAGCTGTAAGCCCAAGTAAACTTCTTTTTAAATAAGTTGCCATGGTCATGGCATTTTACTCAGCTAAAAAAAAAGTAAATAATACATGCGGCTTGGCAGTGAGTATCCTTACCCGGTGAGCCACCTTGGCAACCCTTGAACTAGCTGACAATTAAAACACACTTCAAAACTTATAGGACTCAGAAGTGGGACTCTGGTAGAATATATCCTAATGCATACATTGGAAAATAAGTTCCTCCAAATAAATTATTAGATGAGGCTGGGCATAGTGGTGCACACCTTTAATCCCAGTACTCAGGAGATAGAGGCAGGCAGATATCTGTGAGTTCAAGATCAGCCAGAGCTAGTTCTAGGACAGTGAAGGCCACACAGGGAAACCCTGTCTTGGGAATATATATATATATATATATATATATATACATACATATATATATATATTATATATACACAATATATTAATATAATAAAATGTGATTTATAAGAGGACAACTTATAGTGGTACCATCTCAAGAGGTTTTCAAATAAAACAAATATCAAAAATACAACCAGGAGAATAGTAATATACTTGTTCTGACCCAAAAGGCTGAAAAGGGACCAGCCAGGGAAGATAAAGGTAAAGACAGAAATTAAGGAAACAGGAGGCATTCGTTCAGATGATTAGAAAACTTGGCAAAATCAGCTGCCTCCTACTGTTCCTGCAGGCTGCCTGTGACTCACAGCTGCTCCCTGTCTTGGGAGAAAGAAGCCATGGTCTCTGTCCTTCCTCCATCCCGCCATCCTCTACCACAAGGAACAGCAGAGACAGTACATCTCCTCTAAAACTTTCCTCAAACTCCTGTGCTTCACTTCATTCATGAATGTGCTTCATTTGCTCACATTTGCTGTGTGTATGTGACTATAAACAATTGAGTCAAGCCTGACAAAAAGTGTAAACTTAAATCTAGAAGCTTGTGACGAGAGGATTGTCATTGATTAGAAGCCAGCCCATGCTACACAGTGTGAGTTCAAGTGTAGTCTGGGCTATGAAATGAAACCTACCTCAAAAAAACTAATAATGGTGATTGATGTGTTTATAAAAAGATAAAGAGAGGAGGAATATGTTCTATGGAGGTGTGGTGAGGTATGGGGAAGGGGGTGCCTCAGTGGACCCATGCCGAGGCATCCCTTTCCCCTGAGGGACCAGCCACAGGACGGTATAGTATAGAATAGAGTTTATTCAGGGCATGGGGAGGGGAGTTAAGAGGGTAGTAGAAACAGAGAAAGGCAGAGAGGGAGAGAGTAGAGGAGTAGAGGAGTAGAGGAGTACTCTACTCTTGAGCACATGGAGAGAGGGGGGAGGGAAGTAGAGAAGGAACAAGAAAACAAGAGGAGCAAGACAGCAAGGAGCGAGCATACAGCCACTTTTATTGTGAGTCAGCCACACCTAGCTGTTGCCAGGTAACTGTGGGGCAGAGCATACCTGGCTGTTGCCAGGTAACTGTAGGGTGGAGCATACCTGGCTGTTGCCAGGTAACTGTAGGGCGGAGCTTAGACAGAATGCTAACAATGATGATGATGATGGTAACAACAGGAGAATGTGAATAATAAATATTTTAGACTCATCTTTGCTCCACTTTCCTGAGAAGACTGATGTCTATACCTGGAGTACTATGTAAAAGCATTTTCTTTAGAATCTTCCTTATTATAAAATAATGTAAGAGCTATAGCTGGTATTCATAAAACTGAAACATGTATAAAATTTTTTTCTATTTAAAATGAGTAATTACCATAGTAAAGCTATATCCAATGAGTTTTAAAATTATAAACAGTGTGTTCACTTCAGCAACACATGTATATAATAAAATATATACAGTTCATTTGTGGGGGTATAAAACTTTCACTTAATTGGCTCCTCTGTTAGAGGAGACGCTTTTGCCTTTGGTAGTAAACTGACCAAGCCTAGAACAACTCAGAAACATATGAAGCTCATTAAAGACATGAGCCCTATCCATGAGTGCCTGGGTATAGAAACAGCCAGGACACAGAGTGGGAGGAATGAGAGACTCACCTTTACCAAGGGAAAATTGATAGTTGCTGCCCATATGTTGGTAAATGGAGCTTCTAAGATAATAGCATCAACTGGACATCCTAGAAAACATAAACAACAAAAAACAAATGAGGTAACTCTCCTCTTCAAACACCAAAACACCACCATCCCTAGATAAGGGGGGTGGGCCGTCCTCAGGGTCTTGTACATGAACTGCCTACATCAAAGCCATTTGTGAAATGTTTTAATATGCAAGCTCTTGAACCCCACAGTGTACCTGGGGTAGGGACTAAGAATGTGTGTGTGCACGCATGTGCACATGTGCATGTTCATGTGGGTACACATGTATATGCAAGCATGCACGCACATGTGACACATGAATATAGAAGCCAGAGGTCAACCTCAGATGTAGATCATCAGGAACCATCCACCTTGTTTACTGAGACAGGGTCTCTCGTTGATCCGGAGCTTGCTGGTGAGGCTAAGTTGGACCAGTGAACTCTAGTAACCCTCCTGCCTCTGCTTCCCCAGTGATGAGATTAGAAGTGTACCACTACAATGGACATGGTGGTATGGACATTTGATCCCAGGTCATGGGAGGCAGAGGCACCAATCTCTGGGAGTGGTGTCCAGTTTTGTGTACATAATGAGCCCCTGTCTCAATAAATCAGTAAATAAACATCCCATGATCACGCCACTATGCCTTGCTTTTTCACAGAGGTTCAGGGGATAGAACTCATGTCTAAATTGAGCATAGCAAGTACTTTACTGAAGTTATACAGAGGCAATACTCCAACTCAAGAGTATGACTTTTAACCAGCCCTCTCCTTCTTCAGTATCTCTATGTACACAATGGTTAAAACCACTGCCTTCTACTAAGACTACAAGACTTCCCGGGCTCAGAGATTGTAGGAAAGCAAAGTGTTCCGTGGTGAAAGAGGCTGATTAGGTTGTTTCCTCGAAGCTCAGAGAGCAAGTAGAAAATGCATATGGCAGAAGGGTATGTATATGTGTGTATGTATGTATATTGAATATGCACTATATGCATATGTATGTGCATAGATGCATAGATGTAAGTGAATGTGCATGCATGTGTATATGTGTATTTGCACATGTGTGCTTATATGATATCTGTGTGTGTGTGTGAGAGAGAGAGAGAGAGAGATGTGTGTGTGATGTGTGTGTATGTATTTGAAGGTACCTAAGGACTATCTATGAGAATTTTTAGAGCCAGTACCAAGTGAGAAAAGCCCAAAGAGTTTAAGCTGCCTTTGCCCTCAAACTGACGAAACTCTAAATCAGTGGTTCTCCACCTGTGGGTCATGACCCTTTAGACCATTGGAAAACACAGAAATTTACATTAAAATTCATTATACTAGCAAAATTACAGTTATGAAACAAATTACAGCAACAAAACAATTTTATGGTGGAGGTCATCACAGCATAAGGAACTGTATTAAAGGTCACACCATTAGGAAGGCTGAAAGCCACCGCTCTAAATGCTTCCATTTTAATTGGCAGGATTCAAAATTAAAACAGAGAATTATTGGTACTCTCACAGAACCAGAACAAAAACTGCGACTGTTCAGGGGGCCTTGGAGATAGCTTGGTTGGTACAGTGGTTCCCATACAAGCATGAAGATCTAAGACCAGATCCCCAGCAACCAGACAAGGAACGGTGTGTGGAAGGTGGCACATGTTTCCCTCCCAGCACTGAGGAGGCAGAGATAGGAGGACACCAACAGCTCCCTTGGCGGCTACTCTAGCTGAAAGGTGAGCTGAAGGCTCAGTGAGAGACCCTGCTCTAACGATAAGGAGGAGAGCAATTGAGAAGGATATTTATCATCAATATTTGGACTTTACATGCATATCTTCACACACGCAGACACGTGTGTATACACGCACACGCACACACAGACACATGCAGACACGTGTGTGCAGGCACATTTGCACACATACAGATACACACATACATACACATGTGTGCACATGCATACATACTTACACACATATGTACATGTTCCATGCATGCATACATATGCAGACACATTTGTGCACAACATATGCACACACACACACAATTACTAACTATTCAAGGTATGACAACGAGGTAGGGAGACTCCAGAACATTTCTATGAGCTTTGGCTGTGACCTCAAAGGACTTCACTCTAGGAAAAACAGTCCATGAGCTATTAAGCAATGCTGATAAAGGTTGAGGGCAGCATCAAATCAACTTAATCTCTGATTGGTTCATGGTGATTTTATCCCCACCCAAAATGCCTTGAAGGAGAAACGTAGAGTATTCCTGGAAGAAGACAACATCAGATCAGCCCAAGTTCTCACTTTCCATAAGTAATTGCTACTATGTAGTCGAAAATAACTATGTCTATAAAGACCTAGGTTGTAAATCAATGATTTTACACTTGCCTGCCATGCCTGAGGCCCTGAGTTCAATGCCCAACTGCAAATAAAAAATACAAAGTGTCAAGTGTTGATGGCACATGCCTTTAGACTCAGTACTCAGGAGGCAGAATCTTTGTCAGTTTGAGGCCAGCCTGGTCTACAGAGTGAGTTTGAAGATAGCCAGAGCTACACAGAGAAACCCTATCTCAAAAAACAGGACAAACAAACAAAAAATCTGAAGTCCAAGGCTATTTTTACTGCGATTTGAGAAACAACAACAACTTAGGCAGTCTACTCATCTGCCAGAAGTCAGGTGTGGCTAGAGGGAAGAGAGCAAGACACAGAATTAGACACCAGTCTGTGGGCAGTTGCACTGGGGGCATTAGAGCAAGCATGTGAACTCTGAGTATCAGCCTTAGCACACAGGATTGTTGTCCTTGGACAAAAGAGATCAACAAGCAGACTGACTGACTGACTGACTGACAGACATATATAGACAGATAGATAGATAGATAGATAGATAGATAGATAGATAGATAGATAGAGGATACACGTTTCTCAATGAAAGCTCACATATTTCGCAGTAAAGATCTTTAAGCAACTGCCAGACAAAACTGCAATTGGTTATGAGCTTTTTAAAATTTTCATAGCAGCACTTGGATACATTTTTAATCCAATACTTCAATACGTGGAGTAAACCCTAATTTTTTTTTTATCTTTAAGCAAATGTTCTAGCCCTATTCACATCTATTCACAGAGATTTCTAAATTCATAAAAACAGTTAGAAAGCAAGAAAGTAAGCTACACCTTCGGACTCTAGATTCATGATACACTCAGAACTCTTTGACAAACACCAAGAATATTATGGAAAGCAGGCTGCAGAGGGCAGTGTGACTATGATTATCATTTGAGAATATATTCTTTTCCTGTCCTATCATTTAAATAAAACACCATTTTTAGAAAGAGGACTCTTTGAGACTAAGACTTGCTATGTAGTTCAGGCTACTTCAAACTCAAGCTCTTCCTGCCTCAGCCCCTGAGCAATGGGATCATAGGTGTACACTACCAGACCCCAGGGAAGTCATGTTAGCTCTTTTCTTAGTATTCATTCTTAATTTCACAGCCTATAATAGCTGCACTTACACTGCTTAAAAAAAATCCTTTAGAACTAGGACATGTTGGGGTCTATGTCAGTGTATACACATATACACACATTTCATAGAACCTCCTGGCTTTATATTTTTCTAGACAAAAACTCTTCTGTTTAGGAATCTTCCATTACCTTTTGCTTCTAGGACTCTTGCAGCATTTGTTGCAACTCTGTAAAGAAAAATGACAGCATGCATGTGAAACATGGCAGTCACTCAAACACTGTGGCCTCAACAACCCAGAGGCAGCAAGTGATGGAAAAGCTCTGGACTATCTGCCTAGAAAATCCAGACACCCAGTTTTGCCCAGAATTGGCCCTAATGTAAGGGTCTTATTCTCTAATGCTCTCACAAATTATTCCAGAGTTGAAGTCAGTGTCATAATTACACAGGATGTTTAAGGGACTTGTGGGGAGAGTGTCTTACAGGCAGGCATCCTGACAGGGTAGGCTCTTACTGTTTCTGGAGTGAAAGACCAAAGAATGGAAGTGTCCCTGTTTGTCTTCCCTTCCACTGTTTGCTGTGACTTTAAAGACATAAAACCCCTCCAAGGACCCACCAAAGGACACGTCTTCAGCTTGCACTTACCCTGTTCCCAGAGAATGGCCCCACAGACACACAGGAGTTCTACCACTTCTTGCCTTGGTCCATTCATAGACACAAATAATGTCTGTGGTTAGTCCCTCCTCTGTAGTTGTTCCTGTAGAATCTCCAAATCCTGGCAGCAAGAAGAGACAAACACAGGATCATGCACTCCAAACCAAGCAGTCATCAAAAGCCTTCTGCCCCGCCCCTGCCCCGTCGCATCTTTTTTCACTGTTCTCAACACATACCTCTATAGTCCACAGACAATACATGGAAGCCGCCATCACTCAGCACCTGCATACCATATGAGCTGTTATCATTTCAAATGAGAAGATACAGAGAAGGTCCTCTGCAACACATCTATCTTCCTAGTTGTGATGGGAAAAAAAGACATCTTCTAAAGAGCTGGGATACAGCTCCCTGGTAAGGCACATGCCTAACATGTTCAAGGTGCTTGATTTGAACCCCAGAATCACAAGGATTCTGTATTTTTTTTTTAATCTAGAGATGAAAGTCTGTGCAAAAGATGGAAGCAGCCTAGGTCACTCACATCTGGGCTCTGCCACTAACCAGCTATCCAACCTTAGCCTGTTTGTTAAACATTCAAATACGTAAATAATATTCAGGGCTGCCAGAGGGCTACAGGGATATTGTACTTATGAACCTGATTCCATGTCGAAGTATCATTTAAGCAATCTCCAGAGCTGGAGGTGTGGCTACGTAGTAGAGCCCCAGCCCAGCAAGCTCAACGCCCTAGGCCTCAATGCCCTAGGTGCCATCGCTAAGACCACAAACACTCTGAATGAATGAATGAATGAATGAATGAATGAATTTCTCTGATAATAAAACACTACACAGAGTGTGGGGAGAGGCAAATCTCATCGTGGAGAGGTGCCTGTCTTGAGTATGGTCAGATAAAAGATATACTTTCAACTAAAAAAATAAAGAGATCACCACTTGAGTATGAAATCATTGCCCAGCCCCAAGTAGATAAGGAAAAAAAAATATGAAAAGCTCAATTTTAAATGAACTAAAACACAATAATATACAAAGATGAGTTATTCTTAAAGATCTATTTTGTAGATAAACTGAAGTGAACATTCATACTAAGTAGCTACAAGTTGCACAGGTCGTTATGGGCAGAGCCAAGATTCTGCCCAAGCCTGCCTGGACCTGCCTGTATCTATGTACTATGGCTTCTTACTGCAGGGGATGTTCGTGGCTCCGCCTCCTCAGGGATCTTCAACATTCAGATCAAACTACAAGTCAGGAACTAACTGGAACTTTCTGCTTGAGCCAGGCTACATAGTCTTCAAAAAGCTAGCCAACACAGAGAAGCTAAGTACCCGGGACATGGGGTAGGCTTGTAGCACCCCACACTGAGTAAAGATAACAGTAACAACCCTTACTTCCCAATGGTTATTCCTAAGAAAATAAACAAAGCACAAAAAGCAAAAGAGATGCCTTAAGTATTCTGTAGCAGGCTGGAGAGATGGCGCAGCAGTTAAGAGCACTGACTACTCTTCTGAAGGTCCTGAGTTCAAATCCCAGCAACCACAGGGTGGCTCACAACCATCTATAATGAGATCTAACACCCTCTTCTGGGGTGTCTGAAGACAGCTACAGTGTTAGATATAATAATAAATGAATCTTTTTTTAAAAAAGTATTCTGTAGCTATAGTATTTAAGTAAATTCAAAAGAAAAAGTGAAATTTATTATAATATCAGTGGACTAGTTAGCAGTTAGTTATGAATGAACTGGAAAAGGTATAGCCTTTAAATCGGTAATTGTGACCCTATGTTAAAAAGATGGAAAATAGGGCTCAGTGTGGGATAGGAGCCTAACTTCAGCACTTGGGAGGCAGAGGCAAGCAGATCTCTGGACTATAGGCTAGCCCTGGACTATATAATAATTTCCAGATCAGCTAGGGTTACGTAACAAAAAATGTTTATAAAACAATGTTAAAGCATGCAATATAAATTTATATATAGGTACAACAGTATCAAAGGTTTTTATGAGAGAGAGAAAAGACCAGAATGAACTCAAATGAAGGTAATTGGGTTAGGGAAGGAGTAAAGGATGGAGAGGGGGAGGAAAGGAAGGAAGAAATAATATGATAATAAAGATCTTTGTGTTTATTTGTTTGTTTGTTTGTTTGTTTGTTTAAATCATGTGTTTAGACAGGCTCAAAAGATTTGTGGAAATGAGATCAAATTCACGAAAGGGTCTTAGGGCCCAGAGTTATTCTCCTGCACACAGGAGTGTGCCACTTGCACACACACACACACACACACACACACACACACACACACACACAAGCGCGCGGGCACGCACGCTCCCTGCAGTTTCTCAGGCATACCTGTGTCAGCTTAATTCTTCCACAAAATGCCCTGTAAGGAGAGAGGCAGAGGGAAAAAGAAAACCACAAGAATTAGGAACCACTAAGACAAACTCAATAAAAGTCACTCTTAGGTGTTGATCCTACTCAGTCTTTTCCCCTTTTCTGTTTGAGATTTGTTTGTTTTGTTTTGTTTTGTCCCATTGTGGTTTGAGACAGTTTCACTGTATAGCTCTGGTTGGTCTCATAGAACTCACACAGCTCTCTCTTCACCTCCCAAGGGTTGTCGTTAAAGGAATGTGGGAGGGAGCACTCAGGAGGCAGAGGCAGGCGGATTTCTGAGTTCAAGGCCAGCCTGGTCTACAAAGTGAGTTCCAGGACAGCCAGGGCTACACAGAGAAACCCTTTCTCAAAAAAACAAAAAACAAAAAAAAAAAAGAGTGTGGGTCCACACCTGGCCTAACAACTCTGGTCTGGTTTTTGGTTTTTGGGTTTCATTTTTGTTTTTTGCTTTGGTTTGGTTTGGTTTTTATAGTTAAGAGAAATAAAGAACAGGAGAAAAAGAAATGTCTGTTAGTGGCAAGGCCAGCGGGCGCATGTCAAAGCAGGTGATTGAACAATGATTCCATTCTCCCAACCCCCTGCCTCTCTGTGGGTGGGCTTTCCAACAGGAGCTTTTTAATTTTTTTAATTAATTAATTAATTTTTAAATATTTTTATTACATATTTTCCTCATTTACATTTCCAATGCTATCCCAAAAGTCCCCCATACCCTCCCCCCCCCACTCCCCTACCCACCCACTCCCACTTTTTGGCCCTGGCGTTCCCCTGTACTGGGGCATATAAAGTTTGCGTGTCTAATGGGCCTCTCTTTCCAGTGATGGCCGACTAGGCCATCTTCTGATACATATGCAGCTAGAGACACAAGCTCCGGGGTACTGGTTAGTTCATATTGTTGTTCCACCTACAGGGTTGCAGATCCCTTTAGCTCCTTGGGTACTTTCTCTAGCTCCTCCATTGGGGGCCCTGTGATCCATCCAATAGCTGACTGTGAGCATCCACTTCTGTGTTTGCTAGGCCCTGGCATAGTCTCACAAGAGACAGCTATATCTGGGTCCTTTCAGCAAAATCTTGCTAGTGTATGCAATGGTGTCAGCGTTTGGAAGCTGATTATGGGATGGATCCCTGGATATGGCAGTCTCTAGATGGTCCATCCTTTCGTCTCAGCTCCAAACTTTGTCTCTGTAACTCCTTCCATGGATGTTTTGTTCCCAATTCTAGGAAGGGGCAAAGTGTCCACACTTTGGTCTTTGTTCTTCTTGAATTTCATGCATTTAGCAAATTGTATCTTATATCTTGGGTATCCTAGGTTTTGGGCTAATATCCACTTATCAGTGAGTACATATTGTGTGAGTTCCTTTGTGATTGGGTTACCTCACTCAGGATGATGCCCTCCAGCAACACAAGCTTTTGATAATGTACTATAACCCATCTCCTCTGGATTCTGTGCAGCAGAACTTAACCCCTAAGTGTTCTCTGTCAGCTAAAGGAAAGTTTGGGAAGAGCAATTCAGAACCTGCACTCAACTCCAGTTTGTCTAAACCCCATTAACTCAGCCACAAAGTACAAAAAGAAATAGAAAAAGATGTGCCGTTGGGAATACAAGATACCCCCAAAATGCAGCGTCCACTCTCAACCTTGACAAAACAAAGCAAAGAATTAGCCAGAAGGCAGGAAATCCCTTTAAGAAAAAAAAAAAAAATTGCCTTAGAGCCAAAGTTGTTCTGTGAGTGAGCTATGGAGTTCCCAGAGCATCTAGTTAAAGCAATAAACCCATTCCCTAGAAACAATACGAAGCCACACTTCAAATTTTATATACAACTTTACCAGATTTTCCCATGTCTAAATATGCTCATTTGGGTGCTTTAACAAATCTCCCGGGACTTCCTGTTTGGGGACTGGTGCTCAGTGCTCAGGACACTGCTGGCTGTGAGCTGAGACTGCAGGGCAAAGGCTGAGGATGGTGCGCCTGGTGAATCTGAATCAATTGAGTACAATTTCAGATCCACACCAAGGCATAGGCATGGCAGTATGGTCTACTGATCCTTTAAATAAACCCTACTGGAGCACTGTCCAACTTCATAAATCAGAACAATGTTAAACAAGGCTGACCACTGCTCAGCTTCACTGAGAAATCTCAGGGAATGTGATTCTGAAACAGACAGAGAGAAGGCAAGACTTGAGAAAGCCATCATCACCTGACAGGACATGACAGACAAAGAGGCACAGGCGAGGTAGCCAGTGGGCAGGTTCCCTGAGCCCATCACTGGGTTTGAGCCCTACCCCCACAGATTCGAGGGAGATCCTGGGTTTGTGCTACCCTGCTCCTCCCCTAGGCAGAGCTGCTCCTCCCCCAGGTAGAGCTGTCCTGCAGTTCTCAACTGATAATAGTCTGGGCCAGGGAAGGCTTTGACAACACATCAAAGGACAACAGGCTTTTGGGAGGCCAGCTCTGTGACAGTGCCAGACAGGGACCACAGAGACTGAGGCATGAATAAATATGTTAGAGTGGAATTCATCAGAGTCCCCAGGTTCTGTGCTCAAGAGGTCCAGGTGACTTCTCTCAGGTGTCAGGCTTCTGATGAATAGAATGGAATTAATGCTAACTAATGGACTCTCCACTGTCATTTTCTGGAAGAGACGACCAATGTGGAAATTGCTCTGTTTGCCCTTTAACACTTGCTTAGACCTTTTCCGGCTGTCCATGGGTCTGTCAATTCATGGAGTATTTGGAGACCATTTGGAACTTGCAGGCCTTACAACAGGAATGCGTGTCACATAGAAAGTTATGCATAAAAAAAAAAAGAAAGTCATGAATATTCAAAGCAATGCAGGGGGATATTTTACAGGCTACGTGAGAAGGATTGCATGAAGCCATTTGCAAACAATTATTCCTAGCAACAAGAACAAGAGAGAACCAGTCTGAGGCTGAGGGGAGAGGGGCTGGGCAGATAAATATTCTTTCACATAAGAATCTGAGGTCACAGTGGCCTTTGTGCAAAGCCACGGTTCTGGCTAGTCTTCTGTGGACACACGTGAGTGAGGAGCACCAGCCCCCATGAGACCCTCCACTTCCAGCCTGCTAGCTCTAGTCCTTCTTAAAGACAACTGGTTCCATTTCGATTCAATCCATCATCCTGAATAATCTTGAAGAGTAAAGAAACCAGTGGCTTCATTGAAATTGAGATGGACATTTCAGAAGAATTATTATTCCCTCCCGTTCAGAAACAGACCCAAGTCATTCTATATGGGAACTGCTTATTTAACGAGAATGTGTTTGCCAGAACACCTTCACATTTCAACAAAGGAATAGAAACAGGTGAAGGCATGTCTATGATTGAAAACTGCCTTCACTCTCCCATGGCTTAGAAATGTTCTTGATCTTTCAAAGATAAATAGACAGACAGACACACCAAACAGACGTGCTGACCTGTTTATCCCACTGCCATGAAGATAGATAATAATCGGGTTCCCATCACTGAGGGAGGCTTCGTACCAGCATCGACACTTCCCCTTGGCCTCTTCTCCCCGGTAGCTGGGGACTGTGTGCCTGAAGAGCAAGGAGAGGTTTGACTATACCACAGAGGCAGAAACGGACTTCCTTTCCATATGTTTATAAGAGAGATGATGTATCAAAAACGACAGCTGCATATACACATACTTTAAAGTCTTATCTAAGCAACTGGTGCATAAGCTAATGATGTAATATAAGAGCACAAAATATCAGAGGAAAATTGCTACTGCGACCCCACCCCCACCCCCAACCCCCACAGGGCGAGTTAACTGTCTATAGCTTTAATTCTTCTAACATTGGTCTCTTTTTAAGAAGTTTCCAAGATGGCAGTTCCTAGACACAAGCCACTGAAATGGCAACAAGGACAAAGGGTGAAACAAGTAAAGGAGAACAGATATTTATTTACCCAGAATTTGATCATGAACCCAAGCTCATCCATTTTTTTTCCTCTCTGTAACCAATATATTATTAAGACACTCGTGTGTTTCATAGCTGCTTATGTTTTGATGCTCTGGTTTCAACATATGAACACCTAGCAACTTTGAACATACAATTAAAGATGTTCAACAACATGATGTAGGGTGCTGACTAGTTTTGGTTGTCAACTTGACACACCTGGCAAGAAGGAACCTTAGATGAGAAATAGCCTCCATCAGACTGGCCTGTGGGCATGTCTGTAGAGTGTTTTCTCAATTGCTAGTTGATGAAGAAAGGCCCAGCCCACTGTGGGTAGTACCATCCCTAGGCAGCTAGGTCTGGACTGAATAAGAAAGGCAGCTGAGATTGTAAACACCTGTCTTCAAGTTCTTCTATCTCTTTCAACAAGAGAACCCTGAAAACGGGAGTGCTACATTGTATCATTTCACAGGACATGCAGAATTGGCCAACCGGTGATGAATCTTCAATCTTCTCAATCCCCAGGACCTCGAGGAATCCAGGTGCTGCTGTCCTCTGGGTGAGCCCATCACGAACACAGGTGCCTCACCAGGCCCGTGTGGTCAATCAAACTACTAGCTAGACTGTCCCCGAGGATAAGGAAAAAGTCATATGCACTGTTCCAGAACATTCTCCACTTGCAACTTCAGATTCACTGATGAACTATAAAACAAAGTGTTAATAATGGCAGCCAGGGCTTGTGAGATGGTTCAGCGGTTAAGAGCACTGACTGCTCTTCCAGAGGTCCTGAGTTCAAATCCCAGCAACCACATGGTGGCTCACAATCATCTGTAGTAAATTCTGACACCCTCTTCTGGTGTGTCTAAAGACAGCTACAGTGTACTTATATATAACAATAAATAAATGTTAATAATAATAATAACCACAACAAAAATTTAAAAAATAGAAGACCTCAAAAGATGAGGTAGGGGTAGCCGGCAAGGGAGGAGCAGAGCAAGTCCTGGCTGTGGTGTTGGTCAGTGTCTGGATCAAAGGGATGACAGCATGCATGTATGGAGTAAGGCAGAAGTGGGTGGGACCAGAAACCAAGAAAACTCTAGGAAGCAAAAATGGAGCAGGGGAGTTGTCACAATGAAAGGAAAGGTGTATGGAACAGCTTCTAGAAGCTTCCACAGATAGACAGGTTCTACACAGGCAGGCAGCACAGCCCTGCCGCCCTCTGCTCTTCTAACAGAAATCCTGTGCCCTCCCTCCTTTCTGTGTGTGTGTGTGGGGGGGGGGTGTTTCTGTGTCTCTCTGCTGTGTCTCTGTCTCTATCTCTAGCCATCTCTCTCTTATCTTCTTTCTACGGTTGATGCAGGGGGGTCACGGGCTTGGGGTGATGTTTCAGTGGACAAAGAAAGCATTTACATGTCGGGAAAGCCTAAGAATCCAAGGTAGGAAAGTGTCAGTCGGCTCACTCACCAGATGCCAAGCAGAACCTTGGGTTCAGGCTTGAGGAAGAAGTTCACTGTGTGAGCAATCTTTGTCTCTGGTCTCTTTAAATCCACGAGAATGGGAGCCGTAACTGTAAGGCAGAAGTCATAGTCAGCCCACAGCATCAGGCCCCATGGCCGTTCATCACAGGCTTTTAAAAAGCTTCACCTTTCTAAGCCAGTGGCTGTTACCCTTCCTAAAGCTGTGAGCCTTTAATACAGTCCTCGTATCGTGGTGACCCCCAACCATACAATCATTTCATTGCTATTTCATAACTGAAATTTTCTACAGTTGTGAATCATCATGTAAATATTTGTGCTTTCTAATGGTGTTAGATGACCTCTGTGACAGGGTTGGTCTATTCCCAAAAGGGCTGCTCGCAAGTTGAGAACCACTGTTGTAAGCAATTAGTTCCAAGTTGCAAGCTAAGCAAGAGAAGAGTTCATGCAATCTTCACCCTTTCTGGAGATAAAAGCAGAAGAAATCATTTGTCCAAAAAGGTAAATAGAAAAGGGCCAAAGTAAACTCGCAGGGGAGGTCATTATCATAAGCTATAAAGCAAAATATAGCTAGTATTTTGATATACGACGGAGGGTGAGACACTGAGAGCTAGGGCTCCAGTACTCTAGGGGGGATGGAAATCTCTCTCTCTCTCTCTCTCTCTCTCTCTCTCTCTCTCTCTCTCTGTGTGTGTGTGTGTATGTGTCTTTGTTTCTCGCTCTCTCTCTCTCACTCTGTGTGTGTGTGTATGTGTGTGTGTGTGTGTGTCTTTGTTTCTCGCTGTGTATTTCTCTCTTCTCTTACTTCTATAATTGATACAGGTTAAGAAGAATGACCAGGGGCTGAAGAGATGGCTCGGTGGTTAAGAGCACTGACTGCTCTTCCGAAGGTCTAGAGTTCAAATCCCAGCAACCACATGGTGGCTCACAACCATCCATAATGAGATCTGATGCCCTCTTCTGGAGTGTCTGAAGACAGCTAGAGTGTATATTTATAATAAATAAATAAATAAATAAATAAATAAATAAATAAATAAATAAACAAACAAATAAAGTTTAGTTATAAATAATAAATAATGTTTATTTATTTATAAATAAATTGAAGAAGAAGAAGGAGAAAGAGAAGGAGGAAGAGGAGGAAGAGGAGAAGGAGGAGAAGAAGGAGGAGGAGGAGGAGGAGAAGGAGAAGGAGAAGGAGAAGGAGAAGGAGAAGGAGAAGGAGAAGGAGAAGGAGAAGGAGAAGGAGAAGGAGAAGGAGAAGGAGAAGGAGAAGGAGAAGGAGAAAAAGAATGACTAGAGGGCTGGGGTGATGGTTCAGTGGATAAAATGTTTGCTTGCCACACAGGCATAAGAACAAGAGTAAGGACCCACCCAACCCACATAAAAAAGTGGGCAGACATGGCAGCCAGCCTAAAATCTCAGCAATAGGGAAGAAAAACATAGCATTCTCTGGGTAAACTACTGAGACTAGCCAGATCTGGAATTAGTCTTCAGCAAGAGAAGACTGATGGAGAACACCCAACATGAACACACACATACACATACATACACACACATATTCACAAATACATATACATACACACATACACACACATACACATATACATACACATACATATATACATATACTTATATGCATACACATACAATGATGCATATACATACATACACATACATAAATGCTCATATACATACACAGAAATGCAGAAAGACATTCATACACACATATGCATATGCACACATACTCATATACACACATACATACAAACATACAGGCACACACATGTACATGAGCACACGAAATCACAGAGACATACATAAATATACATACACATATATACACACAAAGACATATATACAAAGATGGGTGCACACACATACACACACACACACACACACAAACACACATACACACATTTTATAGCAGTTTAGATACAGTACAGTAGTTTTTGACCCTGTGAGTCTAGCCAGGGTTTTGTAACAAATGTTTTTCTTGTGCTGTGACTGTAAGAGCAATGAGTTCTCTATTGGGGAGAATTTATGTAGGGATATTTATGTACAGTATATACTTACTGCAATTTAAATATATCAGCATATTCATCAGCGGAGGGAAAATGTGTTCCTTTAAAGATTTACTCGTGAAGTTTCTGTACTCGGCAGCTATTTTACTCCCGAGCGCTGAGCAGAAGCATGGGAAAAGCCTGCAAAATATTGAGGAATAAACTTTTCAAGATCAGCCCAAGTTTTGTCTTGGATTGTTTGTCTCTTATGATTCAAATCCAGCCCGGTGGTGGTAGTGGCGGCCTTTAATTCTAGCACTCAGGAGGCAGAGGCAGGCCCGATCTACAGAGCAAGTTCCAGGATGGCCAAGGCTACACAGAGAAGCCCTGTCCCAAAAAAAAACAACAATTCAAATCCAATTCCAGAGGCTAACCCTGGCATGTAAGGGAAATCCTTCACCCAGCTGCATGTAACTGTGTAAAGTGGAGCTGAGGGGCAGCCAGCTATAGGAGGCCATCAAACAGAGCCCATGTTGGTCCCTGCAGAAGCCAAGCTGGAACAGGGAAGGAAGCTACAACCATGCATCTGAGTGAAGAGCGCATAGGAGGCGTGGGTGGGACCCCAAAGGTGAACATAAGCAGCTTCAGACAGCTTAGTCAGTGCTTCAAGTGCTACCTCAGCTCATAGCCCCATCAGCTCTGAGTGAGCAGCCACTAGAACCACACTCTTCTGGCTGGGTCTCAGAAAGCAACTTTCGGAAGAAGACCCCGCCTTTGAGAGAAGAAGGACCCGTGAGAAGCAGAGACAGGGAAGGACCCCAACGGGCTTCAACAGAGCTAGAGTCAGGAGCCACAGTTTTCATGAAGTTCAAGATTGGGTCCTACAAGTATGTCCCTGTCACTTGTTACATTTGTTATGCAAACCCTTTTCCCTATGGAAACAGGTCAGCATTAATTGCTTAATGTAATGTTGTTAGACGGTTGCCCTGATCCCTCTGCTACTCCAGTTACCAGATGCTAACTGCTATCACCTTGCTTTGCATATGAGGAGTGTCAAAAGTCAGGACTCCCTCCTTCCCAAGGGCACAACAAATCACAGTCCCCAAAGTCTGCTTATTTGCCCTGATCTCCAACAAGATGTCACAGATCCATTGAGTTCTGTGTGCTTCCTGTGCATGCAAAGAGGACCCCACAAAGAGGACCCCAAGAACAATGATGCAGGCCTCCAACAAAATTCTGCGCCTTCCTCCTTAGCTTCTTCCCCCCTTTTCTGCCCCTGTATTTGCAGGAGCCTTCTGTCATGGAATTGGCCAAACTGCTAAAACAATTCTCCCTCAAGGGCTAATGAATTAAAAACCAAAGCACTTATCTATATCCAAAAGATGCTTGAAGAGAGATGATGAATCATGGATGTTGGGTGCGTCTACCAGTACTGGAAAAAAACATGCAAGCTCCGAGCAACCAGTAGATCTTCAAATAAATATATCACACACGGGCAACTGCCTACCCACAGAACCAGCAAGAAAGACATGAAGAGGATTGTTTCATAACACTCTAAAGAAACCTCCAGGAGGGCAGCAGGAAGGGCAGGGCATTGTTTTAGAGATGAAAATCTCAGCCCCGAGGCTCTGCTTTGAGCCCCAGATCAAGGCAACTGGGGCAAGAGGGAGCAGGAGTCTGTGAGGGCAGGCTTCCAGCCTCCTGCCAACTGTCCCTGCATCCCTGCATCCCCGCATCCCGCATCCCTGCCTTGCCTTCTGGGCACCCCCTAAGTTATCTTTTGAAGGTAGGCAGGGTAGTCTCCTGCTAAGTTACCTTTTGAAAGTCTGTCTGCTTGGGGAGCAGGGGCATTTCTTCCTTTTTTTTCTTTCTTTTTAAAGGAATAATTTATACAGGACCCTTTTCTCAAATAGCTCAAGGCACTTCAGTGAGAGCCTCTGCAGGAAAAGAAGAGAATGGCCTGACCCCCCACATCAATAATGCAAAGGTGCTTCTTTTAATGAGGGGGCTGTCAATTTGACTTCCCATAGATCAGCAGAGGATCAAAAGTCACCAGTGGCTAACAGACCTGATTTGAGCAGGGGAGACAGTTTCCGGCCACTGTCCTGGCTATAGGCTGGCCACATCAAACAGCCACCTTGGAACCTGGGTGTTCTTTCACCTGCCTTTTGATCAGCCCCACAGCTGCAAACACAGGGTGCCTCAAAGGGGCCAGAGGACCTTGCTGGGTGATTCTTCCTAGTGAAAACTCGCTGGAGCTTATGTGGAGCAACCCATTCCTGTCCAGAGCGCCCACAAGCCAGCTTTTGGGAAACCAGATCAAATGATATTCAGCCAGACAACTATCCCAAATACTAAGACATATTGTAACTCCATCCCGTGTGCTGATCAAGGAGTACCGGGCTATACCCTCTCCAGCAGGACCCATCTCTTTGCATCCTCCATGCACACAGGTATTTCTTGCTGACAATGCTTGTACACATCGACCTTTCCTCCATGGCTCTGCCCCTTTTCCTTTCTACCCTTCCCACTCAGGAGCAGAGATTCAGAATGGCCCTTGGTTGCCCATCTTCTCCACTATGTGCCAGGTCTCGAGAACCATGTAGCACAGCACAGCTTCTTTGATAGCCCTCTCTGCCTAGCACAGGGTCAAGCCCAGTCAGTATCTGCTGACCCATATGGTGAAGGCTGACAGATACATTTTCTTTATAAGGGAAAAAGTAGCAATGAAGGAGGCAGTGGGGACGTGAGGTCTTCATCCTTTAACTTATTTATGCTTTAACTATAGTTGAAAATTAATCAACGTGAGTTCTGCAAGTACAGGGATTTTTGCCCATTTTCTTTACTCCCATTGATGCAAAAATATGATGACTTAGTTCACTGGCCAAGCTAGGAGGAAAACAGCCTTTAGGCTTTGTTAGAACTACTCAGTGAGTCCCAAACAAATCATAGCGTGTAGCAGGTCTCACGTGGGGGGTTTATTGGGAAGGATAATAGAAGCAGCCTCCTGGAGGGGGGGAGAAGAGAAAGGGGACTAAGGAAACCAAGGCTTTTATTGAGCCCGTGGTGCATGTGCAAGGGCACATGAGACATGGGCCATGTGCCAAGGGACAGACACAGGAACGCCTGTTGGGCTGCTAGAGGTAACTTGTCTGATTGCTAGGTCCCTCAAGAGCTGGCTGAAAAAATGCCTGACTGTCGTGCAGTCACTTCTAGCTGTCCACTGATGTGCCTGATTGCCAACCTTCCTCCTCTCGGTATCTTTCCTGGGGATATTTTACATTTTCCTATTTTAGGAAACTTGACACTGGCTAGAGTTACTAGAAAGAGGAACTTCAGTTAAGAAAGTAACTTCATTATGATTGCCTGTAAACAACTATGTGGGGCATTTTCTTGATCAGTAATGACTGATGTGGCAAGGCCCAGATAGATCACTAGGCAAGTGGGCAAGTAGGCCTATATACTTTTAAAAGTAGGATGAGCAAGTCAGAAAGCAGCATTCCTCCATGGCCTCTGTTTCAGCTCCTGCTTCCAGGTTCCCACCTTGAGTTTGTTCCTACCTAACTTCTCATCATGATAGACTGTAAGCTGTAAGATAAAATAAACCCTTACCTCCTCAATTTGCTGTTGGTCGTGGTGTTTCATCACAGTGAAAGAAAGCAAACTAGGACAATACTAAAACTCTGTCGCTGCAGATAGTGCTTGATGAAGTGGCCTCCTGCCTCACACCACATCACTTTAGGTGCAGTGCTATATGGGGCTGAGCAAGGTCAGCGCCCTGGGAACACTGGTGAATCCAAACTCCCTTGGCTCAAAGCAGCAGCAAAAGACTAGGTGCTGGAACTGGGTCTGTGCCTCAGCCCGACTCACTTTAGATCAACAATCCTCTGCTCAGTTAAAGAAAGGCACCAGTAGGCCATTCTTTGGGGAAGCATTTCTTGAGTCTAGGGAGACTTGCTTTTTACTAATTAGTGATGCATGCAGCAGACAATTTTATCAACAACTGTTTTCAGCAAAATGGCTGGCTCTCCAGGACTGTGAACTGTAGCTTTGACTATCTACCTAAGAGATGCTCTTTTCTGCCTAGTGAGGGCTAAACCATCAACCACTGGTGTTATAGAGAACTGGGGGTGGGGGATGTTTCTCATGTCAAGGGGTAAAGTGTAGGTAACTGGAGCGACGCGATGCCACCCACTCTCCAACCTCTATACCTGGCTGGGGGCGGGGGGTGGGGTGGGGTGGGGTGGGGGATAAGACAGCAAAGATTCCCTGTTCGTCATCATCCCTGGGACATTCCAAAGTGACACCTCCAGTGTGTAGCTGTGGCCAGAGAGTACTTGTAACTAACACAAAATAAAATGAAACAGAAACAAGAAACGTAACAAGAATACCAATTCAACAAACTAAACGGGATACACACACCTCCTGAGTCCACTGCCTCACACCCAGGACCTAGCTCCAAGGCCAACAAGACCGAGGATGACTGACCATTGACTCGATGGGAGACAATATTTAAAAACAAACAAAGCCGGGCGTGGTGGTGCATGCCTTTAATCCCAGCACTTGGGAGGCAGAGGCAGGCGGATTTCTGAGTTTGAGGCCAGCCTGGTCTACAGAGTAAGTTCCAGGACAGCCAGGGCTACACAGAGAAACCCTGTCTCGAAAAACCAAAACAAACAAACAAACAAGCCACAATGATAAACAGACATTTTCAGGCATAAAGAATGTTAAGAATTTACATAAGTAACCCCATATATACAAAGTGATTCCAATACCCCCAGAAGTTCAGCCAGTCCTTTAAATACACACCTGCAAACCCATACCTGAAGAGCCAGGACTCTTTTCCACCTACACAGGTCTTTGACCTACAAAGATTGCACCTCCGATTACAGCACACCATAAGTTTTTGGCTGCCTCTGTTATTAGTAATATTTAAATTCATTCGGTAGAGTTGTAAATTGAACAGATAAGAGAAACTTTTTGGAGCCTCCTTTCCAACGCTCTCATACCTTCCTGAAAAGTCAAACCTTCTGGCCTCTCTGGTCTCGGTAGGAATTGAATGCTGGGGTAATGCTATCTTCAATAACCCAGGAGTTAGCAAGAATGTGCAAGCCACAAAGTCCCCCGACCCCAAAACCAGCCCTAAAGCTTCAGTGTCCTCCAGACCTAGGAGAACCATGGACAGGTCTTGGACAGGGTAGCCCCAGCAACTGCCTAACCATGCCTAAAACTGGACAAGGGAGCTATTTTAGGTGATGACCCATCAAGCACACTCACCTCAGGTTCCTCAGGACCATAGCCCACCAGGAGGTCACAGAGGAACAGGGAGGGGGCCCTGGCTCCGAGGCTGCATCACAGTCCCTAGCGTCCATCCTGAGGTGCCTCCACTGCTGAGGGAGCTGCCACAGGCTTCCAGGGACCAGGCTTACCCTCTCCTCCCCTGCTGCTCTTGCTCCGCCCCCTTCCTCTACCCAGAGGAAAACTTGGCCACCTACCTAAGGTCACACCCATTGCAGAGGCTGGGGCTTCCTCCCTGGTTGGTCTCATACCCAGACAAGCAGGTGATGAATAGAAATGCATTGATACATAGATATAACTATGTATCCATTTGTTTCATTCTCATTGCTTTTCATTAAATATCCCTATGAGCTTTGGCAGATGCTTCCCTTGCTAGGCCCACAGAATAAAGTAAAAACTCTTAAAATCTTGACAGTAGTTTTCTAGGCACGGCTTTATAAGATCTGCCTGCCATTGCTGTCACAAGAATTTCTTTGGTTCCCTTTGTTTAAGAAACAGTTGAAAGACTGGGAAAAAAAAACTGCTTAGTGGTCAAAGGCACTCATTGCTTTTGCAGGCAATAGCACATAGTCTATAATTCCAGATCCAGATCCTTTGTGGGCACTAGGCATGAAAGTAGTGTTCAGACAGATCCACATGCAGGCAAAACACATAAACATGAAATAATATATGATTTATGTAAACACCCTTCGGGCCAAGGAATTATGAGCTACACAATGACTTCATGTATCCAAAATGAAGATCTTTTTGATGTTTTGTTTCCTTATTATCAGTATATAGCAGAGCCTATTCTCCTGCCAAGGTTAGTGGACACCTGAGCCAGCTGCTACCTGGTACAAGTTATATTCCTGAAGCTTTCTCCTAAGAGCAAGAGCCACAGGCCTGCCAGAGCTGCCTCACAGAAGCCATCAGGCTAAAGGGTGGGGATGAGGAGAAAAAAAAGATGCAATGTGATGCCAGCATCCAGGCTTCCTCCCAGAGCAAAGCGCATCATGCCCTGAAGCCAAATGTACTTTCCCCGCCCCCGCCCCCGCCCCCCCCCCCCCCCCCCCGTGTGGGTCCTCAGTAGGCTTTGACTGTGAAGCCCTGGTGCAGGGGACTCTTCCACTGGGGGAAATGGACCCTTTCAGAAAAAAAGACAGCAGTCAATAAGTGTGTGATTTCATTTCATAGAATTGGCAAGGACAGAGTCTCTGTTTCCTCTTTTAATCGCTCTGACCATGCTCATTTCAGGGGCAGAACCCAGATTGACCCTCTGCTTTCCCTGTGCCAGAGCAAGCACTCTCCCAATGAGCGATATCCCTCACCCCCTTTATGTCTACAGCTTTATGTCTAAAGCTTGAGATAAGACCCTCACTAAGTGACTCCGGCGGACCTTGAGTTCACTGCATCCCTTGCAGAACTTTAACTTTTGCTCTCTCTGCCTTGGCCTCAAGAGTAGGTGAGATTACAGGGCCTGTGCTGACAGGGCCATCTGCAGGGTGTCCACTTTCTGATTCACATCAAGATCAGAGCAATCAGATTAGGCCCAGTCCGTGTCAGCTGTTTGACAGCTCTCTCATTCTTGGCCTTACATGCCTGATAGGTGAGGCGGCTGCCAGTGAGAATTATCAGGGCCACACCTGCTGATGGGAAATGTTCTTAGGATCCCACCCCAGGAGCTGGCCACAAAGGTGGATGGTCTGGAATTTCAGAGACCTTGTGCAAGGCACCGCTGATGAGCCTCTGGACCGGAGAGCTCTGAAGAGACCCAAGAGCGTGAGGAAGGAGGGGGCGAAGACCAGTTAGCCTCGAAGGATCCCAAATTTTATTTCCAGGTTGAGAGAACTGGGGCCTGCCCTTTAGTTGAGCAAGACGAAGCCCAACTTCTGGGGAAATGTTTGAAATGATCAGCAAAGTCTCTATAGCTGAAAATTAGGGCATTCTCTTCTTGGTAAGATTTGTACATCAGTGCCCTGGGAGAGACATTCTCCACCCTAGACACCCTAGACAGACAAACAGACAGACAGACACACATACCAGTTTCCTTATTTTCAGGCTAGGCTTGAACTCCTGATCCTCCCACTGCCTCTACCGCCAAGTATTGAAATGACAGCCATGCCCTACCATGCTCCTCTCTCCCCCCTTCAAACGGCACATTTAGAAGTCAGAGTCTAGAATCTCCAATCTGACTTGGCATAATTAAAAGAAAAAAATCATTTGAGATGGAGAGATGGCTCAGCAGTTAAGAGCACTGGCACTGACTGCTCTTCCAGAGGTCCCAAGGTCAATTCCCAGCAACCACATGGTGGCTCACAACCATCTGTAATGGGATCTGATACCCTCTTCTGGTGTGTCTGAAGACAGCGACAGTGTACTCATATACATAAAATAAATAAATAAAATCTTTTTTAAAAAATTTTTTTAATTATTCATTCACTTTTAAGTATCAATCACCGCACTGGGTACTGGAAGAAAAGGAACCGGAATTCCCTGGTAGGGACATGATCCGAGAGGGGGTTGTAACAGTATGGAACAGGAATTAAAAAGTGTCCCACATCAGAAATCAGATCAGGGAATAAGCGGTCTGGGGGTGGGAAGGGGAGGTGGAAAAAGAAACGGTGACTAGGCAACATTTGAGGGTCTCAGACGAGTTTATGTCTCAGCTGTGCTGGTGCTAGCCTCAATGTACGGAGCTCTCAGGTTGTGTGAAGTGCCTTGGCTACATGGAAATCATGTCAACAAAACTCCGCCCCTTCCCAGTGCAGGGCTGGGGATTGACCCAGACTCTTCAGGCAGCCTAGGTAAGCACTATAGCAAGGAGCTGCACCCAGCCCCAAGCTGACTTTCAGCGTCATTAGCAACGTGCACAGAAAGAACACAATTGAACATGTCCTGTGACATGTTGTATGGATGTTAAGATAAAGTCGCTGTTGCAGATACAGCAGAGACCAAGATGTTCCACCAAGAAAGAAATCCTCAGCTGGAGACAGGATAATTTTACCACCTAAAGTTATCTTGGACAAAGGCAATGGGCGATGCCCCTGTCCCCTGGCAACCTGCTCTGGAGGTAAATAGCTGGCGATGAAGTGTTTGGAGCTGTAGAGCCAGCAAACAACAATTAGTGGGTTTTGTTTTTTGTTACCCTGAGAATATTTCCCAGAGTGGGGAGGGGTCTCAGATCAAATAAACAGGAGAATGGAGACAGACAGTCAGCATCCACCTCTCTCTGCTTCCAGACTGCAGACTCAGTGTGAGTGACCCGTTCCACCCTGGGCTGCCTGCCGCAGCTGGAGCTGGTCTCTCTCCCAGGACTCCTCAACCACAAGGGATTGCATCCTCAAACTAGGAGCCCAAATGAATCCTCCCTGCCGTGGGTTGCTCTTGTCAGGTGTTTTGCCACAGAGATAACATGGTCAGGAATACATACAGATAAATCGGTATTTAATTGTTAGGAATTGCAGCCCGTTCTTCAGAATGGCCCCATCAATGTAGAATCCCAGCAGCACAGCACCAAGGACCTCGGCTCTCTTCCACTTTACCTTCCTCTCCTCATACTCTCTGAGCCTCCCATGTACAGAGCAATTTAGGAATTTAATGCTGATGAAATACAAGTGAAATATTAATAGTCCCAGGAATTGGGGAGCAAGTGAAGGAACTCACAGCACATAGTTTTCTGTTGAGGTTTCATATTGGTTTTGCACGTATCGAAGAGAATTTACCACATAAGTTCAAGGGTGAGAGTTGGGTCAGTCTCATGCGCTTGGTGTTGAGAGTTAATACAGGTATCCTATTAGCTCGAGTGGCAGATGCTCTGAGGATTCCTGAAGCCAAGGCTCTCTTTGAGCTGAAACTGGAAGTGCTCAAGAACACCAGAAGTATTCAGTCCATTATTCCTTCCAATGAGCTCTTCACAGTGCATGGTAAGCCTCACACGCCAGCTCCCCTTGTTATTTCATGATGAGAGAGGGCAGAGTGGTCTCTACGGAAGGGCCACCCATTAAACCTAGAGCTTTGTTGCCTCCTGCCAGTCTGGTTTCCTTGTCTGAGACCCTCCAGCTATTGCTTAGGTTGATGATTCTGAAGCCGGCGGTATAGTGCAGTGGCGAGTTCAATATCCCATCATTAACTCTTCCCCAAAGGCAAGTCAGTTATTTCCCACTATTCCTTCCCAGCTCACCGTCTCTTCTTTTGTTTCTACAAGGATTTCAAAAGCTATAGCCAATCATCTGGGAAGATGTGGACTTCAGCACAATAAAATAATCTACGTTGATGAGTATTTTATGTCTCAAAATCTTTCCTTGGCCAATGGTCTTCAATAACCACCCAGAGGCAACTGAAGAGAGAAGCATGTTGCTATCCACACTCCCCCCAAACCCAATTCACTCGTAAGATCTTGTCTCATATCTTGAAGAATTACCAACGTTAATTTCTTTCTCCTTTTAATGTTTAATTTTTATTTCATATGCATTGTGTATGTCTGTGCGAGAGTGTTGGATCTTGGAGTTACAGTTACAGAAAGTTGTGAACTGTCACGTGGGTGCTGGGAATTGAACCCCGGTCCTCTGGAAGAACAGTCAGTGCTCTTATCCACTGAGCCATCTCTACAGCCCTGGCAGCATCATCAATTTAAAAAAAACCTCAAAAGCAGTGTTCATCTCTATTCTATAGGATGTATGCCCTCGGTGATATTTATTTATTTGACCAGTATTTCTTTAAGCACATTCTCTATGTAGTACACATCTTTGGGGCGGTCTAATTTTATGCAGGGACTAACTCATGAAAAGCTGAACAACAACCAAGGAGTCGCTACCAAGCCATAAATAAATGTAACAGATAATACACATCCCCACGGGCTCACTAGTCAACATCTTCATAGGCAGAAAAGGTCAGGGGAAGATTAAAGGAAGGTACCACTCCGTTGCCTAGAAACAGCCTCAGAAATGGAAGATAACTGAAAAGGTCTTTCCAAAGAATCCCATAGAATGCTAACGCTGAGAGATCTGCATAAACAACCATTTAATTTACTCTAGTTTTACACAGAGCAAACTGCAAGCCAAGCAAGACCAAATGAGAGTTGGGTTGCGTTCACTCAGCTTTTCCAGAGCAGCCACTGCATACAAGACATAGCAAAGGCTATACCGAGTCAACACAGCAGGGAAGGCGGGGCTCCTCCTCAGAGGTCCTCAGAACCTGGCAGGAAAGGAGCCTGCATCGAAGCCACTGGGCGGGGCTATGGTGGAAAGGTTGTGGGAAGGTTGTGCTGGTTGTAAGCCTGACAGAGCCTCCTCTACTTGTTCTTGAGAAGAGCATAATTCAGTCGTTTCTTGTGAGGTAGACACTCCTCATTTCTGCATAAGTAATCAGGGTGGAAGAGCTTACACTTCCTTGTCCAACCACCTCCCATCTGCACGCACAGAGGCCGGGACAAAAGATGCTCCAGGGGAAGGCAGTGTACACCTGGATTCGTGGGAGGGGAAAACCCTATCGTTGGTTTTAGGCCTTGACAGGGAAGCAGGAAGTCACCCACGGAGAGGATTTTTTTTTTTCTTAACTCCTACTTTATTTTGTTTGTTTTAGGTTTTGTTTGGGTTTGTTTTATTCACTTAATTAAAAAAAAATCTAATAAATCCAGAGCTGATTACCCCGGAGGCAGTTTAGCTGGAAAGGTAAAGAATTAGATAAGACTCTGAGGGTCGGAGAGATCTATTCCTGAAAATGAAACCATACTCAGGAAACCATGGAGGAGACAAGAAAATAGAGAAAACAAGCACAATCGGTCACACAGCGTCACACACAGAAACGCATCGGGTTCCCAGCCTTCTAGATACCTGGCACTGGTGCAGAGGGCAGAATGAATCTATTCCCCTTTCTTTAAATCATCACCAAAGACAGCTCCGAAAGAAAGGTAGCTGTACTCCCCTCCCCTCCCCCCACGCCCATCCCCCCCACCACATACACACACAGCTGGAGTAAGTGAGCCCCGGCACAGCTGGAAATTAGAGCAGTCTCTCATCTTTGCCTTTAGTTTTTAAACAAGCAGGAAGAGAGCCCAGGGAACGCCCTCCCCACCCCCCACCCCCGGAGAACTACTTGGATCCTGATGTCAGTCAGCCTGGGGCTGTGTTCCTTGTCTTCCCTCCAGATGCTCCGTTGGAGCATCCTGCCCCTAGAGAGGAGTTTTAAAATAATAATAATATGTAGTGTGAAGTGAGATCATAGATATGAAAGCTCTCCTCTGAAGTGTTGTTTCCAGCCTACCCGGTACAGCACTGATATTATTTATTAATGACTGGATTTGATCTCTCTCTCTCTCTCTCTCTCTCTCTCTCTCTCTCTCTCTCTCTCTCTCTCTCTCTCCCTCTCCCTCTCTCTCTCTCTCTCTGGCTCCTGGGAAAATCCTCCTTCATTTAAAGCATGATAGTTTACAGACTAACATGGAAGATTAATCACTAGTAAATACGAATACCAAAATGGACAAGAGGTCTAGCCATGGCCTCTTCTGGCTCATCACCAGCCAAACGGGAACTAGAAACTGATAACTAGCAAGCCCACCCTCTTCAGACAAAAGAATGTGGGAGTAGGGATTAGAGGGGTGTTTCCACTCTCCTGTTGCTAAGGGTCAAAAAGAAGGGGTCAATGCTCTCTCCAAGAGTCTGAGTCCCAGGACCCAAAATTACTTAGCAGACATCAGCTCATTGCCCAGAGGTGAGTGTTGACTATCATTGTGAGGTGATTAATAAAGCAAGTTTTGTTAACCCTTGGTTATATGTTTGTGGGAGTGGAGCATTCGTGTATGCATGGGCTGGGGGTAGGGAGTTCATGTATGCATGGTGTTATGTGTGTATGTGTTGTGCATGTTCATGTGAAAGACTAAAGTCAACTTCAGGTGTTTTTCTCAAGAATTGGCCAGTTTTCTTCCTCCTCCTCCTCCTCCTCCTCCTCCTCTTCCTCCTCTTCTTCTCCCTCCTCCTCTTCTTCTTCTTTCTCTCTACTTATAGCCAAACTTACTCCCAACTAATCCACCTTATACCATCATTGCTTGCTTTTCTAGAACTATGTCCCAACTTTGAATAAGGTCGACCCTCTAAGAAGTTAAACAATATTTATCCTGTAGACCCAAATGTCCCTCACAGAACTCTGGCCCACCTCCATTCCTCTACAGAGCCATCCAACAGTGTAAGCTGTCTGGTGTTAATGCAGAGGTGAGAAGGTTAGACCCAGCAAAGAGGACAGTGACAAAGGCAGAGATGCAAGCAAGGTTAGCAAGAATTCATTTCAGGACCTTCTGCTCAGAGCATGTAGAGAAATGGACACTCTGGGCAAATACAGAAAAGTATGAACTTGCTTAGAATCTACAGGCCCAGGCTTTCGTGGAGACAATTCCATCTTGATTATGTATATACTTCCTACCAGTTTGCTGTACGTAGAAGAAGCCTATGATTATAAACACGGAAGGCCTGAACAATGGACTTGTCTTCAATGACACTGCCAATAGGAAACTCTGTGACTGGCATCAGCAAGTTACTGATAAAAGCAAGACATTTTCACCAGCCTTGATATCCAACCAGACAGTTAGCCCAAATCTCCTCCTGTGGGGAGACTCTAGCACAGCCTCTGCCCTGTGTGGAATGCCTGCATCTGTGCAAAACCTGAAGTATAACTACACATAAAGGAAGAGTTCGGTCTGAGAGGTTTAAATAGCCTGCAAATTATGACCTGGGCCTTGATATGGTCTGTAACCCCTACCTGACCTGCCAGAGAGCCTACAATGGCCTTGGTCCAGTACACAGAGACCCTATTTGGCCCTGCCTTTAAGCAGAATCGATTGACTGCTTTGGTAAGAGAAAAGGGCTGAGTTTCCACCCTAGAGCTATCTGTGGTAACATGAGTTACCAGCAATTAGAAAGGATCAGTCAGGCTGTGACTGTGGGTAGTGTCACTGCAATGTGGGAGGGTTTGGGGAGGACACTGGGAGTGGGCATCTCTTTTCTCCATATCCGTGATACTGAGGAGGAGGCTTGGGCGTCCTTTCTGCCTAGGAAAACATGCCACTTTATCAGTCAGGATAGAGCACAGTTTCCAGGTTCCACTTAGGGCAACAGGACATTTTGTAAGACCTCCGTTTCTATGAAGCAAGAAGCAAGGCATGTAAAGTATGTAGATGAGCAAGAAATTGAAACAATTGGTGCTTGCCAGAAACTTTCAAGACTCCTGGCTTCTACCAAGGCAAAGGTATTTAGGTATTCTAGCCAACACCAGGTAGTTGTGCTTTCAGAATTTGTTTTGAGCCGATCTCACCATGCATCCTTGGTTGATTTCGAACTTACTATGTAGACTTGATTATCCTCAAACTCACAGACATCCACCTGCCTCTGCCTCCTGAGTTCTAGGATTAAAGAAAGGCATGTGCCACCATGCCCAGGTGATGGGGTCTCACGGTCTGTTCTTATTTCTGTGTATGTGTGTAGGTCGCTGAGTGTATATGCTGTAAGAGTGCAGGAGCCTGCAGAGGCTCAGATCTTCTGGAGCTGGGATTACAGGTAGTTCGTGGGTGCTGGGAGCTTAACTTCAGGTCCCTGGAAAAGTATTCTAAACTGCTGAGCCATCTCTCCAGCTCCTAATAGATATTCTAAAATCGATGTGTGAGTTATTGTCTTGTTCTGTAAACTGTGCAGAATTCAGTCTTCCTCACTACAGGGTTTGTACAGAATGGTAACATTGAATGTGCATCAGTGTGTTTGCCCCGCGGTCTCGCAGGAAAGCTATCATTAGTAGAACTGACTGTGCTCATCCCCAATAGGATTAAATGATTCCTTCAGCAAAGGTACGGTGACTTGGGAAGGAACAATATAACGAAGCCATCTGAAATGTAAGATGTTCAAAATTCACCTAGAGCATGCAACTCCTACCTACAAGCTAGGGCCTCGCTTTATTTCTCTCCCTCCATTGTCCCAGAGGCTAACAGACTGCAGGCAGCCTATAGCATTTAATTGACCAAGTATAAAAATAGACACGCTGTTGTAATTCTTATATCTAACACGTGGAGGCAGCAGTGAGCCGGCGAGAAAAGAAAACAAAGGTGACATCTTCGAACCAGAAAGTTTGAATGGGGGTGAGGTTGGGGGAAGAGATACCACCAGCTGGCATGGTTAAAAATCATTTTGTGTCTTTCTTAGTCGTCTAAAACCTATTATTAAAAGAGCAAACTCTTCTAGCATATGTCCTCTGGAGTGGTTCATTTCCCTACTCTCTCTCTCTCTCTCTCTCTGCATGTGCGTCTTAATAGAAAGCCTTCTTTTCTATTCTGTTACAGAGATGGTTATTTTGAAGATTGCAAACTTCCTCCTGCCCAGTCCAAGTTGAAGTTCCGGGGGGAGGAAAAACGTTCCAGGCCGGCAGCTGTGCGCTGTACTGGACAACAAGCACCGCCTTTGTGGAGAGCCTCGTGGGATGATACCCAGGCAGAAGGTTAGAGAAATGGGTCTCCAGCGGTTCCCTTTACTGGGAGGAAAGAGATGGGGCCACACCTTCTTCGAAGAAGGCTTCGTTTCATTCCCGCAGATATGAAAAACTATGCTCATGGTCCCCTCAACTTTTTGAAGAACAAGATGGGCCCACAGCCAATCCCCTAAACCCTCAAGTGAGCAGACATCAAGTAGGGAAGACAGATGGAAGACAGGCAGACTGTAGCAAGCTGCTCCTCCTGAAAATTGACACCCTAGAGGGACATTGGGGATCACTCTCCACATGGCCCCAGAATGCAGCATCTAGAAGGGCAGGAGAGCCCCTCCCCACAAGAGGCCTTTTGTGTGCCTGTCAGGCTGGGTTGTATTTTTAGACTTAGCTAGGCCTGCTCTGGATTTCCCCTCACACAGCTGCTGCCGCTGCTTTCCAAAGCCCAGCCTAGGAAGCCGGGCTTCCCTAAGCCTTTGTTTGCCTGAAGAACGGAAGATAATGTTTGACAGGGGAGGGAGAGTTATGGGAGCCTGCAGAATTCTTTCCTCAACTCCCAGACAAGAGGGTAAGTCTTGTCACCCTATCCAGCAGCATCTTGTCACATACACACACACACACACACACACACACACCACCAGTCCAGCCTAGGACCTCCAGCCCATATTTGATCAGGACCAGCTGCCTCATGGCATGGATTGAGCCCAGTACATCTTTCGGAGTGAGAGAAAATTTTACTCCATGAGAAGGAAGCTCAGACCCAAGAACCATATTCAAAGCCACCTCTCTCAGCCACTCTGGTAAACAGGCTCTTCCTGCGTATTCTGTTTTAAAGCATTTAATTATTCCTCCATCTATAAATAAATAAATACTCGCTTGCTGTAGCATTTTCTTTCAATTTGCTACTGTAGACAAATCAAGACATGATTTATTCTTCTGATGTTGGCAGTCTTAAACCTCCCTCATTTGTTTTTTTAATATATATTTTTTTATTTTATGTGAGTACACTTTTATACTGTTACTGTCTTCAGAAACACCAGAAGAGGGCACCAGATCATATTACAGATGGTTTTGAGCCATTATGTGGTTGCTGGGAATTGAACTCAGGACCTCTGGAAGAGCAGTCAGTGCTCTTAACTGCTGAGCCATCTCTCCAGCCATCACCACCCTCCCATTTGCATTTTAAAACCTTCCCAACACCAGAAGTTACCTGTAGGGACTAAGGGGTGAACATGTTTTTTTGTTTTTGTTTTACTTTCTACTTTTTTTTCCCTACTGTTTTATCTTTATTCAAACAATGAGCTGTTACTGTTTGGCAATGGGAGTATTTTTAAGGTACAGTGCAGACAGCCAGTGGGTGGGAAACGAGGCATTTCTTGGTGTTGGGATTTTTAGATCCTGGCTTTGATAGGATGGTGGGCCTGACTAGTATAGCAGTGAGATGTTGTAAGAGAGGTGGGAAAGATGGATGGAGAGGGAGAGAAATGCTGTTGGTTCAAGGCAGGACCTGTGGTTAGGAAAACCTAGCCCTGCAGTACCAGAATGTATGCCAAAGACAATGGGATCCATGAGATTGAAGGACATGCTACACAAAGCACAGTCTACTGGATCTTATGGGCAGAAGCATGTCCTAGACAGAAGCAACATATCAAGATCCCTGCACTGCAGAGCAAGAGAAAGCATTCCTATCTAAACCTATGGTCATTGGAGTGTTAGCCAGGCTTCCTCAAAAGCTGCAAGCATGCCCAAATTCGGTATAAGAGCAGTCCGGCCAGCCATGCAAGCTCAAATGACTGTCTTATCATATGATAAGATGTATATGATATCTTAGTGATACCATATACAATTTGGGATGGGGTGCCAAGTCATTTGTTGGGCAAAATGACACTGAGGACCAAGATGGCTGTCATTATGTCAAATGGGATCCCTATAGCAATGAGACCTGATATAGCTTAAGTCTCTGGATGGAGGGGAATCTTCAGGATATACTGAGAACAATGGAGGAAGAGCAGGCAAGGGAGGACTCAGGTGCCGGTGGGACTCCATGTGAGGCAGGGAGTGAGGCCAGTGGCTGAAGGTGTGGAAGAAGGAGTTGTGTGACCAGTTAAAGCAGGCATTCTTCATCTGGCTAGAACTCAGGGGTCTGTGAACTTGAGTGGGAGAAACATCCTATTTTTATTTCTACATTCCCCCACTACAGCCTATTAGATACTTCCATGATTAATGTCAGAAAATTCATATAGGATAGTAATATCAATATTTATGACCTCAGCATTCATAACAATCACAGATTTTTGTATCCTATTTTCATATCACATGTCAGTTGTGGCAAATGTCTCTAAGTATCATTTCTGTTCATCATTAATTTAAAATGCTCGTAATTGGACCTGATAATGGATCGTGTTTTGTACAACATGGGTATATTTGCATGCATTAGCATATCAAAATGACTATAATTTTGAAAGCCGTATGTCCATTAAATAGTAATTTTGCAATCCTTTATTTATTATTATATATGTTAAGAAGTATTCTGAGAGGCAAGTCAAAACATTAGAAAGGGGACTGGAGGTATGGCTCAGGGATTAAGAGCACTGACTGCAAATACAGCTAGTGTTGTTGTTGTTGTTGTTGTTTGTTTTTGTTTTTTAATATATTGTAACCCCAGCACTCAGAAGGCTGAGGCAGGAGATGAGTTCAAGATTAGCCTGGGCTATCTCAAAACAATAAAAGAAGAAAGAAGAGGAAGAAGGAGGAGGAGGAGGAGGACGGCGACGACTATGATGATGATGATGAGAAGCAGCAGCTAGGTGTGATGGTACACACCTTTAATCCCAGCCTAGGGTGGCCGGCAGATCATTGTAAATTCAAGGCCAGCATGGTCTGAACAGGCCTTGCCCCATTTCTGGTCAGTCTGGGCATTCAGGCCTGTGAGGCCACCACGCAGTCACAGAGGAAGACCTGTTGAAGCAGAGAATACAGAGCTGAACAAACGGAAGCCAAGGTCAAAGCAAATGTTTACTTAAAATGAGGAAGGATATCATCACAGATTATAGATGTTTAAGAAGATAAATTCCACAGACCTTATGAAGACCACAACATAAGATTTACTTAATGGACACATTTCTGTAGCCCCTTCCTTTCCCTCCATTCTTGGCTGTGTATTTTGATCCTTTCGAAATGTCAATTTTTTTAAAAAATTCCTAACGTAACGACCAGATGGATAAGACAATATTTCTTCTAATCCGGCTGACTGGCATTTCTTGTGTTGGTGGTTGGGCTGTGGTGAATGCGCATGCAACTTCGCATGCAAACTTTTCTGTTTTTTTTTTTAGACAAAGCTGAACAGTGGCTTGTATATTGAAGTGTCAGTTTTATATTTGTTGTTAATTTTCTAGTCATATCTTTGCCTGTTTCTCTAGAAAACTTTTGGCATTTACCCTATCAAATTTAAAGCTATTTGATAAGCTGGGTGTGGTGGTACACAACCTTCATTTGATCACTCAAGAGCCTGAAGGAGGATTTTTTTTTTTAAGGGGGGTGGGTGTGTCCTGGAGAGATGGCTCAGCTTTGAGTACTGCAGGGGCAGAGGACCACAGTGTGGTTCCTAGCACCACCCATAGGAGGCAGCTCGTAATCTCCTGCAACCCCAGCTCCAGGGTGCTGCAGTCAGGTGTATACACACACACACACACACACACACACACACACACACACACACACGAGCACTTTCTTACACACACCCACTTAAATCTTTTTTTAAAAGACAGACTTTTTGTACAGTAGGAATGTTAGTGCTTTCTCTTCTCTCTCCCCATCCATTTGGTTTTGTATGTGTATAAGTATACTCGTCCAGGCCGGGCGTGGTGGCACACGCCTTTAATCCCAGCACTCGGGAGGCAGAGGCAGGCGGATTTCTGAGTTCGAGGCCAGGTCTACAAAATGAGTTCCAGGACAGCCAGAGATATACAGAGAAACCTTGTCTCAAAAAAAAAAAAAAGTATACTCATCCATGCATGCAGGCACTAGCAGAGGCCATTCAAGGACACTGGGTGACTTCCTCTACTGCTCTTGCCTTGTCACCCAGAAGCAGTCTCTCAGAAGAGGAAGCCTGTGGCTGGAGTGGCCTGCCTGTGAGCTCCTGGGATCAGCTTGTCTCTGCCCTTAATGCTAGGCCTGTAGGCAGGCACAGCCATACTGGGCTGTTTGCTGGGTGCTAGGATTTGAACTCATGTTTGCAGAACAAACCCTTTTACATTCTGAGCATCGTGCCACGCCTCCATTTTGGTCTTTTTTTTCTTCTTCTTCTATAATACAGGTTGTAAATATGTCCTCGTATGCTGATATACATCCTTTGACTTTGTTCATGGAGGTTTTGCTCTGCAAAAGATTAAACAATATTAAAGCGAATAAATGTAACAATATTTTATCTTGGTGTACCTTCATTTTGGGGCACAAATAGAACATTTGCCTCATACCCTGTTCATAGAGGAATTCAGCTGTATTTTCTTTTAATGCCGCACCCCCTTTGTTCTCAGATCCATTTTACAGTATCTTCCCTGATGGCTGGTTTGTTGTCCATTGCTGTAGGACAAGAAGCTTCAACATTTAGTGGGCTGGAAGCACGTCTGTTATGTGTGGCCATCAGTGCAGGCTGAGCTCAGCCGGCATGGCTGCTCAGCTAGCTTTGGTTCTCACACATAGTTGCTGTTTGGCGCTGGGCTGGGGCTGCTCAGAGCCTTGATGTGGGTGTTAGGACTTTCTCCTTCCTCGTCTGAGGCTGTAGCCTCTGCTCTCTGTGGCCTCTCTGTGTGGCCTCTCTAGTGGGGCAGTTGGACTGCTCTCCCTCCTCCTTCCTCCCTTTGTTGTCTTTCAGTTTCATTGTGATAACTTTTTTTGTTTTGTTTTTGTTTTCTTGTTTGTTTGTTTGTTTTTTCAAGCCAGGATTTCTCTATGTAGCCCTAGCTGTCCAGGAACTCAGGCTGGCCTCGAACTCAGAAATCCGCCTGCCTCTGCCTCCGGAGTGCTGGGATTAAAGGCGTGTGCCACCACACCTGGCTCTCATTGTGATAACTTTAACATGCTATAAAATCCACCCATTTAACATTTATGGTTCAGCTGGGAGTCATCATGCTTTTTTTTAATCTCAGCATTCATGAGCTAGATCTCTGTGACTCTACATATCAAGTTCCGGACCAGACATGGCTACATGGTGAAACCTAGTCTCAATCAGTCAGTCCATCAATCAATACATAGTTTACACTTCAATGTTCTCAGTGTATTCACAAAACTCATTCATGTAGTCCTAGTTGGCCTAGAACTTACCATGTAGACAATATTGTTAAAATTATGGTGATCCTCCTGCCTCTGCCTCTCAAGTTCTTTTTAATTGTAGCACTGATACATATCTCTGCATTGGCATTCTGTTCCTCAAGGTTCTCACTGATAGCATGTGTGTGTGCGTATATATATATATGTATATATATGTATATATACATATATATAATTAAACTAAGCTTTAACTTCTAAATTACGCTTTAACTATATATATATATGCATACATATATATGTACATATATGCATATATATGTAGTTATGTAGTTTTAAATCTTAGCTTAGAGGTAGAGTAGCTCTGGGCAGGACTCAGCTCATTGGCTAATAGGCAGGTGCCTTCTTGCTGTATCTTCACAAATTAAAGAGAGGGGGGAAAGCAACCAGAAACTGGGGAGAGTGAAGTAAGACACTAATGTTATATAGGGGGGTGCAGTATACACCACCATGACCTTACCTAAAGCTGGTAACCTCTCAAATACCCCATCCCCAAATATCAGCCCACTGGGGTCAGGGTTCAATACATGCTCGGGGGGAGGGGGGCACTCACAGTCAGCCTGCAACAATGTATGTAGAGTCTAAACACTGAACAAAGTTTCTTTTGTTAGTTCAGTTTAGTTTAGTTTAGTTTAGTTTAGTTTAGTTTAGTTTAGTTTAGTTTTTGTGATGGGTTTCTCTGTGTAGCCCTGGCTATCTTGGAATTCACTATGTAGACCAAACTAGCCTTGAACTTAGAACTCTGCCTGCCTCTGCCTCCCGAGTGCTGGGATTAAAGGTGTTCATATTCATGCCTGGCACTTCTGCCTTGAGTTCATCAAGAATCATATCCTCCATTTAAAGTTCCATGCATGAACCAGGCAGTGGTGGTGCATGCCTTTAATCCCAGCACTTGGGAGGCAGAGGGAAGCAGATTTCTGAGTTCGAGGCTAGCCTGGTCTATAGAGTGAGTTCCAGGACAGCCAGGGCTACACAGAGAAACCCTGTCTCAAAAAACAAAAAAAAACAAAACAAACAAAAAAAAAAAAACAAATTCCATACATGAGACGATTACTGGAGGGTTCTGACCAGTTCTAACTGCTCAGCTCGACCCCCATACTTCTGCAGCCAAAGTACTATGGGACTTAGTCTACCAGTGGATGCTGCTGCCTGTCCCATGGCCCAGTGGATGATGGGAGTCATCCCATCCCAGGAAGGAAAGAGTTGCGTGGACCTCCACCAGTAAGGCCAAACCATGTCCCCAACCCCACTTGCTTTTAGCTAGCCCCACAAGGGCCTTTGTTCACCTCCATGTTAGCCAATACAGATAAAAAGACAGTATCTTAGGCAACCGTAACTCAGGACTCACTGTACACCATGAGAACGCGTTGTTAGAGGCTCTCAGGGCTGGAATAAAACAAGCAAGCCTGAGCCTTTACCTTCACGGAAAATCCTCTTCTGCCTCTAGGGCACGGGTGACCATGATAAAACCCAGGATTTAAAATGATGGATCTGGTAATTACACAGGGCCTACCAGAGGAAACTCCCTGTATGAACACAGTCATTTAATCCTACTGCGGTTTGGGTTCCACTTGTCTGCCAAAGGTGTGTGTACTACATACTTGGTCAACAATGTAGTCGTATTGAGAGGCAGCGAAGCCATGAAGTGGTGATCTAGAAAGGTCAAGTCCTCCGTCCTCAGTAGGGATTAATTCAGTTCTCACAGGACTGGACTCCTTTCTGCAACAGGAAGCTGTCGTGGAAAGTGAGCCAGCTTCTCCCTAGTTTCCTGACTCCTGCCCGTATGCGTGACTGAGCCTTCAGAGTACAGCAGCCTTCCTTACTACATCTCCACTGCACTGTGCGGCCCCGGAAGGACCCTTGCGAGAGTTCATGACACTATGCTGTTTGGCTACATAGACTTTGCAGCTGCTAGGATCACAAGCCAAACCAACCTCTCTCCGATACCTGATGTCTAGCATATGGTCAAGGCGACACAAGAGGACAAACATAATATATATATTCAGTGTTATAAGATATATAACTATGATATTCAGTGTTATAAGAATTCTCATTTTAAAGTTAGGTAACTTGCCCATAGTCCGAAATGTAGTTTAAGACCTGGCATTTGAGCCCAGGCTGTCTGCCTCCAGCACGCCCCTGGAACACTCTCCACATCAGCCCCCCTGCCTCCACTGTGCCCCAGACACTGCAGGCTCCTCGCCTTATGACACAGTGCAGTTGTCCCTAGAGAAACACAGAGATCGGTTCCCATGGAGACAAGATTCTGCAGATGCTTGAGCCCCCTTATATCAAATTAATATCAGTTGTATGCAAACCTACAAACATCCCCTCTTCATACTTTAAATTGTACCTTATAATACAATGTAAGTGTGTATGCAGATAGGTGTTGTGTTATAGTTTCTATAAAATATCAACAAGAAAGTATACCTATACATATACCTATACATATACCTATACATATACCTATACCTATACCTATACCTATACCTATACCTATACCTATACCTATACCTATACCTATACCTATACATGTGTGTATACATGTACATATACAAAAATATGCATATATATATATATATTTGTACATGTCTGTATTTCCAATTCAGCACATATAAAACCCTTAAAGACCTATCTGTTTCAAACAAGACCCTTGATTGAACCTGTGGTCGTAAAGTCATAAATACATAAAGCTAATTGTGTCTATTTGGCCAGGTTTCCTGTCCCTTGCTTCTCATAGACGCGTGAGACTGGGGCTGCTTGGCTGTTCTCCACTGTATGCTTAGCCCGGAGAACAGCGCCAGTACACAATAAGGATGTGGTAAACCTTGATGTTTTCTTAAGCTCTTTAATGCGCCGTCTCACAAGAAGTAATCTGTTTAAGAAGCTGAAAAGGAAAGCGAAAATAAAAGGAGGAAACACACGTCGCAGTCACTGAAGGAGAAATGAACTTCTGAAGACATCTTGATAATACAGCTTGTGGGGTGACTTGTTATCCCTCGTGGGTCAGCTCAGGGTGACTGTTCAGAGCTGCCTGGGACAGTGAGTGTGTTCAGGTGGTCTTGAGTGTCCAGCCAAGGCCTGAGATTTGTAATGTGAACTAGCAGCCAACTGCAGGATTGTGTGATACACCCACCCCTAGTGTAAGGACCAATGAGAACAGACAGATGGCTGGACCCAAAATGAGAATGTGTTGAGACAGGGGCAAGGACGTAGTTCCTGGTGGTGAATGTGTCCTGAGTGACAAGAGCATCTGGGGCTCTGAGACAGGCAGAACTGATGGCACCCTGGGACGATTGGAGCCTGGAGAGGTGACACACAGGAGTGGAGATGGATATGAAGCCCAGGGCAGGGTGGAATTTCAGAGTTCAAGGTTCCAGAGGTGAGGGCGTTCTGGGCACTGACAATGCCTTGTAACCGGATAGGGGAGATGGGTGGCAAGTGTGTGGAGTCTAGGACGAGGTCTGGGAAGTGAGAAAATCCGATACTGTGTGTTGTGGGTTCCAGTGTGTAGGTTTATCAGATCAAACTGCAAACGAAAGCCTGGTCACTCACATGGTTTTCAAATATCACCTTCTCCGCAGCTCACGTCTCATCAGAAATGCGCTCTTTAGGGTGACTCTAAAACAGAAGCCCACTTGAAAGCTACAAACCGGGATACTGGCATCACCTCCACCCAGGGGGTTCATAAAAGTAAGAGCTGTCAGTCTTACATCACGAAGGTCTGGTTCCGTCTCAGAGATCCTTTGCAATGAAATTCTATGTCAGCCAGCTTTTGTTTCACTGCTGCGATAGAACAGCTGGCGTAAACAAAGGAAAGGAAGATTCATTTTAATTCATGGTTCCAGGTTGTCTGTCTACCACGGTAGGGAGGGGAAGTCATGGCAAACAGGACACAGCGAGAATGAGAGTCGAGCACTAGGGACCAGGTGTGTTCCTGGTGACCTACCTCCTCCTGCCAGGCCCCAGTGTTTCCACTACCTCCTAAAACAGCTCTAACAATAGCTGGGCACTAAGTGTTCAGCAGACAAGCCTGGAGATGAGATCTCATAGTCAAACCATAATATCCTGCCTCTGGCCCCTGGAGACACATCACCATCTTGCAATGCAAAATGCGCATAGCCCATTTCTAAAAGTCCCCCAAAATGAACAGTTTGAGCACTATTTAAAAGTATTAAGTTGAAATCTCTGAGACTCAAGGTAAACTCTGTAAGCCCCTGCCAAGTCAAGTCCTGTACTTCTAACAGAAGACAATACCTAGTAAGGATTCTCAATCGATAAGGGAGAAGACGAGAAAGAGTGGTCAGATCAAAAAGCGAGACTGCAACCCAATGGGGGCAAACAGTAAATCTTACAGCCCCATGTATGGCATCTGGCATGTTGTCAGCTCAAACAAACTTGGGCAGTCCCTTTTGTATGATCTTATTGGTTGCAGCCCACGTGACCTCCCTCTTGGCCTGGCTTCTTGTTGACTATAGCTTTTCTGGGCAGCTGTTCCTCGTTCTTGGGAGCTCCAGCATCATAGCGTCTCCGTCACAGCCCAGGTTTCACCTTCACAAGTGCACACAGCTCCCTTTCGGGTGCTACCTGTGAAGATTCTGACCTTGTCATACCCGTTGCCTGACCTTCGGGCTCTTTCCTGAAATCTGAGCGGATGCCTCTTTAGCCTGTGATTCTTGGCGCTCTGCATGACTGCAAAACCATCAACACACGGGCAGTGCTCAAGGTCCGCAGCCGCTTGGGCAGCCGTGTTGGTCTCCGAGTGCCCGTGCAGCTCGGTGAAGTGAATCCTGGGAGACAGCTTTCAGGCAGTTCTCTGTGGGACCAAGGCGCTCCAGAGGCTTTTGGTCTCAAGTTGAGTTTTCTTTTCAGTTGAGTTTACCCTTTCACGCCCTTGAGCCTGCTAAAGATGGGTCTGCCAGTTTCTGGCATGCCCTCAAGGTGCCTTTCCTATAGGAATGATAGAAAATGCTTTGCTATTCTTAGTGGCACCAATCTCTTCAGAAGCCAGGCCTTCCTTAGCTGCAGCTTTCCACTTTGCACGTTTCTTTTTTTTCTTTTCTTTTCTTTTCTTTTCTTTTCTTTTCTTTTCTTTTCTTTTCTTTTCTTTTCTTTCCTTCCTTCCTTCCTTCCTTTCTTTCTTTCTTTCTTTCTTTCTTTCTTTCTTTCTTTCTTTTTTTTTCCAAGACAGGGTTTCTCTATATAGCTTTAGTTGTCCTGGAACTCACTTTGTAGACCAGGCTGGCCTCGAACTCAGAAATCCACCTGCCTCTGCCTCCCGAGTGTTGGGGATTAAAGGCGTGCGCCACCACACCCGGCTTACTTTGCATGTTTCTTAACGAACTACAAGTTATTTAAGTTTTTTCTCTCTAATTATTTTTGTCTGTTCTCAATGTAAACTTGGCCAATGGCAGTCTGTAATAACCAGGCCACTCCCTGAATATGAGCAATGTTGAAATTTCTTCTACTGCCACCTTGTTTAAACTCAGCCTTCCACAGTTTTTGGACATGGACAAAAGGTAGACAAATTCTTTGTTATAATATGATATGAACGGTCTCTGGTTTCCAAGACAGCCCTTGTTCCAATCTGAAACTTGTTGAGTTGTTGTTGTTGTTGTTGTTGTTGTTGTTGTTGGTGGTGGTGGTGGTGATGGTAGTAGTAGTAGTGTGTGTATGTGTGTGTGTGTGTGTGTACGTGTGTGTGTGCATATGCATGCATGTATGCATGCATTCCTGCATGCATCCAGGTGTTGGTTTGAGTATTGCATCTTAAGACAGGGTCTCTAGTATCCTATACTGGCCTCAAACTCACTATGTACCTGAGAATGGCCTTGACCTCCTGATCTTTCTGCCTCTAGTATCAAGGTGATAAAATTATTGGTATTGTCACTGTGTTTAATGGCATTGTGGTACATTAAGCTCCTGTTGACATTATCATTACATTCCTTAAAGTGTTCTAGGCTTCTGCCACTCATGGTGTTCTAGGTTTCCACCACTCATGGCATTCTAAGCTTCAGCCACTCACACAGTGTTCTAGGCTTCTCATTCACAGTGTCCTTGGCTTCTGCTACTGACAGTGTTCTAGGCTTCCACCACTCATAGTGTCTGTATTAGTCAGGGTTTTACTGCTGTGAACAGACACCATGACCAAGGCAAGTCTTATAAAAACAACATTTCACTGGGGCTGGCTTACAGGTTCAGAGGTTCAATCCATTATCATCAAGGTGGGAGCATGGCAGCATCCAGGCAGGCATGGTGCAGGCAGAGCTGAAAGTTCTATGTCTTCCTCCAAAGGCTGCTAGTGGAAGACGGACTTCCAGGCAAGTAGGGTGAGTATCTTATGCCCACACCCACAGTGACACACCTATTCCAACCAGGTCACACCTATTCCAACAAGGCCACCTCTCCAAACGGTGCCTCTCCCTGGTCCAAGAATATACAAACCATCACAGTGTTCTAGACTTCTGCCACTCAGTGTTCTAGGCTTTCTCTACCCACTGTCTTCTAGGCTTCACCAGAATAATTAGAATTCAAACTTTTCCAAACTTGTATGAAGCCCAGCCGCACAGACTTCTGGACCAGCTCAGGCTTGTTCAGAGAATCGCTGCAACCACCCTCCTTCAGTACTGATTTCCTATATTTATCATGTACATTTTTGTGATCAAACATAAAAAATAAAAAAGAAAGAAAGAAAAACAAGGGAAAATGGTGGCTTAGGATCATCACCAGTGATTTTATTAACTTGTTAGAGAGCACGGTGAGAGACTGACATCATAGGCAGGAAGCAGGAAAAAAAGAAGGCACCAAGGACCAAGCATAACTCGAAATGGAGAAGTCTTTTTTTATTGGATATTTTATTACATTTCATATGTTATCCTCTTTCCTGCTCCCGGCCCCCCAATCTGCCTATCCCACTCCCCCTCCTCCTGTTTCTATGAGGGTGATCCCCCACCCACTCACTCCTGCCTCCCTACCCTGACATTCCCCTACAGTGGGGCATCGAGCCTTCACATGACCAAGGGCCTCTCCTCCCATTGATGGCCGACAAGGCCATCCCCTGCTATATATGCAGCTGGGGCCATGGATCCCTGACATGGAGAAGCCATAATGACCTCTTTCCTCCAGCTAGGCCTCACCTCCGAAAGTTCCCAACACCGCCAAAAGTAGCATCACCAGCTAGTGCCAAGCATTCAACATGTGGCTGAGGGTATCTCGTATTAAAACCATAACAAATGTACAATTTGTAATCCGAGTACGTGGGAGACAGGGGCAGCAGGATTGCAAGCTCTAGGCAAGTCTGGGCTACAATAATATTTCACAAAAGCCAAAACAGGGTGGACAAGATGGCTTAGTAGGTAAAAGGTTTTGCCATACAAGCCTGATCAGAGTTCAATCCTCTGAACTCTTGTGGAAAAAGAGAACCAACCCCTGAAATTTGCCCCTGACTTTCATATGTGCTCCACTGCACACAGGCACGCGCATGTACACACACACACACACACACACACACACACACACACACACACAGTCACTTTATGGGTCTAGATTTTAAGATCTATTTTGAGATAATACTGAACCATCTCTACCCGTTCTGTGGTACATCCATTATAAAATATCTTTTATCTTTGGCAGCTCATGTTCTAAGGCTACAAAATACTCAATAAATACATAAACAAACATTAAGCAATGGAAGAGTGGGAAGAAGCCCTTAGCTTTCCCAGATACCCCGCCTATGAAGTGGTCCAGTTATAAATATAATCAACGAATACGTCTCCTGGGTATTACCTGGCAGCTTAAAAGAAAAAGATAGCGAGAGCTTGAAATGGGATGTAATGTCCAGCAAGGGGTGAGATTTCAGGCTCTTTCACTCTTCAGTACAAGAGATAGGGAGAGGAAAAAAAAAAACACTATTTAAATGCGTAGTCTCAAACAGTGAAGAAAGCTATCAGAAATCCCAGACTAAGTGTAGCCTGGGGATGGACTGACTACCACATCCTTTGAGGAAACTTATAAGGAAGGAACTCATCTGTGCGTTTCACCTGCGGGGCTAAAGAGCAGGAGGAACTTAGGCGCCACCCCCTTTCTCTGCCTCGGAGGAGGGGACGGAGGGGGGGAGGCAGCGGCAGAAGCTTCTGGACTCGCTGCAGCTGGTTTGGCAGATTGACAGGCACCTGGGCCCTGCTTTGGAAGTCAGGAGTAAAGGAATCGGAGCACTCGATCCTCTGTGTGAATTGATTTATTTTTTTAAAGGCGTTTTTAAATCGACAGAAGCCATTTTGCCCTTTCCGTTTCCGCATCTCCAAGACAGATGGAGCACCCGCAACAAAGCCAACCGAAGGCAGAGGATGCAGTCTGGGATATTAAAAATAAAATCTCTTCCAAATCTTCACAGCTCTTTTAAAAACACTTCCACCCAAGTGTTAAAGCATCTCGCTGCGGCGCCTAAAAATGGAAGAAGATGAGGTGCCCTGAGGCCTCTTATTTCAGAAGCAGCCAGAATTAATATTTATTTGCCAGGAAGGGCCTTTTAAACAATCAGCAAATGGGACCAAATTTAGTCACATGTGGACTTGAGAGTGATTATACCCCAGAGGGCTTTCCATTGCAAATCTCTAGGTGTAAAAATGTTGAATTGAATCCAGAACTAAAGCAAGCAGGCGCGCGTAATCAATACTCAAGTTCAATATTAATATCTTGTTAAGCTCCAATGAGACATTGCATTCCATTAAATATTTCAAAGCAACCCATGAAAAAGTTAGATTTTTGAGGTCTTATTTGAGTGCTATTGTACACAATTTAATATAGCTTATTCTTTATATTTTTTGTAATATTTAAAGCTTGTTCTTTTGTAATAATTAAAAATAGGAACCTATCAATAGTGGCTCGTGAGTTTTTCATTTTCTATGTGAAACTAATTTATTCTGAACCAGATGTAATTTGAGCTTCTCAAGGGGTAGATTAAACTTATGAAAGTATGTTCAAATATCACTGTTGGGTTGTTATCATCCAAAGAATACATTAATGTTGGGTTGAATAAAAATAAAATTAATATTTCCTCTTTCTTACTCTTCTACTGGAAGATATAAAAATTATTTGAAATAGATTATTGATGGAAATAAAACAAAAATTACTACTCTTTCTTAATTTGGTTTTTTTGTTGTTGTTGTTGTTGTTTTTGGTTTTTTCGAGACAGGGTTTCTCTGTGTAGCCCTGGCTGTCCTGGAACTCACTTTGTAGACCAGGCTGGCCTTGAACTCAGAAATCCGCCTGCCTCTGCCTCCCAAGTGCTGGGATTAAAGGTGTGTGCCACCACCGCCCAGCTACTCTTTCTTAATTATGGATTCTCCTTGAACTGGGATTTGATCTCAGTGCTAGGTACAGCAGACAAAAAAAGATAGTTGAGGCCCATCCAAGGCAGCTAGGGACACTGGCTTCAGTCCACAGCTCAGCTCAGCGCAGCTAATGAGCAAATGAGACACTTTGAGACAGCAGCAAGTGAAATGAAATTTGCTGCTTGACCTGATCGTGGCCAGGAAAGGGAATCTCAGGGAGCCTGGGTCGAGGTCGGGGAATTAGAAAATGTGTTTTCATGAAAATCAGCACTGTGAGGAGGGCATGGGAGAGGAAACCCCAAAGGCACTGCCAAGCATAAAGCTCTCAGTAATACCCGTGGAGCCTGGCATGTTCTCCCAGCACAAAGGTCGGTAGGACCAGAGTGTCGGAGAAAGTGGACTGGAGTGTAGAGAGAAACACAATCCCGGGAGTTAGGCTAGATTCGGTTATGCAGTAACAAGCAGGAGCCTTTGTCAAAAGAACCGACTGCATTGGAAGGAAAACCTCCCTGTCTATGATGAGGCAGGAGACTGGCCGTGGTAACATGATGAGAATAGTTGTTTTCTCTGTTTCTGATTCCTAGCATGGAGAACGTGGAGGAAACTCTTAGTTTCTTCCTGCTGTTGTGACAAAAATACCCTGACAAAAGCAACTTAGGGGAAGGGGGAGGGGGGAGGGGAGGGGAGAGACTACACCTGCTCACAGTCCAAGCTCCACGGTGAGAAAGTCAAGGTGACATGAGGTGGAAACAGCCAGTCACTGCACAGCCCTGATGAAAACCAGAGGGCAACGGGAGGGCTTCCCTTGTGCTGAGGCTGGGTTCCCTTTCTCTACTTACACACTTCAAGAGCTCAGCTAGGAAGAGAGCCACCTACAGGGGAGTCTTCCAGTCTCAGTGAACACAGTCAAGGTTTTCTCCCACACTTGTGCTCAGAGGCCATCCCTCCGGGTCTGTCAAGTGGAAGCACTTACCCTTTGTTATCACTCAAACATGTTCCTTTTAAGCCATAACCTTTCACCTCTCGTTCCCACGGGTTCATGACCATCTTATCAAATGCATTCAGTCCAGCATTGAAAAACTCTATAAAATAATAATAACAATAACCCCCCCCCCAAAGTTCCATGCTTCTAGCCTATAATAACAGAGATTAAGCTACCTTGTGGCAAAAAGGAAGGATCAGGAAATAGCAGGGACTAATCTGACTGAAGCCAGATCAAAACTCAGCAGGATGAATTCGGAAGTCCTACGGCCATGTCCAATATCTGGAACTCACAATATAAACAGCTAGACTCCCATGGGCTTGGTAGCTCCAATCCACCAGCTCTGCTGCCTACAGCACCCACAGATCCTCTCCTGGACACACTCCACTCCATGCCTGCAGCTCTTCTAAGTAGATGTCCTAAGATTCAGGGGTCTCCAATATCTCGAAGTCTTCATTTTGATTTAGGCTTCACGTCCACAGCATTATTTCACAGTCTCTCAGAGCCTCCTTCCAAAGACTCCACAGGAACCACACACTGCCTGGCCTCAGCTTCTCTCTGAAACCATGGGAGCAAGACTTCATGACCTCCTCAGTTCCACAGCTTTCATGCCTGTGGAACCAGGAGGGCATGGAAAGAGGTGTCAAGTTTGCTGCCAGCTCAGGATGGAGCCTGGATCTCTTGGACCACAGTTTCTAGGTGCTGACCCCAGAGAAACATTCTCCCAGGTGGTTGCTTTTAAGAGACGGGGGACATCCGCAGCCCCCAGCTGTATTCTCAGTTCAGGCTTTGTCCCTTCACAAGTTGGAACCATTGGTGAGCGAGGTCTGCCCTAGGGGTACCTTTCCTCATGTCTCAGGATGCCTCACAATAAGCTTTTCCTCACCAGTGCTAATCTCCTTTAAAAAGTTCGGCTGCTTGGCTGTCTGCATTCACCTTGTGGGAAACTAAGCTTGCTCAGAAGCCCTCCCTTTGCCCGACAGACTAGTCCATTTTGTTTACGTTCAACTTCACTCAGGTTCTCAGAGCTCGAGCAGAAGAGCATCTATTGTCTCCAGCCTGACTTCTGATGGACTTCTTCCTCTTTGAACCCCGTGAGGAGTGCACAGCACCCATGTTTGTCTCAGCGTCTTGTCTTCTAATCTCCTACCATGATGGCCCACTCGGCTTTACTTACAGCACTCAAGGGTTCTCCAAGCCAAAGTTTCAAACTCTTCCACATTCTACCTGCAAACCAGTTCCAAGGGCCTAACAACCACTTGGTCAGGTTTATTATAGCAACAACTCCACTTCTTGGTACCAATTTGTATCTCCCCCCCCCCCCCCGTTGAGCTGATAAAACACCCCGACAGAAGCAACCTAAGATAGAAAGATCATTCTAGATCAAGGGTGTGGCTGAGGCCGTCAAGGCAGCTAGAGTTTGAAGCAGCTGAACACACCTCACATACAAATCCGGAACAGAGGGCAATGACTGCTGTCCAGCTCACTTATACAGTCCAGGATCCCAGCTGGAGAATGGTTCTACCTACAGAGGAATGTCTTCCTACCTTAACTAATACAGCAAGATAACCCCTTGAGATCTGCAACCCTATAGGTGGAACAACATTATGAACTAACCAGTACCCCGGAGCTCTTGACTCTAGCTGCATATGTATCAAAAGATGGCCTAATCGGCCATCACTGGAAAGAGAGGCCCATTGGACACGTAAACTTTGTATGCCCCAGTACAGGGGAACGCCAGGGCCAAAAAGGGGAGTGGGTGTGTAGGGGAGTGGGGGTGGGTGGGTATGGGGGACTTTTGGTATAGCATTGGAAATGTAAATGAGCTAAATACCTAATAAAAAATGGAAAAAAAAAGAAATGCTTTCATTGTATTCCATAAAAAAAATAAAATAAAAATAAAAATAAAATTAAAAAAAAAAAAAAGATAACCCCTTGCGGGCATTGCTAGATGCCAATTTACAGATGAGTTTAGAATCTGTCAAGTTGACAATCAACATAAACCACTTCGCTTTGTAATTCTCTCAGGGATGGACTCCTGGGCCAACCTCAGATCTAATACCCAGTCCTTTGTCCTGGTTTCTGAAGCAACACTCCAAAACCCTTAGCATTTGTTGCATGGTGGGAAGCATCCTGTGTTAGGATGAGGTGACAGGGTGGGCTCCTAGATAGGAGCTGGCCAACAGAAACACCAAATCACTATTAGAAGCTTGAGCTTTTCAGCTCCAATCCTACACACTGAGATGCAGAGAGGGGCTGGTATGGGCTTAATCATCATATCATGACGCGTGCTGGCCTCCATAAGCATCTCTGAGTCATATACAACATTCAGAGAACACGTCCTTTTGCAAATCTGCCAATGTACACAAAATTTCGCCTGAGTTCTGTGAGCCATGCCAGCAAGTGATTGAACTTGAGAAAGAGGTCATGGAAACATCTGATTTATAGTCATATTAGACAGAAGTTGCATGTAAGTTGAGGATGGCCAACCAGTGATTGACATCTGAAGTGCAGGCTGGTCTTAAAGGACTGAGCATTAAAATGTGGGGGTCTTGCTGGGTAGTGGCGATGCACACCTTTAGTCCCAGGACTCAAGTGGCAAGGGTAGGTGGATCTCTGAATTTGAGGCTATCCTGGTCTACAGAGTAAGTTTCAGGATAGCCAGGGCTACACATGTAAACCCAATCTCAAAAAACAAAGCAAACACACACACACACACACACACACACACACACATGTTGCAGCCTGTTCTGATTGACATTAATGCTAGGATTGAATTAAGCTGGCATTAAAGAGTTTGTCGTTGGTGACCAGAAGTTTTCTGTGTTAAGTATGAAGATAGAGAATGCACAGGACCAAGAAAGGAAGACAGGATCAAGAATGGAAGACAGGACCAAGAATGGAAGCGGCAGAATGAAGAACTGACAGTGGGATTTAGGAAGGACATGATGCTGGCCTTAGAGACATGATTCTGGCCTCAGGGATATGATGTTGTCCTTAGGCAGGTGTTGGCAGTGGCCACAGTGGAGAGATATCATATTTTGATGACACATCACACTGGACTGGTTGGAAAATTACTTCATATCCCCCCCCCCCATTCTCTCCTTTCCCAAGCTATTTTAGACTGAAGCCCTTGTTTTGACCTCTCGCTCATATAAACATCAGGACATTTGTGCCTCAGAAAAATGCCTCCAACCCTCTTAAATGACATTTGGTCCGAATGGCCCACTGAGCCACCAAGCCCATCATTCCAGTGCCCTGTCCTCTAGCCAGCCTTTTCTAGACCAGGCACTGTCCCAAACTATAGATTCGTCAAGAACCTCACTTCATATTCACGCATGGCACATTTCATGGCCATGACTCCTATACCCTCTGAGGGTCTGCAGGAGTCCCAGGGACACTGGAAGGATGATGATCAGGGCTAAGCTCAATCCTAGGGTCTGCATATAACTCACCTGCTTCACTTGTCACAACCAGGGAACAGGACTGTCCTCAGCACTGACGATGGTTGAGAAAATCAGCATGCGGACACACTTTGCAATCTGTGAAAACACACCCAGAGGGAATTAAAGTGAAAAGACACTTCACTGGGCTCCCGACCTCCATCCCCTGCTCCTCCAGATCATCTGCACCAAGAACCACTCTAGGAACAGCCTCCACTTCTAAGCTAAGTGTCCCGGGAAGAATGCATCTTTGAAGGCTGAGATGGAATTGTCACCATATTTTAGTTGGGCATGATACTCTGTGTGTTGCTTCCTCACCTGTAAAGGGGAGTCAATAAACATTCTGCCTCTCAGGAGAAGAATAAGGAAATGGCTAAATACAAAGGGCTTAGAATAAGCCTGCTATAGAGTGATTACCACATATGCATTCCTTCTCCGCATCTTTTGCCTGTTCGCATAGCCAACACATTGTACTTACGAGACAAATCATCAGCTATTGGCCCACTGAGATGTTGTCAATCTCTGTGGCTGGGAGTGCAAAGTAAGGTCACTCAAAAGGCTTGATGGGACAAAGTGGCGAGATGAGTGTCAGATGCTAAAGAGACATTTAATAACTCGTGATTAATTTACTCTGAATAATGCATTGAAGTAAGGACTCTCCAAAGCTTTATTTGGATTAAATTCCTGGCTGGACCAAGGATCCTCTCACTTGGCAGTAAGTGTGTGACATGGCCGGTGGGATTCTGCCCTCACCAGTAAATGTCCAGGTTCTGTCCCCTGTGGTTCCCCACTGTGGTGTGAACATTCCCCCAGGCGAAAGTCAACAGATAACTCCTGTTTCAGATTAGGGTACCAAGAACAAACCAGTTTGATGCCATCAAAATTTAACTTGGGAAAACATTGCGCTGTTCAGTTTTATTTATTGCACATGGCTGAGGTGTTAATTACTTGAGAGTGGGTGACCCGAAAGTAGCCACACCATCAAAAAGTCTTATCTGCAATGTGGATGATAACTTCCCTAGACCTCATAGATAAGCCCCCACTTCAGTTAGCCTTTCTGGGTCTATAAACCCTGAGTATCTTCAGATACAGTGAGGCCATGTGCAATCAGGGCAGAGTAACACACAGCCAGCTGGGAGGCATAGAGCCATGACCTTACCCTTATATGAAAGAATGTCTACAGTCGACAAGCCTGATCTTAAGGGTCTCCTGCAAGCAGTCACAGATGCTCTGATGAAGGTAATGGCTGTTATGCTCAGAGAACAGTAATCTACCTCAGTCACCCAGCTTAACAGGCAAGGTTCTGCATCTTGAATTTTTAATTGGGCTCCACGGCTGTTAGACACCACAGAGTTTAAGACGCCACCAGTCAAAACAGAGTAGAATTCTCTGTGATAGCAACAGCAAAAACAGTACATGTCAGAAATTTGAAATAACTGGCATTTCCTTGCCTGTTTCAAGTCCATGGAAGAGATGGGAATGCCCTGTTCCTTATGGCTCTGAAGAACCAGGCTGTCACCTCTAAAGACTCCAGGCTGTCACCTCTAAAGACATAGGAACAGAGAGAATGGAGGGGCACAAACCACAGTTCGCTCTTAGATATTTTTGCCTGGAAATTTCTGTCATGCAACTCATATTTCATTGGGAAAAAAAAAGTCACATGGTCATGTCTGGTCTTACAAGCACATACACTCTTCCTGAAGGGAAGTGTCCCAGATGTTGGGGAATAATAAGAGAAGGTACCAGAACGAGGAGGAGTTGTTAAAAAATAGAAACTTGTCTAATGACACTAAAGGGCTGTTTTTCCTTCAACAGAAGTCTAGAGGCAGATGGAGTCCAAGCTAGGAAGTTCAGTGTCTCCAAGCGGTCTTCAGCACTTCATCCTGGCTCCGTAGTTCTACTTTGCTGTTCTTCTGCTATCAGCAGTATCTCGGTTGTGGTTGCAGATCTTATTCATGGCCAGATGTCACATGTACCTTCAAACATCACAAAACACGCAAAGAAGAACAGTAGCGCCCTTCCGCCTTCCGTTAGTTATATCAGTGAGAAAGTCTTTCCCAGAGTCCCAGCTTACTTCACCTTGGGCCCATAGGCCAGAATTAAGCTATATGTCCATGGTTGAGTCAGTCACTGGTCCAGGGAGTAAGGCCACCTTCTAGCATTAGGGAAGGCCTGTTTCCCCTCTGTACACACAGCCCTGCCGTTGTGACTTTCCCTTTATTTTACTTTTGCAGATTAAGCCCACTGTCTTGTGCCGGCTAGATAAACCCAACCTCTTGGCTTTATTGAGACACAGACTCACTAAGTGAACCAACCTGGTCTTGAACTTGATATCCTCATACCTCCATCTCCGAAGAGCTAGGAGTACAGGTCTGTACCACCACACCTGGTAGCAATTCTGGCTTCCATAGGAAATAAGGCTCTGTGCTGTGCACATGTCTGTGATTCTAGGCTTTTATATGGGAGGCTCGAAAGGTCAAGACCAGCCTAAGCTACATAGAGAGTTTGAGGCTAGTCTACATGGAAAAGGGGGTCTTATAAAGAAAAAAAAAAAAACGGGAGGGAGACAGGAAAGGAGGAAGGAAAAGAGAGAGGGGGGAGAGGGGAGAAGGGAGGAGGCATAGGAGAAGAACACAGACCATAGAAAGTCTGGAATATACAGCCTGTTTTCACCCCTTCTGGACAGATCCTTTGTTCAGAGTATAAACAACAAGGAGCCCAAGTGTCCCTTCAGGAAAGCTTGCATTCATGCTTATGCAATTATTCACAGGGGACTAACTAGGGACAAATAAAAAGAGCAAAGCTGGCATTTAATAAGGAAGGATCATTTACCTAAGGGTCAGGGAAATTAGAAACTGCTTTGGGTTGATATTACATCCATCTCAAAAGAGTTGACCAAAAGAATCCACCACTCCCTTCGCTGTGAACCGCCCCCCCCCCCATTATGCCTAAAAATTGGTGACCATTTCCCTCTTTATTTTCCTTATCTGTGGACCTGTCTGTCTCCACCTCTAAGGCTGAAATTTTAGACCATTTCATCTTGTTATTCCTGGGCATGATAGGAAATAGTAATGGCTAAGATCAGTTGTTGTCTCTGTACACCTGAGCCTATTGTTAAGTTCTGGGTGCATTAACTCTTGAAAGCCAAACAACCTGTAAGACATGTATTGATATCTGTGTTTGTTAGATGTAGAGGACACAAAAGTTAAATCATTTGACCAAAAGTACACAGGTAATAAGCTGGATTTCAAGTGGAGGCAGCCTTACGGATATGCTTAGCACTAGTGAGCCTGATACACTTTATACATACAGAAAACGAGCGTGAATAGTCGCTATCAGCTGTCTTTTGCATGCATGTGCAGTACTGTGTAGTACCCATGCATCTGTCGCTTACGCATGGTTCTGGTGTCTTTAACTTCTAGTTTAGTTGCTCTCAGCACTTTCCGAGGAAGGGAGTGGCTCAGAGACAAGGAAAGAAGGGAAAATGCTAATGCCTTCTCCTTCTTCTCCTTCTTCTTCTTCTTCTTCTTCTTCTTCTTCTTCTTCTTCTTCTTCTTCTTCTTCTTCTTCTTCTTCTTCTTCTTCTTCTTCTTCTTCTTCCTTTTTCCCACCTTCACTTCCTCCGCATGTGCAGGAACAACTCTGTTTCTAAAACCTAAGTGTCACTTAAGATAGGAACGGTCAGAGTTTCTGAGGCTCAAAGAGAAAAGTTGAAATGTAACATTGTAACCCAGCAAAGCTCTGGCTGCCCTCCTAAGTCACTTGAGTTTTGAAACAATGTGTCTCATATAAAAATGTGTCTTTTTTTTTTTAATTTGGACTTGTGCTTTTTCTTCTAATTGGGTACTCTTTGAAATGTCAGTGCAATGAAGGGATGCCAAACTTCTTCATGGGCATATTGATTTATTTTCTTAAAAGCAATTCAAGGTCATAAGTAAATAAAGGCAGTAATTAAGGACCAGGAAATGGCCTCGGTCAGTTGATGGGACTGTTGCTCCAACATCCTCTTTGCAAGCCGCTTGTTGCATTAGCTAGATAATAGGCAATGAACATTAAAAGCACTATTTTCCTCCTTGCTTTCAGTCCCATTATCACAGGCCTCTGCTCCCCAGAATTGTTCCAGCAGCCACATGGATTCGAGGGATCAGATCCAGCCATCAGCCCTTGCAGACCCTGCACCAGAGCAAACACATCTGAGGTAATATGAAAGCATCCCTCTTTTGCTGGTGTGTATGTAAAATTGTACTGTTCTTATTCATAAAGGATATTCAAGTTTTCTGCTGTTGATTCTGTTGTTTTAAGTTCTATCCAGACAGCTGTGCTGTGTGTGAGCATGTTCACAGGGGTGGGCGTTGGGGGTGGTGTTATGTGTCCACTCTGCTCCATATGGAGCCTACAGAACAACCTTCGATTTCATCTTTGGGATCACCACCCACCTCTTTTGATACAGGGTCTCACGTTGCGCTGGAGAGCACCTAATTAGCTTAGACATCACCTAATTACCTTAGACATCACCTGTTTCCACCTCTCTAGCACTGGGACAGTAATTGTACACCACTGTACTTGGTGTGTTTGTATGGGCCCTTGGGTCCAACTCAGGTTGCCCCAGGCTAGGCAGCTGATTAAAAATATATATTAAATCTATTTATTTCTGCTGGAGTATCTGCCTGGGTATATACATGGAGGTCAGAAAGCAACTTTCAGGAGTTGATTATCTTCCTCTACCATGTGGGTCTCAGGGATTGAACTCAGGTCATTAGGTTTGGTGGCAAGTGCCACTGAGCTCCAGGCAGCTAAATTTGTGTTTCTATTTAAGGCATTTGGTATAACCTTGAACTAGAACTTTATAGTTCTCTAATACCTCCAAATTCTTTTTATTTGTTATTCATTTTCAGGTTGTTTCTATATTTTATTCAAATTTCTTTGAGTTTGGGAGAATTTTCTTAAGGTATCTTCCTCAATTTCAACATATATGGAAATGAACTTTTGGACTTTCCCCTCTGGCTTTCCCTTGGATTCCATCTCTTTGTCAACAGCAGTCTTTTTCTTTTTGATCCAACTCCAAACCTTTTGCCACTCAGGATATTCTTCCTTTTCCCCCCTCCCAACCCCCCCCCTGCACACTCCCCCCGCCTCAGCCACTTACCTACTAAGCTCAAGTATTCAGTGTGAAGGATGGTCGTTTATTTTTTATTTTCATGTCCAGGATCCTGAATCAGTCCCTTGCTGTATTCTTCTGGAATATTGTAATGGACTCTATTGGCTTTTGCTATTGACCCCTAGCTCTTTAGCCTGTCTTTTATAACTTCTATTTGAGAAAGAGAGGGAGGGAGAGAAAAAGAGTGAGGGAGAGACAGACAGACAGACAGAGAAAGGGACAGAGATTGTACTTATCTCCTGGTTGGGTAGCTACAATAGCTCACAATTACTAATTTCTGTAAAGCCTATTCTTTGAACTGATGCTCAGATCTCTCTTCAGCAGCCCCACCTGTCACTTCCCAAGATTGTTCCTCCATAGACGCATCTTCCCCAGCTTCATCAAGACACTTCTTGGGTCATCCATCTGGCAGAATCCAAAAGTGCTTTTCAAGGCTCTGTTCACATATCCCCTCTGGTCATAGATCTCCAGGCAAAAGTACTTACTTCTTATTCTATTCAAATATTGTGTTTCTGTCTTAGGTCAAGGTTAGAATCATACTCTTAGAAGAGTGTGTGCGGGGAATGGAAGGCTCCCAGAAGAGACCAGTGAGTGTGGGTGGTATGAGGAGGGAAAGACTCTAAACAAGGGGATTTTACTCCAAGTCCCAAGAGAGTAAGTATCTCAGTTGGCCTTCTATTAGGACTCTCTGTGTATGCATTTGTCTTCTTCATGACAAGCCCTGAGCTCTCATACTCCCTTTCTGAGCAGTCACTGGCTAGAGATTGCCCCTCCCCCAAAAGCACTTCCTGTTTTATCTAGATGCTCATTGGCCCATTGGTATCCCCTGAAGGAGTGTGAAGGAGCAGAAATATCTTGGAGCTGCTGGCAAACCGTTCTCAGAGCAACGTCAGCCTTGGGCATTGTTGTATTCTGCCTGGGAACCATTGGATCAAGCATGGTTGTAGTGGATATTGAAGCACTGAGGAACAAGGACTGCTTCTTAGACATCTATATCCCTACCACAGTCAGACTATGCTCTGCAGCTGATAAGGGCTTACATAGCATTTATTGACTCAAATAAAATACTCCTCATGCAATGATCTGTGTTTTCTGATCATTTTGCTGAAACCCCTTACCCTCACCCCAATGGTTTTAACTCAATTTATAAAATTCATGGTTTATGGAGTTTCAGAATTCGAGGTCCAACTTTTCTTCCTGGTACAGCAACGTGCTCGGCACATCTCTTCCAAAATTCCAAGACAGGCTGCTTGCTCTGCTCAGTAAAGATGCCAACCCGAGAATCATTTCTGAAAGATCACAGTCATCGTCATTGCCAAGAGAAGGAGTTCTTGGCACGCACAGAACCTGGTTCAATCTGAGATGCCAGATGGTGATTTCAACTTCAGCTAAATTCCTGCTGAAAAGTGTTTGAACTGCAGATGAGAGAAGCGTCTATGACAAATTTCCAAGCGCGAGATGCTTCAGAGGAAAATGGCAAGTGTTGAGACTCCCCAGCCCCCAACAGCCACATGCATACATACCTCCGAACTACTACAGGCATCCTTGGCCAAGATTCCCTACAAAGATGCCTTTGCTTCTGAGAGCGCTGTGGATCCCTGTTGATGTTCACTGAGCTTCAAGTACATTCACCTGATCCGCTGAGAGCAAATGCCATTCAGCTCATCAGCAGAGCTTTGGCATAGCACATTCCTACTGCTCCAGAGATGGCCTTTCCCTCTTCACCAATAGCACCACCCTCAGGCCAGTTGATCATTGCTGTTTCTTCCCTCCTAAAACACCATCAAGCCACGGGCTGCCTAGGACCTCCTTTTGCAGGTTCTTCCTATCCACATCTGTGTCAGGCCTTGAGGATTGTTGTCCTTAGAAGACAACTACTAACATTTTACCTCTTTACAGAGGTTGGTCCTTTGCTTGAGGTAATACCCTTATAAGAGCGCTTCTTCCTCTCTCTGTCTTGCTCCACCCACACAACACACTCCCTTGTCCCTTTCTTCTTGGCACACTTAATTACCCTTAATAAAGCATTACCTGTACAAAGCCTCACCTCAGAGCCTGTCAAGGAGCAGACTCAAGATGATTCAGGGCAGTGGAACAGTTCTGGGAGAACCACGCTATTAAATAGAGGGCAGTGCTCTCAGAAGCAAGGGGTGTGTACATTTCTACTTTACCAATCCAGAACTCAGAAGGTGAGGTGAGGAGATGGGTCAGTAAAAGGCATGCTCCACAAACACGAGGACCTGAGTTCAGATCCCCAAACACCCACATAAAAAGCATGGGGCAAACAGGCAGGAGGATCCCTTAGCTCACGGCAAGGACACCAAGCTAAATGGATGACTTTTATGCTCGGGGAGAGACCCAGTTGCCAAATGTAAGTTGGAGAGCAATTGAGGAATACACCTGACATTGATTTCTAGCCTTTCCACTCACACGTGTGTGCATATGTACATGCACGCACATATGAAGGCATACATACACATACACAAAGACAGAACCTGCCAGCTAGGCATTTACAGGATAGCTAGTTAATAGTAGAAGGTCCGTTTGCAATGGTGTGTGCAGAGGCGGAGAAGCAAGGAGAACACTATCCTAAAAGCTGGTTCAAGCGTCATTAACAACCATTGTCTACCTGGGCCTCACTGGCAAGAAGAGAGCATGGCTTTCAGAGCTGGCGACAGAACTGGTGACACAGCTATGTAACAGGAGCTGGTCTCTGAGGCAGACCTACGGAGGCCTACAGGGAGGGATCTGGGTGCTTCTGCTTCCCTTTAAAGCTTGTCAGTGACCCCATCAGCTGAAACTCATAGGACTCCAGGTTTGGGGGAACCATGCTCATCAAGGTTCTCCTCCTAGGGCAACGGACAGGTGGAGAAGGGCAGAGAGAGGATGTTCCCTTGAACAAATGGGAGCTATCTAGCATACCTACCACAGACAGAACACACACGCATGCACGCACGCACGCACGTGCACTGTTCTTGATTTTCAAGCCTTTTATCAGAGTCACATAAACAGACACAATTTTTTTCTCTCTGGTCTTTTTTTCCTTTCTGTCGTATTTGTTTTCACTTTGGAATACCCAGACATAGGCTACATCGCATGGGAGCAAGGACCCTTTAACAATCAAGAACCAAAGTGCATTTTCATTAGCGTCTGAGAATGGCCACTGGGTACCTCGGCCTTGGCTCTCATACAGCAGCCTCTGAGTCAGAACTTTCTGTAGACGGAACATGACTCACAAGAGTTCACTGCCATAAAGGCAAATCGTCCCTGTAACCTTGGAGCTTTGTTTCACTGAGGTCTGAACGTAACCTTAGGAAGCCACGCCATTTCCGTCCCAGTTGAAAACAAAATGCAAACCAAAGGTCCTCAGGTTGCTCTCTGTAGTGCTGTATCAGTTGGTCGCACTGCCATCAAACCCTTCAAAGAGGCCATCGTTACTTAGATTAAGTCCCAGCGTCCTTATTGCTGGGAGCAATGACATCTCCTCATTGGTCTCATTTTCTCTTTTCATAACTGGTCATGTCATTTCCTGCTTCAGATTTGAACTGTTGAAAGAGTAAGAGGAAAGACCACCTGGTTGTTTAAAAGCCTTTGAGATTAGTTATGGAAAACAATATGGGTCCTCACGATGTGGCAGGGGCTGATGTGAGTGGGATGGAGGACGGATGAGACCGAAGCCCTCCCACACTTCCTTGGAGGACCAGTAGATGCCAGCCATTGCCTTCTTGGTCTCTGGTCCTCTCTGCTAGGCTCCCTGCAGATTCAAAGAATAAATGAGGCAAATGTAAGCAGTTTTCCAGTTCGTCATTTCTAGGTATTAAAGCACTGTACAGTGGGCTCCTTTTTCTTGAAGGTTTAGTTTAAAAAATACTTCTGAAGAACCGAGGGGTTTAGAAGGTGTCCAGTCTTAAATATCATCACTTTGACAACTTGCATTGTTTCAATGTAGCTATTTGGGTCATCTATAACCAGTCCCAGGGAGCAAATGCTATGGAGACGGGCCCAGGCTTGGTGTCAGATGCATCCACTTTGTGATCTTAGCCCAGCAGTAGCTATCAGTCTATATGACCAGTCTGAAGAGAGATTAGCTACAGGCAAAACTACACAGCAGGTGCCAAAGAATCACACAAAAACAAATGCAAACTATCTTATTGGGTTTTAATACTGATTGATTGTTGAAAAGATAATATTTGGGACATATTGGATCAGATAATATATTAATTTTATGTGTTCATTTTACATTTTAAAATATGGCCATCTGCAAAGGCTTGAGCTACACGTATGGCTTATGTTTAATTCTACTGGACAGAGCTGTTTCAAGTAGGTCCCCAATTCTTACAAAAACTCAAAAGTAGTCCCATTTGGCAAAATATCATTTTCCATCCAAAGCTCTTTTATTTTAAATGAAGATTTCACATCACATTGGTCAAGTGCTTACGGAAGAAACATTGCAGCTTTTTAAACTCAAATTCCATTTCCTTCTTCTTTGATTGAAGCCACAGTGACCAGCACTTTAGAATGGCAGACCATTTCCAGATTCCTGACTCAAGGAACGGGATGGTTCCGTGATAAAAACCAGTCCTACCCCACCATGAACATGCGCCGTCCTTTCAGTGTGAGGGCCACGTGTCCGAAATGAACCTAGATGCTCAGCCCGAAAGACTCTCGTGCTAGAGGACTGATTCCTACTGTGCTTTAACTTCTGCACCAAAGAAAAAACATGTCACAGAGGCAAAGGCACCGGCTGTGCCACAGGACTGATGATCTGGACGGAAAGGAAAGCCGTGGGAAGATTCGGAGGTACAGGCGCAGAACAGTGGAGGGAGGTCGGCTTCCGTGCAGACATATCTTAATGGTGTCCTTGCCCTCTGCAGTGCTAGGATCTGTGTAAGCTGCCCAACTTGTTCAGATCCAATGCTGCCCCCAAGCCACATGGGTATCTTTCCTTCTGCCAGGGTAAGAACTGAAAACACTTCCTCGGAAGACCAAGACAACCAAGGGTACTTTCAGAATCTGAGTGGAGCCGTCCTCTCCTCTCATTCACCTCACAGAGGAGAGTGAAGCAGTCCTAAGGAGAGTTCCCAGGGGCAAAGGCTAAAGGCCACTTCCATCCACTCCCTCCTCTCTGCTTGTGTTCTTTCTTCCTGCCTGGCTGTTGAGGCTCCCCATCTCTGGCATGTGTCTCTGGGATACAGGCTGTTTTTCTCCCTCTTTCTTTCAGTACCCAGTCTCCTCAGGGTCAAAACAGACATCTTTCACTCAGTTCCTCTGCTAGCCAGAACAAACAAACAAACAAACAAATGAAGTACATTCCTAAACATCTCCCTCCCTTCTTCCTTCGTCCTTCCCTCCCTCTCTCCCTCCCATCCTCCTCTCTCTCTCTCTTCCTCTCCCTCCCTCCCTTTCTTTCTTTCTTTCTTTCTTTCTTTCTTTCTTTCTTTCTTTCTTTCTTTCTCTCTAAGTTTTGGAGACAGTTTCTCTGTGTGGCCCTGGCTGTCCTAGAACTCACTCGTTGACCAAGTGGGCCTCAAACTTACAGAGATCCTCCTGCCTCTGCCTCTGCCTCCCAAGTGCTGAGATTTAAGGTGTGCGCCACTAGCCCTGATTACTTTTATCTTTTTCATCAAAGTCTACTTCCCTCATTTCTTTCTCCAGTTCTTCTTAACTGTCCGGACTCTGATCAGTTATAGTTTCCCACCCGTTTTGGAAGCAGGAGGATCAAGAGCTCAAGGCCAGCCTGGGCTACACATTAAAGGTAGGTGTGGTGGTGTACTCCTTTAAACACTAGAAGGCAGAAGTAGGCGGATCTCTATGAGTTTGAGGCCAGCCTACCCTACACAGTGAGTTCCAGAACACCCAGGACTTTGTAGAGAGATTCTGTCTCAAATAAAACAAACAAACAAACAAACAAACAACAACAAAAATAGTTTCCCCAGGAGGAAATAGAATGACATACTCTTCCAAGGTCTGTGCTTCAGTAAACTTTAAAGTTTTAACCATCTGACAACTCTAGTCCTATATTGTAGAATGTAGCAGAAAACAACCCCAAAGACAACAGGTGCAAGTACTTGAAGGATCCCAGCCCCCTTAACAAGGTTCTGTAAAATGAGAATTAAAATCAGAAGCAGAGGGCTAAGAGAGATGGCTCAGCAGACAAGGGCACTGCCTGCTCTTTTCAGAAGACCAGGGTTCAATCCCCAGCACCTGCATGGCAGCTCACAACTGTGTGTGACTCGAAGATCTGACACCTTTACACAGACATATGTGCAGGTGAAACAGCTCTGCACTACAAATAAGTTATTTTAAAAATCAAAAGCAGATAAACTACAACAAATAAAAGGTGAAAATTGGCTTGCAATAGGTATACCACTAGGCAAAGGCTCACATTTCTTTTCTTTTCTTTATATCATATGTACAGTGGAATTAAAACTACTTCGGCCAAGCCGTAGGCTGATTCTGAGAGAAGTCTTGGTTTCTAAGGACTAAGACCTGCCTGGCCCTGAGCAGCCTAAACATGCAGGCACGTAGTATTAAAGAATCTGCCTCAGACAGGGCTCTAGTGTCTCACGCCTTTAATTCCAGCACTTGGGAGGCAGAGGCAAGTGGATCTCTGAGTTGAGAAACCTTGTATCAAAAAAAAAAAAAAAAAAAAAAGCCTCAGACTTGCTCTCACCAAGCCTGTACCGCCCGCCCTGCAGCACCCAACAGCGAACTGCCTGGCTCCCTGCTGTTCGCTTCCCTGTGGTGGGGCTGGAGGCAATCCCAACCCTAACTCCACCCTTCCCATCCTTTCAAAAAACCAGTTTTTCTAATTACACCATCCCTAGCAATACGAGCTTCCTCCTCAAGTAGTGAAATCGAAATCCAATTTCCCTTGCCCCAAGGATCACAGCTTCCGAACTAAGGCACTAAGTACCTCATCCTCAAGGGTTCTCGGTGGTTAAAGGACTGAGCGTATGGAGAGATTCTCGGCATGGCAGATCTGACATGGCAGAATCTGGGCCGAACAAGGAAGCTGCTTCCTCACTCTTCCCCTCCGAGGCTGTGGGTGGTGTGAGTGCCCACGGAACATCATTCTCTTCTTCATGACATCTCTGTAAGTATCCTGGTAGAGGGTTGATGAATGGCGTTATAATACTGAATAGCTGTGCTTACAAACGTTTGTATGTTTCTGTGTTAGAGCATGAAAAAAATGCCTCTTTTTTATTCTCCCAGATGCTCTGTATTGGAGAAAGGTTTGGATTTTTTTTTTTTTTTAAATAACTGGTTTTGATATTTGACATTTTGAGATAACTGGATTCCTGTAAATTGTAAGAAACAGTATGGAGAGACCCTTTAAATGCTTTATTTGGGTTTTCCACTCTACAGAACTATACACAGTATAATCAGAAAATAATAAAGCAGGCCTTGGTCAGCTGGGGGCCCCAGGAAAACCCTTCTCACTGGTCCTGCTTTGTGAGCATTAAACTCTAGGCAGTTTGACACACATAATGTGATGTTCTGAATCTCGGACTGTGAAGGGCTTTCTGTGTGACGCTCTGGCTTCCGGGCCTTCCAGCTTCCTGCTTTTGAAATGCTATGGTGTCTACCTCCTCAAGGAGACTGACCTAAGAGGTCACATCAGTTGGTTCCAGGAGCCTGAACTTCCCATTGTCCTTTCTGTGGCCTACAACTCTCAGTGGCAAGGGGGCTTTGCCCAGCGTTCTTGTGGAAATAACTTGTGGATGTAATAAAATCAAGACATATCCTTCCTTCCACAAGGGCTACTCATGGATCCTGCAAAGAAGTTGCCTCCGGGCCCATACCTCCCTCCACCTCTAGCCTGGATTTGCAATCCTGTTTGACTACTTGGTATTTGGAAGCATAGGAAAGGGAAGAACACTTAGATATAGTTAGCACTGGTTTTGAGGGTAACATATAGAGCAGGCATGGGAGAAAGCAGCAGGATGGGGATCCACCCAGCAACCTTGATGGCAGAAGGACCACCAATTCCAATGACTTTCTGTTCTGCGCGGCTGTAACAGAGGGTTGACTGCATTCTCCGAAGTTTATACAAGGGGCAGGGCACCTACGAGAATGAGGTGGGCAGCTACTGATGCTTCTAGAAAAGGTAGGATGTCCAGAGGCCTCAATGCTCTCCAGGGTCCTTTGCTTCTTGGGGCCCTTTCCCATGACCTTCAAAGGGCTCTCTGGAGCTAGGGAACCCAGGGTCACCTGCAGGTGACAGAGGTACCCGCCTCCACTTAATGTCCATCAAGCTGGGGTCTTCGCTCTCCCGAAACGTTGTGGGTTCTGTGCCAAGCGCCAAGAACTAGTAGATGCCTTTGAGAGGAAAAGGAGGTGGTGGGCAAGGGACCGCGGGGTGGCAGTGCCAGCTGGTACGCTGAGGCGACCTCTGGGTGCAGGACTGACACGCGGAGCCAGGGCGTTCCCAAATTCAAATCTCCCTGGCGGGGGCTCGCACCCGCCGACTCTCAGCCGCTACCCGCTCCTCCCTCGGCTGCGGCGGGAGGAGGAGCCGCGCCCTGGCCGGCGTCCCCTTGACTCCTCCCTGCGCGGCCAGGCTCTTCCTCCCCCGCGGCCCGATCTCCGGGTGGCGGCGGCTGAGCCGGGAGCAAGCGCGCTGGGCGCGGCCGTCCCGTGCCGCCCGGCCAAGCCCGAGAGTCCCGCGGTCATGGTCTGTGCGGTGGCGCGGGGCGCCTGAGCCCGGGACTCGGTAAGCGACAAGCTGGGGAGCCCCGGGGGTCGCGCGGCCTGGGAGATCGAGGAGGCCTCGGCTGCCAATGCGCGGTCTACGAGGGACCCCGAGCGCCCTGAGCGGCGCAGACCCGCAGATCCCGGTCCTGCACGCGGTGCGGCCCCGGAGGGGTTCTGTCGCCGCCGGGTGGCGGCTCGGGGGAGGGGCGACGGCGGGGGCGGAGGATGCGCCGGCGCGCTTTTGTGAGCGCTGGCCCCTTACATATGGAAATGACGCCCGCGCGGGTCCCTAGTTGCGTCCTCTGGAAGGACGCGTGCCCGGCTCGGCGGCGTGGGCTGCTCGGTGTCGCGGCGCTCGCAGGGCCCTAACAAAGCGCCCTTTGCTTGCAGAGCTCCGGAGGCGGCCGGCGTGGGCGCTCCCCAGAGGCCGACGGAAGGTAGGCGAGGCCGGCGGGGCCGGACCACGGGTCTGGCGTGTGAGCTCTGCGACCCGCGAGGGGACAGGTGGAGTGGGGACGCCGCTCGGGTTGCTAGGAACCTGGGCTGGCCCGCCCTCCCGCCACACCTCCGCCTCCCAGACCTGCGGCGCCGGGAGTGAAAGCTGCCACTGTGCCTCGCTCCAGCAGCGGGCAGGAGCTGGAGCGAGCAGAAAGGGTTCTTGTTCTGTGGGTCGAGACCACCCAGGCAGCCCCGAGATCCAGAAGCTGAAGGGGAAGCCTGCGTGGGGAGCCCCTGGGTGTCGATCTGAATCTCTTGGGAGCGCAGAGCTGCTTGGAGTCCTGAAAGTGGAGATTTTAGAAGGTGCGTAGGATCCGTGCAGGTAGAGACTTTTGGGTGCAGCTAGCAGGAAAGGGTGGTAGTGCGTCGTGACAGTTGCTCTGAAAACCGCGAGTGAGGAATGAAGTGAGGAGAGGGTGTAGGTGGGAGAGAAGTATCCAAGACTCGGGTCTGAACTGTAGAACCACCCCCACTTCCCCTAAAAAGACAAGGCTGATGGAAACCAGCCTCCGCTTAAAGCTCTGTTAGTTTGAGAGAGGTTGGGAAGGAAGGATGGTGCCCTAGCCTCGACCCGGAAGGTGCTAACGAAAGGGGAGCTGGAGTCCTGCATTGCTATGGATAGTATTTCCAGACAACTTTGTTATGAGACGGTCTCATCGTCCCTTACCTGGGACAGACCCTTTCCAGGCGGTGAGGAAGTCCTGAGGAGGCTTTCCCTGCAGCTCAACCAAAAACAGATTGTGGTTGTCTGCGAGGCTGCCACGGTAGCGTTTAGGGTGCTCATCCCAGTTAATCTCACGATAGCACCTGAGCTTGGCTCTTGGACCATGAACTATTTCTCAGTTGGGTTCGCTCTGATAGGTCACCTTAGCATAAATTTTATATGTATGCTTTCCGAAGCTTAACAAACCACAAGGGAATACTTTCCTGATACCGGTGTAGCTTTTTCTAGGGTCTTCTGCAATGGTGAGCACGGGCTATTAGAGGCTGACCTGGAATATTAGTATGTCTTGCTGTGGAATTGAAAGAAGCGGTGAAATATCCCGACTGTTCATCAGTAACATCTCAGGCTGGCTGAAAGAGAGGAGTTCGTGCTGTCTCTTCAGCTGTGGTTGGTGTTCATAGGGAGGTGATCCGGGGCAGCGGGTATTGGCAACCTGCCTATTTTCAAGGCTCTCTGATGTTTTAGAGGGAAGCATTCTGAACTGCAGTGTTGAGAAAGCAAATGGATTGCCATAAGCAAAGGCATTGCCAACACACAGATGCTGGGACAAGGAAGAGGAAGCCACCCTCTATCTATGCGGTCCTCTTGTTGAAATGTCACGGTCCAGTCATTTTAATAGGTGCTCGCTCAGAATGTCACAAGTTCTTTTTTTCTTATTCCCTTTCATTTTAGATAATGTAATGGCCCTTCATATCAGAAGATGTTACCCCACAGGACAAGAATAGGGGGCTCCACAGAATTCTGAACAGTCAATCTTAATAGTCAGTGTTCTTATCACGAGTCAAATGTTGTTCAAATAAATAGTTTTAAATGTCACTGTAAATGACTTTTTAACATTTTACCAGTCTTGATGCTTCCATTTTGTGTTGATAATGAAAATACATTTTCTAAGCCTTACCCTGATCGAGGGCTTGGCAGTTACATCAGGATGTCTTTAGAGGGATTCAGACAGCCTGAACCTTTTAGATGCTTACTTTTATAAATGCCAACTTATGTGTAAGCCAATAAATAATGCAGTTTGAGTTCTGGCTATTGATCTTACATCTATTTATTGGCCAGAGGCTTGTGGGGCGGGCTCACTGAACCCAACAAAAAAGGTGTATTTATCTGGTTATATTCAGAAATGAGAGAATTCAAAACATTATGGAATTATGCAAATGAGAAACTTCATTAGAAATTAGCTCTCTTCTTTACTGCAATTAGTACAAGCGATTATACACTTGCTCTACGTGGAAAGTGCTCAGAGCGTTGCTCTCCTAATACCTCAACAGAGTTGGGGAAATATCATCTGTCGATGTGATGTGAGAACAGGCATTTTCTACTCAGGCCCTAGGAGGCTCACAGCTTCACCCATCCTAAATTAATTTATGTAAATACAGCTCAAGAAACGAAAGTTGTTTCAGGCTTTCCTCTTCCTTCCTTCTTTCCTTTTTGTAAGTAGCAAACACAAAACTCTGTTTAGTGTTTTTGTTTTATTTTGTGTGTGGCTCCTCTAGCTTTGTAAGTAGTTGAATATAAGTTACTGGATCTGTTGTGCGGAGCTGTTGTTTTTCCTTAACTGATTAGGTAATTCACCTGCTATTAGGTATAACAAAAGCCTGGATTCACATTAACCTGCAGGGCAGTGAAATCCTCACTCTGGTTTAGGTTGAGAGTAAATGCTGGCACATTGTGCTAGCCTTGGCACAATTAAACTTTAGAGTAGGTTAGCAGAACAAGTGTTCTTTCAGACTCCTCTGAATGTGAATTTTCCCTGTTCAGTGGCATGTAGGAGTTTACCTACTTTTTTCTACCTCACCTCTGTCCCTGCTGACGCTGTCTTGCTTTTGGTTTCCAGCTTGAAGGCAGGAGGCACTGTTTGAGTTGGGAGGAGGCATTTGGCAGTTTGTGGCTAAGCAGCAAATAGTACTTTGAAAAAGTGTTTTAAGTAAAAAATTGGGGAGTCAGGGGTGGGCAGGGCATTGCTTGTTCTGGAGCTGGTGTTGTATTTGAGTTTCTTCTCCTTGTTATTTCCTTTTATAATAAAATTAGTATAAGATTAAACCTGGAAAATTTTGCAGCTGGCAAAAATGTAGGGGGAAAAAAAGGGAAGAAAAAAAAAAAGAACACTTTAATTTGATTATGGTTCATTATTAGGGTCTAATAAAGGCATAGGTGAAAAGCCTGAGCAGGCAGGGTTTGTCTGTGTTCATCACTGCAGTCCCAAAGTAATGTAGTTAGTCACTTGGTGGTCACTGCCTGGGCTGTGCCCCCACTCCCCCAACAGCTGTGTCTGAGCACAGGTCCAAGAGCATCTATTATGATGCTCTCTTGAAAGGGGAGAGGCTGAGCCTAGAGGGCCACGCACACGTGCTGCTGCAGAGCTGTTCAGCTGCTGGGCCATCTGGAAGGGAAATAAAAGGCCTGGGCTAGGGGCTGTGTGTGGCATTGTGTTTATTTTTATTTGGTTTGCACTTGCCAGTCTTTGTCTCCCTTTTACTCCCTCTAGCCCAGAACCCACCCTGTCTGGGGTTCCAGACTTACAAGCTCCTTTCTATAACCTGGTGTGGGGAAGTCCACACATGCACTTCACACTGACCTGGGTAGAGCTGGTGACTTCATTACACCAGTTCTACCTCCACCTATTTCTTGGAAGTCCCTGTTGGCACCGTGTTTTCATCAGCTGGGGTGGGGGGTGGGGGTTGAATAAAGAGTGCATACAGCACAGACATGTGACCGGTGTCTGTCTGTGGTCTAGTGACAGCCTTGTTTTGGGTTCACTGGGAGGAAGATGCTCGAGTAACTGTCATTATGACCGGTTATTGGGTAGTAAATGTTTTGATTGCTCGCTCTATACATCTGCCCCTTATTTAACAGTCCCTAGTTAGAACGCCAGCATATTGCCCACACCAGGCCTTTTATTCCAGAGGAGTCATTAATGGCTTCTGACTAGCTGTTCTCCTGAGGGTACGGTTGTCATCCTTAAGCCGGAATTGCTCTTTCCAACTTCAAGGAGGACTTACTACTCCCATTCAGCTTTTTTGTAAGTTTCCTGCTGCGGCTGGGTGCCTGCTGGGCCTGACTCTGGAAAGTACTGGCTTCCCAGATTAGACCCTAAGTATTCATTGGTGGAAAGACATGGACTGGTGCGAGATTCCTGAGTTGTATCCATTCCTGAAGGTTGGGGGCCTTTATGGTTGTCTCATGTAAAAGTGCATTTCTTCTCAGCCTCAAATCCCACTGCTGCTTTAGGACAAGAGGGTGCCTGTCATAGATGCGTGTTCCTAGAGACTTGTAGGCTGTACTCATTCGGTCTATGGACCAAGGTAACCGGGATCCCCCACCATCCCGCATTCCAATTTGGAGCAGTGTGTGGCTTGAGACCGTCCAAGGTTTTCTTAGTACTGTCCAGCCGGGTGACACAGATCAGGGAACACAGGTTGTTCAGTCCCATCGTTGCATCCTGTGAGCATGTGTAGGGCTGAGGGACAATAATGGTCACACCAGTAGAACCTTAGCCCCTCCTCCACTATAATGCTGTGTCTTTGAATAGGTTGCTTAATTCTTCCTAGGCCCAATTTCTACATTTGAAATAGGGAAGTGATACTATCTATACCCCCGAACTAGGAGGATTAAATTATATGATCAAGGCGGTATACATAAAGTACCTGGCATAGGCCGGACTCCTAGTAAATGCTGGGAAGAACATAATGCCTTCTGAATTCCCCACTATGTCCCAGCCTTTCTGCAGCTTTCTGACATTAAATTTATCAATACTCTGCCTCTTTAGGCTCAGGGAGCCAAGCATTATCCACTATCATTATCGCTTATTAATATAATGATGCTTACGAGGGGAGCGACAACTGCTCCTTCCTTCCCTTGTTCAGTCGCATTCCACGAGCTGCTTGGTTGCTCTGCAGGCTGACTTCTGCCTGATTGAGTTAAATTACGCTCCTCTGGCTTCCTTTCCAGGCCTCGGGTGTTTTCTTGCTTGATTTTTCAGTTGCCTCTCTTGGGCCTGTTTCTCTGAGCCTAGCCACTAGCTTGCCCTACTTAGTTCTAGAACAACCCCTGCAGATGGCTGTTGTTATCCTCATTGTCCAAACAAATGTTTTAGCTTGACAGTCTCCTCCAAAATCTGCGCCCCTAACTGAGAAACGCAGCTGTAGCTTGTGACTGCATTCTACACTGAATTACACTTCAACGGCTCCGCTGTGGTTCAGTACTCATTGTCGGTGCCCCGTTACTTCTTGGTTAGGCCTAACCCTGAAAATGCCCTTGAGAAGTGAAGATGTATGTGTGGAAGAAGTCAGGGCAGGAACAGTCTATGTCAATTTTGGCATCTTCACCGGGGTAAATATTTCTCCCTGGAACCTCCCTAACATGAAGTCAGTCCATTTACTGAGTCCCTGGCCCAAAGAATAGATTGTACGATTCAGCTGGGGGAAGGGAAGGAGATAACGAAGGAGAAACTGTGGCCTTTACTCTTACCTTTCTGGCAAGTGGGAAGGGGAAACGTTTCTTGCACGGGAAATTACAGATGAACATTTGGAGAATTGTGTCAACCAGCAAAAATGCATTTGGTGCCAGATGAGAACTGACAGCTTGTCACCACGTGTCACATTTCCTGGATGTTGCAGTTGGAGCACTTGTTCCACTGGGGTGCAGCCCCTCCTTCGCCCATATTGCCCCTACTCCCACCCCATGCACCCACCCTCACACACCCTCACCTCCCACCCCCACCCCATCCCCCATGTACCCTCACCTCCCACCCCAACCACTCAAAAGAACATTCTCCTAAGCTGCTTGTCTGTGGCATGTAGGAAATGAAGTTCAGGGATAAGAAAAAAAAAAAAGGAAGATGTCTGATCTACTGGAAATCCAATTGTCTCTCTAAATCAGACATGCTAGCTAGCCAGATTCAAAGCAGCAGATAAGGTCAGGTGCACTGGGAGAGTTTCATTCTCGTTCACTGACTTAGTTGGACCAGTGGTTCTCAACCCTCCTAACGCCTTGACCCTTTAATACAGCTCCTCGTGTATGGTGACACCCCCCCCCCCCATAAAGTTACTTTCATTGCTACTTCATGGCTGCAATTTTGCTACTGTTACGAAAAATAATGCAACTATATGATATACAGGAGATCTGACATGTGACCCCTGTGAAAGAGTTGGTCTTCCCCGCAGGGGTCGTGACCCATAGGTTGAGAACCCCTGGCTGAGACAGAAAGTAATGTTTGAGGGGGAAAGTGTTAGGACTCCTCCTCTTCGGAGTTCATAGAGAGTAGAGTTGTCTTGGCTTTTCTGAAGTTGCTCAGATTACAACCCAGCCGACTCTTAAGAAAGACTCTAAGAAAGCGCTTCACACTGTGAAAATCCCAGAGCCCCCAGGGATTCCCAGCAGATCCTAGTAGACAATTAACTGGCCCACTCTAGGCAAATCTCATTAGCCAAGCTTGGCCTTGTCTGTGTTCCTTTTTTTTTCTTCTTTTTTTTTTTTGTGGTTTGGTTTAACACCTTGGCGTTCCTTTTTTGAAGCTTTGATGTTTATGTAGCACTCCCAACATATTTTGAAAACATTTACATACTGATTAGTTAACCCAGCAGACCAACCCTGGGAAGGCAGCCAGAGCCTGCTGCACCTCAGTGGTTTTCTGCTGATGGAAGAGACCTTCCCAGCCCTGGGAGCCTGGACCTACTCTCTATCACACTGCTTTCACAGGTGTCCCTAAACACTAAGCTGTACTGCAGCTTCCTCCCAGGTCCTCTGACGTCATCCAGTGTGGGGTCATGGCTTATCTTCAGTTTTTTTTTTTTTTTTTGGTTGGGGTGTTTGTCTTTTTTGTTGGTTTCACACACACACACACACACACACACACACACACACACACACACACAAAAGATGACAGGGTCTCACTATGTAGCCCTGGCTGTTCTAAAACTCTGTAGACTAGGCTGGCCTTGAACTCACAGAGATTCGCCTGTCTCTGCCTCTCAAGTGCTGGTATCAAAGGCATCCACCACTACACCTGGCTATTTGCCTGTCATGTTATGGACAGTTGTCTGTGGAAAGAAAGAAAGTGGCCTAGAGGGGCGTTGCATTGTTTCAGAAAGCTCCATTGCCCTGGGCCTGAGCTGTGTGCAGCTTAAATTACACTGTCTGCCTTCCTGGGAGCTGCTCTGAGCTCTGACTCAGGGCTTTAGTTAAAGGGGCTGCTTTTACTGTTGGTGCTTTGGGGGGTTGGACCCAGGGCCTTGCACATGCTAAGCATCTATGATGTTCCACTGAGCTACACCCCCAAGCCCTGGGGAAGGTGCTGTGTTTTGTAGTCATGGGGTTGGCTGAAAGCCTGATTGCAGACGCCTGAGGTCACCATCCCAAGGGTATGTGTGCGTTTGGCACCCTCGATTGCATCAGGAAGCTGCTTCCAGGTGTGCAGCATTTGGGCTGGATCCAGCACATTAAAAATTGATTATTGTGTACAAGGAGAAGGAAAGATCTTTTTCATTTTTTTCTTTTTAAACTCTGTATGTGTGTTACTTGTCTTCGTTCATTCATTCTCTCTCTCTCTCTCTCTCTTAATTGAAACAGGGTTTTCTGTGTGGAACTTGCTCTGTATGCCCTGCTGCTGTGAACTCACAGAGATCCATCTACCTTTCTTTCTTTTCTTTCTTTCTTTCTTTCTTTCTTTCTTTCCTTCCTTCCTTCCTTCCTTCCTTTCTTTCTTTCTCCTTGTTTTTTTTGAGACAGAGTTTCTCTGTGTAGCCCTGGCTGTCCTGGAACTCACTCTGTAGACCAGGCTGGCCTTGAACTCAGAAATTCGCCTGCCTCTGCCTCCCAAGTGCTGGGATTAAAGGCGTGCGCCGCCACGCCCGGCCTGTGAACATCTTATCCTTGAAGTAAAATACCTGGATTTGTGTGGTTTTATTTTTAGCAAAAGATGACTGAAAGCTTTTGGTGATGTCAGGTTTTTACTGATTCTAGGGGGGGGGTGAAAGGCTGGGACCCGGGAATCAGTAATGAAAGACTGAGCAGTCGGGAATGAAGCGTGAGTTGCTGGCGGTGGAGGAGTTCAGAGATGCTGTTCAACTCTCCCAAAACAGCCAGTGGCTCCTCAGGAAAGGTGGGCGGTGTTTTACCCTTTCTCTAGGCAACTAAGCATTACCTAGAACACCCTGGGGCAAAAGAGAGCCTTGGGGGAATACTTTCTGCCTGCTGTGTGTAATTGCACCAGCAGGGCTAATTGAGCTGCTTTTTGAATCAAAGGCTTCTGGGTGGCATAAATAGGGAGATGGCTCAGCCAGTGCCTCTGATGTAGCTGTGATGTGGAATACCTAGGCTGAATGGAGTGAAAGTTGGCCACACCTCAGATCCCAGCATCTGGGGAGGTTGTCTACAGCTTGCTGACTTGTCTGGCAGCTCTGACCACCGTAGTGACTGAATACTAATAATTATCTCATCTGACCTGACCGGCTGGTAGAAGAGACTTTCACTTTCCTGAGTCCCCAGGCTGATAGGTGAGAAACCCTTTCAGGTGTGAGACAGGCCATTTGCCTGTCAGGAAGGAGGAGGACTGCCTGCCTAAACCCTTCCTGCTAGGAATGCTACTCCATTGTAGCGGTACAGTTGTGCCCTCGTGCTGGTGTGTGTACAAGTACCACTGGCCAGGCAGGGCCTTGCTGCAGAGTGTTCCAAGTGGCTGATGGGACTTGGGGGGGGGGGGGGGAGATGTGTGTGTCCAGGTAGAGCTGGGGAAGATTCATGTGTCCGTCCAATTGTGACCTGTCCCAACCTGTCTTCCTTCATGTCCCACACAGGTGAGCGCTGTGGGCTATGGGATGGATGAGGTGGAGGAGGACCAGCATGAAGCCCGACTCAAGGAGCTGTTTGACAGTTTTGACACCCTGGGAACTGGGTCTCTGGGTCAAGAGGAGCTCACTGACCTCTGCCACGTGCTGTGCTTGGAGGATGTGGGCCCGGTGCTGCAACAGACGCTACTCCAGGACAACCTCTTGGGCAGGGTAAGATCTGGGGAAGAACAGAGTTGGTTGGAAGTGGGGCGCGGTTTCTGTCAGAGTACTGGGGTTGGTGGCAAGCCACAGGTGTGTTGCAACTTGTCTCTTGCAACCTGGCCGTTAGCCTGGGGCGTGTAGTTTGCTCTCGTGATAAGGGCAATGCTAGATTTAGTCTGCACTTGGAATTAAGTTGTACACTGAGCATTATGGGTAACAGGAGAAATTGACTGTTTCCCAGACTTTTTTTTTTTTTTTTTTTTTTGGAGACAGGGTTTCTCTGTGTAGCCCTGGCTGTCCTGGAACTCACTTTGTAGACCAGGCTGGCCTCGAACTCAGAAATCCGCCTGCCTCTGCCTCCCGAGTGCTGGGATTAAAGGAGTGCTCCACCACGCCCGGCTCAGACTTTTTTTCCTTGTTCTTTGTGGGTGAGATTTCATTGGAAAAGAAAGAAAGGCGGGAAGACAGCTGCCCTTCACAGGAAGTAGAAGTAGGTTTTCTGAATGATCTTCTAAAAGCTGGTTTTTGTGTGGGTCATTTTGAGGTGAAGATTGAATCTTCCGTTCAGGAAGGAAGACAGGAAGTACACAAAGCAGAGGCTGTCTCCAGTCCAACCCAACATGCATGGCGAGTGTGTGTGCAAACTGGTTAACTTCCACGTTTGGCCAGGCCATGCTTTTCCCCTAGATTAAGTCTCAGGCAAGAGAAAGAGGAAAGAGGTCCGTCCCCCCCCACCCCCCAACTTGTCCCAAGTCCCTAGCAGTGAGAAGGACAGATAGTCTGTTGCAGTCTGAGAATGCCTTTAGTTCAACCTCCTTTACAATGCTTTGTGTAGAGTTCCCCCCTCCCCACCTTTTGGCTCTAGGCCAGGCAAAATGAAGAAAAATGTTGCTAATGGCGACACCCAGTACACAGGTTTGTCCTGCGCTGTTACTCCGGGAAACAGTCCTGAAGCGTCGTTTGATTTTGCCAGATGCACCTCCTCCTCCTTCCTTGTTCACGGTCTTCCAACAGACATGTGGATAAGTGTCCCAAGGCATAGAAGTATTAGATGCGTGTCACATGAAGGAGGCAGACACAGCACTAACCATGAAGCATAAAGAAAAAAAGGATATTGGGGGATTGACATGTGAGGCCAAATAGTTCACACTTCAGGAAAAAGAAGATTTTGTTGCAAAAAGTAGGGCCACTCTTGATCACTTTGAGGAAGATTAAATGTTTGTGAGTATATGAGTATTTCCTAGAAAATGCTAAAACGACTCATTTGGAAAAATAGTAAAAACAGCAATATGCAAGGTCAAACCATTTACTCTATTTCATGTGCTCCAGGGTTTTGGGCATAGTGGAGAACAGAGTAGCATCTCCCAGTGTGGTCCTCAGGTTGCAGGCCTTTGGGATGGAGGCGTAGTTGCTGTTAGTGCTTCAAAAAGCACAAGGAGCCAGGCTTTGGCCGATGGTCTCCCTGAGAACCCCTCTCAGAGTACAAGGGGATCCTCCACTGCACAAAGATTCTGTTCTAGCAGCTGGCTTACAATTTGCTCTCCAGATGTTAGCCCAGACCAGGGAGCAGTTATCGATTGATTTGTTAATGGCTTGACACCATCAACCTGCTTTTTACCGGCTATTTGCCTGAATAGTGAGTACCTAAGTGGTCTACAGTGTGGTATTTACTTAGTGAGCCGGTGATAAAGTCAAATAGATGTCTGCATATTGATTTCATGTGGGAGGCCCCCGGTGTTTGTCTTGAGAGACAGCATTGTCATGAATTAACACAGTATGGTTAAATTTGCATCTTTATGAAACTGAATTATTCTCCTCGGTTGATTGCGTTGGCCATGTTCTTTCTGTGACGATGTCTCATGCATGGTTTGTAATTTTCAGTTGTAAAGCACTAAATCCTGGAGCCATTCTATGTGTCACCTTCAGGAAACACTGAGGAGGGATCATACAATGTTAAGCTGTGTTACAAATTAACATAATTTTAGATGACACATAGTAACTATGCATACTGATCTGTGGAATTTTAATACATGAGTGTCATGCATCATGATGAGGTCAGCTGACTGGCATTTTCTTGTGTTGGGAGCACTAGAAATCTTTTCTATTATCTTTTTTGAAATATTTTGTTAATCATTACCAACTATAGTTAATTTTTTTCATTTTATTTATTCTCTGTGTTAATATGTATGTGATTGTGTGTAATTATATGTGTATGAGAGAGAGAGAGAGAGACAGAGACAGAGACAGAGACAGCAGTGAGGGTCAGCAGACAACTTGAGGTAGTACAGGTTCTCTCCTTCCACCATTTGAGGCATGGGGGACTAAACTCAGATCCTTGGCAAGTTTCTGTTGTTGTTGGTTTTTGTTTGCTTATTTTATTATGAGATAGTGTCTCACTATGTAGCCCTGGCTGGCCTAGGACTGCTTATATAAACCAGGCTGGCCTCAAACTCACAAGTTCTTCCTGCCTCTGTTTCCTATTTGCTGGTATGCTGTGCCACCATACCAGTTCAGTCCCAAGCTGATTTTTTTTTTTTAATGAACTCACTTTGTAGACCAGGCTGGCCTTGAACTCAGAAATCTGCCTGCCTCTGCCTCCCGAGTGCTGGGATTAAGGGCGTGTGCCACCACACCCGGCTTCAGCTCTTTCTTATTAGAAGTTTATAGAAAACATTGAAGACTGGGGATATAACTCAGATGACAAAATCTGGAATCTGTAAGGCCCCCGGTTCAGTCTCTGGTACTATCACCATTAAAGGGTGGAGGGAGGGTGGGTGGGTTATAAGGATTAGAAATTTGACTTAATAAGTAGAAAAATTAGCATGACAAATCTTAATAACTCATCAATTCATTAATTCATCAAACATAATTGTGTGTCATATGGGATAGCCATTCAATTAGTCTCATTGTATTGATACAATTTATTAATGCTTACTATATACTATGTATGTATTGTTCATAAAATTGGCTTTTGGATATATTAGGATCAATTATCTTCCTAAATGCTTCTGACTTTAATTTTATCTTTTGAATAATAAACACCTTAATTGAATACAACTTTTATTATATCAATATGTATGTGTGTGTGTGAATTTTCTATGCATTTGCTAATAGACCATTTCCCTTCAAGATAGAGTTAAGTTGATCTGTCCGGATTCATAACTTAAGTCGATATTTCCTGATCCTGTTACTGTTCAGATGTTTAAAAGGTGTAATTTTAGGATCCTTGATTTAAAGGAAAGGATCAGGTACATGTGTCCAGTCCATGTCTTTGGCTACACATATGTGAAGCCCCACCCTAGGGCCTCCTCGAGTTATGGAAGCATTGTAGGCTGGTTGGGTGACATACCTGGTGGGTGACTGGTAAAGGGATTGAGTGCTGTGTCCACACAGGGCAGGATGCTATGTTGACTCTTTGCTGGGCTGAGCTTTTACCAAATATCACCTGATATTAGATGCTTCCTGTTATTTGCGACCTTATTTTTTATTTGTATCAGTTTTAAAAATCAGCATATAAAGCAATGGGTTTCATTATGACACTTTTTTTTTTAATCTTAAGATTTATTTATTTATTTTATGTGTAAGAGTGCTCCATCTGCATGTACAGAAGGGGGCATCAGATCCCATTACAGGTGGTTGGGAGCCACTATGTGGTTGCTGGGAACTGCACTGGAAGAGCAGGCAGTGCTTTCAAGTGCTGAGCCATCTCCAGCTCCCATTATGACAGGTGTTCCCTTGAGCCTCTCTCTCTTTTACCAGCAATTAGGATAGAAAGGAGATAGCTTGCTCTGGTTTGATACGTAGCTTCAATTCAATCTAGATAGCTTAGATTTAGTTGATCCGTCTGGAATCCTTCAGGCCACATTCATGTTGTGCAAGGCATTTCCTTTCCTTGTCCGACATGACAACTTTGAGACAAGACAGTTTCCTGGAGTTTTGAAGGTTTCTATCACCGCTTTCCTTGATAAAAATCTAAAATACACCGTGCTCTTAGCACACCTGTTATAAGGAAAACAAGCAGAACTCCAGTGTCCCACAGGTACCTGACCTTGTAAGCCAAGTGTGATGGCACACACCTTTAATCCCAGCACTCAGAAAGCAGAGGCAGGCAGATCTGAGTTTGAGGCTAGCCTGGTCTACAGAGTAAGTTTCAGGACAGCCAGGGCTACACAGAGAAACCTGGTCTGGAAAGAACCCTTCCCCCTTCCCCCCCCCCCCCCCGCCAAAAAAAAAAGAGATAAAAGTTTTAATATTAAATTTTGGTAGCCACATAAACATATAATTTCTCTCCCCTTACTGTTCATCTCTTGGAGGCTTGGGGCTCTTTCAGGAATGCTGCTGTTAATTGGAAAGGTGGATTTGACTTTATTTCCTGGTCATTGAACGCTTCTTATGGTTTCTTTCTCTTACACATACGTAGCTTTTTGAAGAGTAAATCTGACATCAAGAAAGACTTTCTGGCAGTGCTTATTTGGACTCCTTCTGAGTGTATGCAATTACACCTGATCATCAGCTCCGTCCTATTTATAACCATCCGCAATCACACTCCTGTGGATTTCACCGAGCTGAGTCTCCTCTTCCCCCGGGGTGGGTGGGAAGCGTTCTCAGTCTCCTTCCATGTAACCTGTAGTAGTCAGGACTGTTATTTGTGCTGCTTTAGTGACTCTGAGTAGATTGCCCTTCTGCACTACAAGATTCTCCTTTGGGGTTGCTTCAAACTCCACCATGCCTGTGTCCCACCTGATCAGGGTGCTTCTATTCTATTGGGGATTTACTGTCAAACTCACTACAACATAAACTCGCATTTCTAAGCCTGTGACTCCTTAAGTCTCAGAGTATTTAGTGTGACAGGAAGCGGAGGTAAAGGGGTGACCCTGGACTCTGGAAAAGCAAGTAGGGCAAGCTGTGGATGGCTATTCTCATCTGACAGAATTATTTAAACAATGCCTGATTTCTCAGCCAGAGACAATGTAGTCAGGAAGGCTCAGTAAAATTTGTCAATATTTTCTGATACTTTTTATGGGTGGCTTTATGTCTGCCCAGGGTATTTCATGTCCTTCAGTGTCCATCACAGGTATTAGTCATCAGGGCTCATCTGTGTGACAAAGACTCCTAGTACCTAGTAAAGCTCGTTCAAGGTCAGATGACTCATTTGAGGCAGTGCCAGCATGGGATGCTAGAGTCCCCAGCCCTTGCATTTAAGTGCATGTGTGCACAGTGTCTTCTACACTAACTATGCAAAAGTGAATCTCATTCCTTCCCATTCCCTATAAACATCACAGTCCCCACCGCTACCACTGCCACAAGTACATAGGGACAACGTACTATCATAGTACAGTTCCTAATGTCAGACCTCAATTCAAATACTGACTCCTGTCACTTTTCAACTATATCATCTCAAATACTCCAAGCCTTGCTTTCTTCATCTGCAGAATGGGAAGCTATTGAGCTTCATTATGAGGCTTGATGGGTGCTGACTGTGAGGGTAGACACCAAAGACCTTCAAGAGAGCCAGAGAGAAGGGCCTGGCAGTAGGATGTAGGCAGGTTATCAGTTACCTGGCTGGGGGCTGCAGGTACAGAGAAGAGGGAGAAGAAAGGACAGGGAGGGAGGAGGGAACCACCATGAGAGGAGAATGGACCATGAGCACTGTGACCAGGAGATACAGCAAGTGACAAGGGACCTATGGCTGGGGCATGAGTTAGAATAGCTCCAAACTTGCTCAGTCTAGACTTTCAGCTTGTAAATAAAATGCATGGAGTGTGTGCCTTTTATATGTAGATTAAGACATTTCACAGCCTGGTCTTTTGTGGCAAAACACAGCCTGTTTGCTAGCCTATGAGGTTTCTCCTTGCTTGCAGAGACCATTTTCTATACCCACCTCAGTTAACAATGTCCTGAAGTTTCTGTCACTGATTTTCTTTTGGGTTAGCAGATGCAAACCAACTGAGTTTAATGCCGGCTCCGTAGGGCTTTGTCTTGTTACACACTGGTTTGAATGCTCGAACTTTGGGTCTATTTGAATATTACCTGTGCATCCTGGAAACGATATGCATTTGATGTCTGTGACTGTCCAAGGTGGCTGTGCAGTGTTAAGAGTCTTGATTCTTCTCACATCACCGCCGTTGTGCTGAGCTAGCATCCAGGTCTTGGGTAGCACTTTACACTCTTCTCTTCTTCCAGAAGGGCAAGTTGTTTCCCTAAAACAGCATCCTTACAGAAAGTGGCAAGGAATAGTGATGAGGTAAGAGGCGGTGACACATAACAGAGAGAGAGAGGAGAGAGAGAGAGAGAGAGAGAGAGAGAGAGAGAGAGAGAGAGAGAGACTGAGACTGGGACTTGACAAGCCTTCCTATTAATTTAGTTTAAATGTCATGTGTGTTTTTAGTCAGGCACGTAATTTCTGCATTGCTGCAAACTGCCCTTTGAGGCATAGATAGAGAGACGCTTATTAAATGAGCAACAGCAATTCTTATTCAAATGGGGAAGCACCAGCCAGGGCCCCACAACCTGGAAGCTCATTACCTTGTAAGACTGACTTGCCTTGTATATTTGTATGTATCTAAAATTTGACATACTACAATAGTATAAAGCTCCCTTGGAGGGAAAAGACGTGCTAAATCTTCTTAGTTACTGAACATGGTGAGCTTGTTCTTAATGTGATTTCCTGACAATAGGGGCCATTTATCAGCATTTTGGGTCTGGGTTGAACCCTGAGGGGCTTTTTACCACATCAGTATTCATGAGCATTGATAGGGGGGTGGGGACCCACAATCACCTACTTCCCTTAGAGAACGGTCTCCTTGAATCAAAGATGTGGCATTTACTGCTGTTGAAATCCTGGGTTTGCATGCCCTTGCATGAAGGAAATAAAGATAGAAACGGGCTTGAAGCTGCGTTAATTGTTTAGCTCGGCTGCCATGTGCTGTCTGAAGTTTGTTGGAAGAAAGGGGCCAACTTGGATATGTGACATTAGAGCCATGAAGAACCTCTGACTTAACAATCATAGATGCTTTATGTGCTAAAATGAGACTGTTTCCTCACTCTGTATGGAAGCCTTTAACTCTGCCTTCTTTGAGAAGGCAAGATCATGAGCCAGGCCCTATTTTCCTTCCCACTGGCCAAGTAGGACATGCTGACTGGTCAGGGGCCTCTGCCAGCTTGCTTTGTCTCTCTCTAGGTAGTCACCAGATTCTATCTTCTCACTGCTAATCCACTCCCCTCCCTTCCACATTCCATCCTCCTGCTCCCTAGAGTGGATCTGATAAACTCCTTGAGAGCAGGGGTCAGGTGTCTTGAGTTTGAGTTCTCTGCCTGCTGTGGCTTTACATCTGCTGCATAGGGGGTACCTGGCAGTTCACCATGAAACCTGAGGCTTCTCTGGGCTCGGTGGGGCTCTCACGAGTGAAGTGGGCCTGAGTCTGGCAGAATGGCTGGTTCTGTAGAGCTACACCAGAGGGCCTGGTTTCCCAGGTAACCCCTCAAGGAACATCTCTCAACAACCTTTATCTTCGAAACTTAAAGGTGGCCTCTCAGAATGGTAAAGTTCAAAGACAGTCTATGAGAAAACCTTCAAGAGTATTTCACTTAACCTTGGATTATCCGAGACATACATGAATAACATTTCCAGTAACTAAATCCTTTACCTCATGTACTGACACACAAGGGGAAGAAGAGATTAACCATTAGACAGTCAAAAAAAAAATCAGTTTAAGTTTTATATGATCAAAGAGTATTACACATAATTAGCCCTATTAGCTTTTTTACCCTACTAGCTTTTTCAATATAGTAGAAAAGGGATATGACAGGCTTCATTTAGCAGCATCTACATCTATGCCCCAAACTAAACAACCCCAACCTATTAGTTTTTGAGTGCACATATTTCATCTTTTAAAAATAGGTTACACAGAATTATTTTAAAAAATTTTTTAAGTAAAAGAATCATCTATTATTTGTGTGTGAAATTACCTTTTGTCCTTACTGTGTGGGTTTCTGTCTTTTGCTTGCTGTGTCTGGGCTATAGTGTATAGATGATGATATAGTGTATAGCAGGATGACCTTGGTGTTAAAGTAATGAAGCCAGATCGGGTGGGGAACTATTAATCTCAGTGCTCTAGAAGGCAAGGCTGACGGGTCTTTGTAAGCTGGAGACCAGGTAGTATGATGCTGTCTTAACAACTATAAGAGTGTGTGTGTGTGTGTATGTGCACACACGCACATGCATGGTGGCCGTGGTGGTGATACTGGAGAGATGTCTTAGTAGTTAAGAACACTTGTGTTCTTGCAGAGAACCTGGGTTCAGTTCCTAGCAGGCATGGTGGCTCACAAACCATGCATAACCCCGTTGCATGGGACCCATCACTCTCTCCTGACTTCCAAAGGCAGCAAGCACTCGTGGGTGAAACATACATATAACATAAGTACATCCTAAAACAATAACAACGGTTGGGAACTCCTGCATTGGTCCCATCTATCCTGCATCCTAGCAGAAAGAAGTGCCTTAAGCTGTATGTAGCCACAAGGTCTCCCCCTTCGGTTTGCTCATTGTCTGCCATATGCTAGTTAATCAGATAATCAAGGCTTTGAGATTAGAGACCTACCATCCCAAAGGCTGCTTGTTACATCTTAGTCAAGGAAATTTCAGCCACATAGAAAGCCATTAATGTTGATTGGAAGTAATTCCAGGTTATAGCTGTCTGTACCTTGTGTCAGGGGAGGTTTACAGACCCCAGGGTGAATTCTATATACTGAACTGAATTAGTCAAGACCAAACTCAACACTGAAGGCTTTTTTTTTACCCCCTCCTCTCTTCCTCTTAAAGCCAGAGTCTCATATAACTCTGGCTGACCTGGATCTTACTGTGTTGTTTGAGGCTGACCTTAAACTCTCAATTCTCCCGTCTCTACCTCCTCCACCTCCCAAGTGTTGTGATTACAGGCAGGCACCACCACGCCCACTTCACAGAAAGACTCTCATCTATGACTATCAAAACACAGACCTTTAGAAACCCTACAGAGACCTGCAGAGTCAAGTCTAAAGAGCTTGAATTTCTCAGGACGAATGCCTTCCTTTCAGACGAGCCACCCGCCCCCCCAATCTAGTTTATCATGGCAGGAAGGGGGAGAGAGGCTTCACTCAGGGCCCTCTGTGAATAACTCAAGTCAGGGAAGTTCAGAGTTAGGGGGCTCCATGTACAGCAGACCTCAGTTTCTCTGATTCTGAGCAACTCCACAGTAGACTGGCCCCAGACTCCCCCAACTGATACCCTACCCTATTGGAACTTGACTGTGTCTCTCCCGTGGTCACTGCCATGCTTCAAAATATGGCCCCATTTCTCTGTGTTGGGACTAGTCAACCCAGGATTATACATATTAATATTAACTACCACTTGTGAGTGCCTAATAAGTCCTAGAGTGTTCTAGATATTTTACATAACTTCCATTTTACTTCCCTAGAGTGCTGCTTAGGGAAGGGTGTTATGGAATCATAAGGTATGCAGTGCTCTTAGCACAGTGTCTGCCATACATCTATAAGTTTGGGTTCCATGAAGACTATGACTTGTGTCACTCCCATCTCTGCTGTGTCACCATGGCTTAGTGTCTGGCTGGCACTTAGCTGATGCTCAATCCATATCTGTCAAATGAAGCATACAGGATATCCGCTAGACAGCCCTAGTTGTTGCAGATCAGCAGACAAAAGCTTGGGGCAGTTAGACAAGCCAGCCAGGTTACAGTGGGAGCTGAGCAGCAGAGTGGCCTTCAGAGCCTGGGTGCATCTTCTCAGCCGCTCTGCTATCTGCCCTGAGGAGGAGGAATGGTCTTTGAACTTAAGAGACACCTGTCAGCTGCGCCGAGCTCCCAGATGTGTGGTGCTATGAACTGGCTGGTGGGGTAAGTGGCCTCAGCCATGTGAACTCCAGTTTACCTGGTGGCACCATGCCTACCTGAGCCTATCTCTGAAGTCAGGACCGTGTGCTTTCTTCTTCCTGAGGTTTTTTTTTTTGTTTGTTTGGTTTGGTTTTTGGAGACAGGGTTTCTCTGTGTATCCCTGGCTGTCCTAGAACTCACTTTGTAGACCAGGCTGGCCTCTAACTCAGAAATCCGCCTGCCTCTGCCTCCCAAGTGCTGGGATCAAAGGCGTGTGCCATTGCGCCCAGCCTTATTGAGGTTTTTAAGGTGGTTTGTCAGGCACAAACTTCTAATTAGCACAGCTTATGTTCCTGCAATTGTTTAACTATTTCATGGACCATTCTGTTGCTTTAGCAGATGCTCTACCTTCCTGGACAGACTTCTGTTCAAGGTTTTTTTCTAGCTTGTTGATTTCAAAAGTGCTTATCTTTCATAAAATTTGCCAAGAGGGTAAACACTAGCTCTTCTCAACATCATATACATATACATATACATATACATATACATATACATATACATATACATATACATATACATATACATCAAGTTATAGTCTTTAACAGTAATTAGAAAATTAAGTGAAGTCCACGTGATCTAAAAGGACTATGGGGGCTGAAGTGATGGCTCAATGATTAAGAGCAGTCAGTGCTCTGTTAGAGGATCTGGGTCTGGTTCCCAGCACCCATACCACATAGTGTCTAGCCACCTGTAACTCCAGTTCCAGGACACCTAGTGCCCTCTTCTGGCCAGGATGGGCACCTGCATGCACATACAAACAAGCAGACACACACACACACACATTCACATATACATAAATATAAGTAAATTAAAAACTTTAAAATCTCTAAAAGGAATATAATTTGGGGAGAGTTTAACTAAATACAGTTTTGTTTGCTTTGAGTTTTTTTCCCCCCTAAGACAGGGTTTCTGTGTGGCTCTCGCTCGCTATGCTAGAACTTGCTCTGTAGACTAGGCTGGCCTTAAACTCAAGGGATCCACCTGCCCCTGCCTCTTGGAGTGCTGTAATTAAAGCCATGCCTGGCTTGGTGTGTGTGTGTGTTGTGGTTTTGTTTGTTTGTTTTGTATTAGGAAATTGATCCTAAGACCTTGACCATGGTAGGACAGTGTGCTACCACTAGGCTACATCACAAGCCCATTTTTAGTTTTTTATTTATTTGATTTTGATGGGCTGGCCTAGAACTTACTCTGTTACTCTGGCAAGCTGTGAATTTGTGACTCCAGTGCCTTAGCTCTTTGGGAGTTGGAATTTCAGGCTGTAACCACTAAGCCTGGCTCATTCTTCTGTCTCAATCAAGAAGGACACCTCTGCTTTGTTTGATGACGATTATGCAATTTTCCTATTTTAGTTTGGAAGTGTTTTTTGTTTTTTTTTAATTTATCATTTATAATTGAAACCTCTGTCCAGGAAAATAAGTGCCACACAACCAAACTAGAATTCTGTTGACTAGAAATGCTATTTCTCCCTGCTGTCCCAGGCTGAGGTCACAGAAAGGTGGAGAAGAACAACTTTTACCCTTGTAAGAGCCTCCGATGAAGGTTTCTGAACGTCAGCCTGGATCGCCCGAGCCAGTGAAGGCAATTATGTTTTATGAGCCAATGGTTGTGCTGCTCAGGCTTCTTGCATTCTGTGTGTTTGCCGCTGATTTTTTCTATACTCACAGTGACCTGGGAGATAAATATTATATGCTTGCTCCAGGCAAAACCATGTTTAAGTTTTCCTTGAAAGAGCTGACTCCCTTCTAGATGGTCCTGAGAGGTTAAAGCATCCACGGGTTAATGCCTTCCTCATTTGATCTTGTTTAAAAGGTAAAGGGGGTTGAGAGTTCACAGTGTAGCTCATGAGTTTACAGGGGGTTTGCCAGCTAGCTTTTCTCCTAGAAAGCTGAATACATACTTGTATTTGTACAAACACCAGTGTGTCCGTGGCGCCCTGTGTGAGCAAGGAACAGCCTGTTTTTCCTTCAGAGCTTTGGAGAGATGAAGGAGGAGAACAACCATGGGTGATGATTTCTCAAGGGTGGGAATGAACAGTGCACACGCCCCGCAGATGGATTTGCCTTCTTAGGTCTGTGGAACGTGATTTTAAATGTTTTTTTTTTTTATTGCTTCTTAGGTACATTTTGACCAATTTAAAGAAGCATTAATACTTATCTTGTCTAGAACTCTATCCAGTGAGGAGCACTTTGAGGAGTCAGGTAAGAGCACTACCATTTCTTCTACTTTATATTCCACCTTACACTGTATCAAGGGAAGGGCCGGGCGTGTAGCTCAGTGGTAGAGTGTTCGCCTGACATGCACAAGGCCCTGAGTTCAATCCCTGGCCCTTCCCTCTTCCCTCCAAAATGTTTGAAAAGTGTCTTAGAGAAAAATGTGAGGTGCATGAAGTGTGCCTGTGGAGGATTTGGGAGGTCTGTTCTCCATAGATTGAATCCTTCTTTCTAGAGACTTCTCTCTTGATACCATCACAAGAGCCTTGTAGCTGTTAAACAGCGGTGAGTCTTAAATGAGGCTTCTTTACCACAGCGTGGAAGAAATCATTGGATTATTCCTGTGTAAGGATTGATGGCATAGGAATGATTCATAGGAATGAGTGATTGGCGACAGCTCTTCCACCCTTGCTTCCTGTGTCTGTGTGCCATTTGGTCTGGGGGAGATTTTCCTGAAAGAAGAAATGTGGCCAACAAGAGGGAATTCTGTGTGGTCCCAATGAGTAGAAAGCCCTCTACTTGTAGACATGACTGCATGACAGTGTGGTGACTAAGCTGTATATCATTGTTTTTTTTTTTTTTTTAAAGAAAGTGCCATATATTATAAGCTATACAGTTACATATCTCAAAAGAGAAAAGTGCTGTCAAATATAATCTAAAATGTTTTTGGTGATAACATATATCCTAATCTAAGTGTGATCAAATCTGGCCTAGGTGTTTGTATGTCTTAAAATCAGAGAAATATGATAAATATTTGCGGGAAATTCTGGTGTAGAAACCTGTATTTAAATATAGAAAATTATGAAGTCATTTGATTGACATGAGCTAGGGATAAGGGGCATCAGGAAATTTGGAGGGTGCTGTAACTTCTGTCTCTTGTAATGTAATGGGAGCTTTCCTACCCATATACCTCAATAAACCTGATTTTTTAAAAAAAGAAAATCAAACAGGAAACGTGAACAGAAGTGGTTGGCATTTTGTGGAGTTCTTCAGTGTGTCCCATTTACACAGAACACAGATGGGAACTCATTTCTTATCTTCACTGGTGGTCTAGATCTCCACTAGACTTTGTAAAGTGTTCCAGATTTGGGTCATGTGTCTGGGCCTTACCTTTAATAATGTTTTGGGTTCTGGCTTAAGTCTCCCCTTTTTTGCTAATGGTATCTACCATTAGTGTCTTAGTCAGGGTTTCTATTCCTGCACAAACATCATGACCAAGAAGCAAGTTGGGGAGGAAAGGGTTTATTCAGCTTACACTTCCACATTGCTGTTTATCACCAAAGGAAGTCAGGACTGGAACTCAAGCAGGTCAGGAAGCAGGAGCTGATGCAGAGGCCATGGAGGGATGTTATTTACTGGCTTGCTCAGCCTGCTTTCTTAGAAAACCCAAGACTACCAGCCCAGGGATGGCACCATGCACAAGGGTGTCCTCCCTCCTTGATTACTAATTGAGAAAATGCCCCACAGCTGGAGCTCATGGAGGCCCTTCCCCAACTGAAGCTCCTTTCTCTGTGATAACTCCAGCTTGTGTCAAGTTGACACACAAACCCAGCCAGTACAGTTAGTAAGGCTGTTTGTGGGCCCAGGGCTTGACACAGCTTTCCGGTAGCTCCTCATTGAGCCTGGGGGAGGTCCTTATATGCCTCAGAATTTTCTAGGCTAATAACAGAATGTCCAGAGGTTACTACTATGGGAACAAGGACTTTTGTTACTTTTGGGATCTCACATTTATTGGCAATTTTGCTTTTTAAAAGTTTGTCATCTTGAGAGCAATTATACAAGGTTGGGGGACCCTGGATAGAGTGGTAAGTTTTGGCTACTATGAGCACAGGCAGTTTAAACATACTTCTGTCCTCATGCTTTCAAGTGCCCCGGGAAGGGGCAGCCTTGACATTACTCAGCATGACACTATCACCATCCTTTCTTGAAAATGCATACTATCGTCTGACAGAAATCTGTCACTCTAGAAATACAGGTTTGTGGTAGCCACACGTGTGGCAGCTGCCCCTGGGGTTGTACAGAGTTGGAGACCAGCAATTGGAAAAGATGAGCTCAGGTCTGCCAGGACGCCAGGCTGACAAAGCTAGCTGCAGATGGTGGTTTCATTATTACATGTGGGCCACACTACTGTGCAGGCAGAGGCTGGCATTTGGACCAGTCTTCCAGGACTAGACCCATCATTCCATCATGTTCCAGAACTGGCCCCAGAGCAGTATCAAGCAGCAGTAGGATCCCCATGGGCAGGACAGTATTTCAGCCCGTGTTTCAGTGATGCTGCTAACCCTGGTCTTAACAGGATACAAATCCAGAGTGGAACCAGTGCCTTGAGTATTTTACCTACTGGGAAGCAGGCAGCATGGCCCATGACTCCCAGACTCTCTGCTTTGTCTGTCGTTGGCCTCTGTCTCCCTAGTCCCTCCAGTTGCTCATGGCTATCAAGCCATGTTTTTTCCCCACCAACACATGCACCCACTCACTCTAAATCTCATTCTTCTGCCCACTCAGACAGACTGGTTTGTGTGTGCAGAGTCAGAAAGGACTTAAGCACAGGGTAGCAAACTGAGTTCAGCTCTACCTCTTCGGAGCTTCATGCTAATAATCATCCTCCAATGACAGACTCGGCAGCACGGAGGGCTGGAGAGCGCTCTGCCATTTTATAAAAAGCCCAATGGGGGCATAAAGCAGGGCCAGGGCAGTCCCATGAATAGATTGCAGGGGAAGACATTAATACCGTGTCTCCAGCACATGTATAGAACCTAGTTTTAAGTGGTTTTTTTTAAAGATTAGTTTATTTTTAGCTTATGTGTATGTGCAAGTGTCCAAAGACACCAGAAGAAGGCATCTGATCCCCTAGAATTAGAGTTATAGGCTATTCTGAACTACCATGTGGATGCTGGCAACCAAATCCAGTTCTCTGAAGGAGTAGTAAGTGCTCCTAACTGCTGAGCTGTCTCTCCAGGCCCTCCTTTAAAGACTTTTTTAGCCTTCAGGTGGATGGATTGGTCCCCAGTCTGTGCAGCCTGTTTCAGAGTCTGCCAAGGTGTTCTAGGTGACAAGAGGGAGTGAACTGCAGCAGGTCATGCCTGACAGTTGGTGGCAGAGTTGCCTGTGTCCTTGCATCATTGGGATGCTCGCCACATGGACCTATATTGTGGTGTGTTCATCATGCTTCTTGAAGTCCTAGTGGGCTTCGAAAGAAAAGATAAAACAAGACAGGGCTATAGGATATAGTGTGAGGAATCCAGAGGGTCATGAAGTGGTAACAGTAAAGTTTCTGTAAGACAAAACATCCTACATCTGTATTAGGCAAGTGCTCTAAAGGAACAGGACCAAAGGAATGTGCCAATAGATATACTGCTTATAAAATGGAGTTCTCTAGATTGGCTTACACAATGGTACCTGGACATCCCAACAATGGTTGTCTGTATGTTAGAAAGGCAAGGTTCTCTGGGAACCAGAGATCCCAGCAGTGCCCAGTTAGCACTGAAAACTCACAAGTACTCATTCCTGAAGTCACTGGTACTGGGTCCCTCTTGATAGGCCATACATACTGGGGTCAGATGCCTATAGGGAGAGCAGCAACAGCCATAGACCCACTCGTTCACAAAGAAGGCAAGCTGGTAACATGGAGTCTCAGCTCTTTCACTGGACATTTTAATCCTGGCTGCCCTTGAAGGACTCTACAGCCCACCTCGAGGGTGAGGTCCACTCCCCATCACTCTCTCACATGTCTGTCTTCTCCAGAATCGCTCCCATAGACACACAAGTGTGTTTTATAAGTTACAGACACTTCCTAATCCACTCAAGGTGACAACCCAACCAACCATTATAGCACTTGATCAAGGTACAGTATCAAAAAATCTTCTTGATATGATAGGAAGAACCTAAAGCCAAAAAAACCCACTGGTTTCGCCGCTTTAGTGTGACCTCATACATACATCTCTCCTTTATGGTCTTTGGCCAGCTGACATTTAAACATGGTTGAAACCCTTTCAGCTCCGAAGTTTGCTTGTGTTGTCTCCTCATGCCCCAATGGCATTATTTAAATCTATAGGAAAAGCCACAAACACTAGCTTTCTCATTCTGTAAGATTGTACCTAACATAACTGTGTTAACTAGCCTCACTGTAAAGTTCTCTGAAGGGCAGATGCTTACTGTATTCCATGCTCTCTTAGTCTTCCAGTAAAAGGCAGTTGTACATAAATAATACAAAGCAAAGCTCTAAGGGGATTTGCAAGGATACGGAATTAAGTCATTATTTTTACGTCCTAGTCTTGGATTCTGCCCTCTTATAACTTCTCTTGTGCTATTTTTAGCACTTTTATAACACCGACTTTTGAAATTCTGAGACTTGTGAGAGTTTTTCCTGTAAAAAGCAGTAACAATAGAGACACAGTGAAATTTAGATAAGGATAGGACAATGGGCTGGGGATGGTAGGATGTCCTTTGTAGCTTTCACCCTAATGAACTGCAACAGTGGCCCAACTCCCTCCTAGCTACGTGTACTGTTTAATTTTTAAGTTGTTTCTGGGATCAGAGAGGGGCAACAACTTATTAACTATTGATCCAGTTTGTAATGGCAGTGGATTACTGTGGTTTTGTAGTGGAGGTGCTGCCGAGCATGGAGTCAACATGCTCTAGAGACATTGACTTCCTTGGATGCACCTTGTGAAATAAATGTTAGCATCATGCAAGAGGCCCACTGAAAATGCCTTTCCTTTAGCTGTTTGGAAAAGCCAGCTCAGCTCAGAAAACAGGAAGAGGCATTGTTTCTGGCAGGTGGGGGTTTCTGTCCCAGAACTTTAATTCAAGGGCCATTCCATCCCTGTTAATTGTAGTTGTTTTTCCTTATATGTTCAAAAAGCCATACATGTAAAAACCATGCCCTTTCGTCCACTTAGCAAGCATGCAGCAGGGTGAGTTCCTTGGACACTGGGCTAGATCCTAATCTACAGCCATTAACGAAGGACATGTTTGCAACTGCATGCAGAGGTATTGAGCCAAGCTCTGGAGTCTGGCCATGCTGTCTGTACTTGGTAAATCGTTAGCACATATAGCTAAAGAAGTTTGCCTGTGTCTTCATTTTGGCCAAGATAAAAACATAAGTGCTTTTCTTCTGATGTTAGTAGCAGGAGGATTGCAAGGACCAGAAGTTTTCTCCAAATCACTGTCACCAAAATCAACCATACAAGTGTGAGTTAGAGTGTTACTATATCTGCACACTGTAATCTCAGCGCGCGTGTGTGTGTGTGTGTGTGTGTGTGTGTGTGTGTCAGGGTCACAAGTTCAAGGTCAACCTGGCCTATAAAGTAAGATCCTGACTTAAATGAAAAGAGAGAGAGAGAGAGAGAGAGAGAGAGAGAGAGAGAGAGAGAGAGAAGGTATTTGCAAGTTGTAAAATTGGAAACACCCGTGCCTGCTGGTGGTCAGGTAAAATGTTCGCACCTTCGCCGTGAGCTGTAATGATGCTCTTGGCTGATCAGTGCATTCGTCTCAGAGATTTTATATAGCGTAAATGACCATGTGTAGAGAAAGAAGGATGCTCGCTTTGGATCACATGTGTGTGTGTGTGTGTGTGTGTGTGTGTGTGTGTGTGTGTGTAGTAAGAGTGTTGTCAGTGTGTCAGTAGGCAAATTGTGGCTTATGTGTGTAATTAGAGGCTAAGCAGTTATTAAAATGCCATAGAGGGTTGCTTATTGTTAGGAAAATTTTACTAAAAATAAAAGGCAATCTTGTCAAAAGCCATGCGGTGTTCTGCAAATACTCGTGCTACTTAAAATTAGTAAATAGGGTGCTGAGAATCACGATAATGAAGTAGTGTGCTTGGGACTAGTGTATTTTATTTCAGTTGCAGTGAGTGTGTAAGAAGGCTCCCACCCAGGGGACGCAAAGGACATGGGGGTCTTAGAGGGTTTGTTCATCTCTCTCACAGCAGCCTATCCATGGAGGTAAAAGCAACTAACAGGGGAGAGACCGTTATGGCAAGATCAAGCTCAGGGCAGCTCCGGTTTCTATACATTTGCCACTGGTCTGACATGTTAGAAAAAACAAGAATGAGGAAATATGCTGTGGTTTGAAGGTTGGGACACTTCCTGGCCCTGCTCCTCTACTGCTGGGCACATCTTCTTACTCTCGTGGCTTTGGGCTGCCACCAGCTCCACAGCAGCCTGGGTGGTGGGCTAGAGGACAGGGTGGAGCTCTTGTGTCGGGAGTTGCTACACACGACCATGACTTTGCTCCATGGCATTGTTAAGGAGGAAAGGAAGCCTTCATGAGGTTAAGGACTCCTAACCCTCAAGGCCCTGATAGAGTATCTTGCTCCAGGTCCATTTGGCCTGTGTTTTTTTTTTTTTTTTTTTTTTGAAGTCCTGATGCCCCACGAAGTACAGTTGAAAATGGATAGGAAATTTTAACATGCAAAGGTGGTTTTAGAAAAATTGACTGTGGCCATTATTAAATTAGAAGCTGGGGGCTGGAGAGATGGCTCAGCGGTTAAGAGCACTGGCTGTTCTTCCACAGGTCCTGAGTTCAATTCCCAGCAACCACCTGGTGGCTCATAACCATCTATAGTGAGATTTGGTGCCCTCTTCTGGCCTGCAGGCATACATGCAGGAGGAACGCTGTATATATAATAAATCTTTTTTTTTTTTTTTTTAATTAAATTAGAAGCTGCAGACAGTATGAGTCACACAACAGCACAGGAGAAAAGGCGTCATGAAAGGTTGTGCCCAAGAAGTTCCTTGAAGGTGATGCTTTGAGCTGAGCCTTGAAGGTTCGTTCAGTCAGGGGGGGGTGAACCCACAAAGTGATGGCAAATGCAGCGTGTGCCCTCATGGGCCAGCCAATCAGTCAGTCCTCCCAGGCAAAGGCTGGGATGCACTGCCATGGTTGTTGGTTCAGATCTTTTCCTGTCCACTGATTCTTAACTCTTCTAAATCTGAGATAGACTACAGAACTGGGCCAGTCAGCCCAGGGCATTGCCACCCCCACAGCTGTCTGTCTGTCTGTCTATCTGTCTATCACTCTAGCTTGTTTGCTCTTGGAGTCTAGCTGTTTGCTTTGCTTGTATTTAGACTCAATTGTGGTTCTGCACTACCCAAAGCCTTCTAACCCTGGGATGGGGCAGGGTTGGGGTGGTGTGATGATGCAGGTCAGACCATGCAGTAAGGGACTGTACAACAGGACCACGTGTCCTCTTACACTGCATGACAGCCTTCCCAAGAAAGTCTTGTGGCTTGTTTGTCTTGAGATTTGCACACAGCTTATTCTTTTTAATCGTTTACTATTTTCAAGTTGAGTTCAGGAACCCTGCAAGCAGAACAAATATGCACTTTGAAGGGCCTCAAGTGGCATTCCCCTCTCCTTCTGGAGTCTTTGAAAGAGGAGTGTGAGGACTCTATGACCCTGTCACTGTACCCAGAGAGGGCTTAATAAAGACCTGGTGTAGAAACACCACCAGAAAGGCATAGTCACAGATGGACCAAGGTGCTAGTATTCCCTGTGTCTCTGGCCATGATGTCCTTGGCTCACTAAAGGGTCAGAAAGGGAGACCGGAAGCAAGGGTCTGCAGGAGCCAGTCCAGAAAAAGAATGTTGGTACCATAGTGGCCAGCCCTTCTTCTTCACCCTTGGAAAAAGTCTACGGCTATTCAGAGAAGTTTGAAAAAAGGTCCGTCATATCCCTCAGTGGACATGAGGTAACCCCTCCGATGTCCCGTGAGTGGATACTGAAGGAGCCTGTCTCACACTGAAGGCAGCCCTGAAGGTCTGCTTGGGTTCTCGGTTGTGTGCTTTGGTGTCTCTTAGGTCCTGAGCTTGTGTTTGTGCAAAGAGAGTTTTGCATGATGAAGTCATGGTTAGACTTGGGTAATCACCCAGGCTCCCGGCAGGGCTCTGTGCTCTCTGCTTTGGCCAGCCATGCAGTGGATTTGAGACAGCAAGAACAAGGGGGCAGCACACAGGAGGTTGTGGTCAGTCTTAGGAGGGCGAGAAAGTGAGGCAGGCACAGGGCGATTCCTCCTGCACCCCGAGGCTGGGAGGAGGCTGGGGAAGGAGTCATGGTGATTTGCCCTGTCCTCTGCCTGCCATCGGTCCATCCACTCAGGCCACCATTGTCTGCAGCACTCACTGTATTTCCATCTTAGTTTTTCTGGGTCCTTTGCTCACGCCACACACGCACCTGTCACAGCTCTGAAGTGTCTCTTCTTGGGACAGATGAGCTATGGGATGAAGGCGCATCTGTGCTTTGGCCTTCTAAGAGGAAAAGAAATAAATGGTTTTCTTTCTTTCTTACCTTTTGAATTCTCCACTTACATCTCCTTTTTTCTACCTGCTCTGTGGAGCCGGTGAGTTCCCTCACTTGCTCTAGCATCTTGAGAGAATTGAATCCAAGTTTCTTTTCTTTTTCTTTCTTTTTTCTTTCTCTCTTTCTTTCTTTCTCTCTTTCTTTCTTTCTTTCTTTCTTTCTTTCTTCCTTCCTTCCTTCCTTCCTTCCTTCCTTCCTTTCTTTCTTTCTTTCTTTTTCCCCCGAGACAGGGTTTCTCTGTGTAGCCCTGGCTGTCTTGGAACTCACTCTGTAGACCAGGCTGGCCCCGAACTCAGAAATCTGCCTGCCTCTGCCTCCCAAGTGCTGGGATTAAAGGTGTGCACCACCACGCCCGGCTGATTCCAGGTTTCTTTAGAGTCCTCTATTTCTAACCAGGTGTTTGGTTTATGGAGTAAAACAGATACCTAAATTAGGCCAGGTAGGACTGCCTCAAAGCCATGTTCTGGATCTAAACTTTTCCAGGCTGGAAGAGACCCCTCCTGAAGACTAGGCTTGCCTGCTTTTCTTTTCCTGACACTTATTTTTATTTAATTATCTTCTTTCATCATAATTGATTCATTTAGTGAGTGGTGTATATCTGCTCTTGGGTTCGTGCACATGCACATGGAGGCCCGAGATAGTCATCGAGGTCTTCCTCTAACACTCCCACCTAAGTTGGGTTTTTTTTTTTGTTTTTGTTTTTGTTTTTGAGGGGGGGACAGAGTCTCTCGTTGAACCTGAGCTGTCTGGGTGCTGATGTGGGTGTTGAGGACGCAAACTCAGGCCCTATGTCTGTGCAGCAGGTATTTTGCCAAATGAGCCGTTTCCCCAACTCATCCCGTTTTATTTTTATGCTTGATACCAGTTAGTAGAAATGAGTGAGAAGAGAAAATGACTTTTGAATATCCTTTGAAGGAGGGAGCTGCTGGAGACAGGATAATCTTTCATGCGTCATTTTGTGAGTCTCCTTGGAACGCTGGCCTGTGGCGAAGGAAGCGCTGTGATAGAAACAGTTCGTTTCCATAAACCAAAGAACCCCATTTATCCAGCATCAGTAAAATTGTTCCAGAATGAAACTCGAAGAAACTGTTGCTTCTGGGTACACTCCTAAAGTGAATCCACTCTGCCCCAGGGTGGCAGTGTCTTCCATGAGGTGTGATAAGGTTAGACACTGCATTCTTCACCTTGAGTGAGAGTTTCTAAACTTCCCACGGTGGCCTTCTGCTTGGACCGCTCCTGCTCTTGGGAAGCCCTGTTGAGATGGCCGGGGAGATTCCTATTCTGCAAATGCTCTCCATAGCAACAGCTGTTGTCCATGAATGTCCTCTCTCGACTTCTCACTGTTGGGGTCTCTCCTTGATGTTGATGTTCTCAGAGGGGCAGGGGTGTGTGAGCACATGATGCTAAGAGGTAGCCATTTCTAACTGCTATGGAGGTCCTAATTTTTATTGCTCACGTGGATGGTTCTAGAAACTCTGACAAAAAAGCCATAATAATCCATCTTTCTTTTGTGCATGCTAACATCTTCATTCTAGTAAGATTTTTGTAGGGACCGGAAACAACACACACACACAGACACACACGGACACACACACATACACACAGAGGCTGATTATATGTGTGTATGGTATATATACATATATGTAATGTAGAAGATATTAACTTAAATTTTGCTTACGATTGATTATTATACTAAAATGTAATTTAAGAGGCTTTAAAATTCCTGAAACAAACAAACAAAAAAGTAACCTCCAAATCCACAATATTCCCCGTGGTTCTCAAGTGGCCACCTTTTTTTTTGGATAGAAGAAGAGCTGTTTAGATTCTACCAACACTCCCTACTCTGTGATGGAGAGTTAACAGTACCTAGCTTAGGATGCCATCCCGGGAGAGTCTGTGGATTCCATCACTTTCCTTTTTCTTCTTCTTTTTCCTTTTGGAAGCAGTGCAAAACACAGTAAGAACTCCTTTGCCGGTGATAGCCCCAGACAAACCCTATTCTCATACTTGGAAAGTCCTGGGTTTTATGTTTTCCTTTGAGTCCTTTCTAAGCCCTCCCGGTTACTAATGATGTATCCTGTTGTCTGGCACTAAAATTTAAGAACATCTAATAAATTAAGGATGCTTCTGCATTGCTTCTTGTCTGACCAGCATCTGTGGGTGTCAGCTGCCAGCAAGTAGCTCGAGTGTCTGTCCCGCTCCTGGGTACCCACAGACTGACACACTCACTTCTGAAGAAAGGTACCTTCTAGCATGCATGCCATTCTCAATATAAACTTTGTGTGCTTAAACACTTCCTGTAAGAGGATTGCTCGATCTAGTGACTTGGCTGGGACTTAAAAAAAAGCTGCATATTAATCGCTGGAAATTGCATAGCTATCATAAATACTTCACTCCTAGCTTCCCTGAGCATTTCAGAATGCTGCGGCTATATCTGTGAGCATCACAGAATCTAAGTTTGTGCCCAAGGAGGTCGCATGGGGGAAGGTGGCCAGGTAAACAGGGTCATCTACCCTCCCAGGGGTGCTGAACTCAGAGTCTACCAACCCAACCATCCTTCCATGGAGGATAAAGGAGTCTTGTTCCTTCAGACTTGCCCTGATGATATATGTATACACCTCAATTAAAACACTTGTGTCTGAGTTCTGAAATGTGCTTAGACCATGTGTTCAATCAGGACCCAGGGAGCATGTCCTCCAGAGAGCCAGTGTGTCTGTACAGACAGACAATAAGAAAACAAATCATTGCCCCTCTTACCTTTTTTAATAGAATATTTGATTGCCCTGATACTATGCAAAGTGCTTACAAAGCTTAAGGATGACCCTGGAGTGGAGTATTTATCGATATTGCTCCAAAGCATTCAGAGTAGAGAGAGTGTGAGCTGGTGGAGGTGGCATGGACGAGGTGATGCTGTGACTGTGGTAGAGGTGGTAGTTGTAGACACGGCGCTTGGTGGGTGGGTTGGCGGCAGTGCGGGTGAAACTGGTAAGTGCTGATCCATTCCAGAACACCAGAGTTCTTCAGAGTTGGAGGCGACTCTACCCTGGGCACCGTCCCCTTTTGTTTACACACCACTGATGTTGAAAACAGAAGCGCTGTATATCATGTTTCTTATTGTGGCTTTCCATTCGCGATTTTATCCCACAGCTTCATATATACCTCACCATTTTTATAAATATGATCTGTAGGCCAGCTTCCTCAGACTCGAGGAGCTGTCCTTAATTGACTAGAACTCTCGGTGTCAGTTTCATATTTGTGTTGCTCTGCTTATCTGGTAGATCAGAAAGTGGAGCAGCTAACCAGGGGACCCTGAGGTAAGGGAGGGTGTTTCCCTCTGAGTTCTGAAATGTGCTTAGACTGTTGTGTTCCCTCAGACTCTTCAGAGCTGCACAGGTCCCAGGACTTCCTGCAAGGTGTCTCTTGGCTAGATTTTTTTTCCCCTGTCTACTTCTTTTGCCCTCCAACACTTAAAAGCCACCAACTTACTAAAACAGATAACCCGGATCAACCACTGTACACCCTTTTTGATAGGGAGTTCCCTTTAGCCCCAGCTGCTCTGACCTCACCGTAACCAAAGATGACCCGGAGTCTTTGAGTCTTTCTGCTTCTACTTCCTGAGTTCAGAATCATAGGCACGAACACCACATCTAGTTCAAACTCCATCCCCAGCCCTCCTGATCTTATTACTTAGCTTTTTAAGTCAACTTCCTTTCTGCCATCATAGTTTCTATAACTTACAGATGCGTAGAAGCAGATACTTAGGACCATCAGAAGTAGAAACTGCTCCACATCTGACCCAAGGACTCATATGCGCCCACGGCCACCACAGCTGGCCCATGGGGCTGGTTTATTTGGAGGATCCTACAAGAGGCTGTACCCCACACAGCTTGGGGCTACTTCTCACATTATGTGGCCTTCACTCTTCTCTCTTTGTCTAGACTGTTCCCCAGAAGCTCAGCCCAAATATGTTAGAGGTGGGAAGCGTTATGGACGAAGATCACTGCCCGAGTTTCAAGAGTCTGGGGAAGAGATCGAGGAGGTGACAGTGCTTGAGCCACTAGAGGAAGAAGCGAGGTCATCACCCATCCCAGCTGGGGACTGCGGCGAGGTAAGGCGCTCACAGTCACAAGACGATCACAGTCACAGGCTCAGTCATTGATCGGCGTGGGCATGAGCCCTGGGTAGCATGAGACACAAGTTAGGCATTCACAGTGCAACAGGCTCCACTCAGATATGGCCCTTGCTGGTTTTCTTCTCCTGCCTCTTGGACATAGATGCTAACCTTCCAATTTTGTCTCAGTGTTCAGGAAGTTGATTATGTCTGTGCCTTGTTTATATGTGTCTACCCAGATTTCAGTTATTTTTATATTGTCTTCTATTCTGAAAGCTCTCCTTGGAATTGTATCTTTCACTGCTATGGCACTTTTAATTTAATTTTAATTTTTAAAAATGATTTTAAAAAGCTAACCAAGGACTCAGCAGGTAAGAACACTTGCCTGCATACGCTTGAAGATCTGGGTTCAAATCCCGAGAACCCGTGTAAAAAGCTGGGTGTGGTTGACACGTGCCACCCGGCTTGGGAGTGGGGATAGAAGCAAGGAGATCCATGGCCGGGCTGGTAGAGGGGTAGAGAGGAAGTTGGAGGATTGGAGACAACATTGCTAGGGCTTGCTGCTGGTTGCTAGTTCCTATCTTAAGGGAATAAGACAGAGAATGCCAAGACAGAGCACACAGCATCCTCCTCTGGTCTCAACACAGGCATGGGTACAGGGATCCATGGACACACATGTGCACACACACTGCCCACACAGACACACATCTCACACACATGTGGATAGATTTTTTAAAAAGTTTAAATCTTTCATTGTCTCCAACCTCAGACCACAAAGAACTTCCATGACAGAAGAGTGGAAGTCTTGTGTTTCCAATTTTTTCAGTTTTAAGATTTATTTTTATATGTTTGAATGTTTTGCCTGCCTTTATATATGTGCACCATATACATACATGCCTATTGCCTGGGGAGGTCAGAAGATGGCATCAAATCCTCCAGAACTGGATTTACCGCCGTGGAGGTGCCTGAGACTTGAACTTGGGCTCTCTGCAAAGCAGCCCCACTTAACCACAGAGCCAACTCCCCAGCTTCATGTTTTGATGTCTTAAAATCCCCTGCACTTTGTTTTGGGACTCAACACATGGTTCAAACACATAGTTCTTGCTTCAAAGTGTGGGCTAGGGGTGCTTCCCCAGGGCGTAGCAGTTCCCAGCACTCTTCCCTGGGCCTGCCATACCCAGGGGCAGCTCATACACTGGCCCCCCACCTGCCTTGATACCCTTCTTTTCACGCTGCACACCACTGTAATCTGTCAGTGAAGAAGAAGCAGTAACATTTTCTTTAGGCTTTCTTTCTGGCTCATTTGCCAAGATCCCATTTATAGAACATGATCAAGAATGCCTTGCTGAGCAAACTCTAAATAATTTCTTGCAAATCTCAGCTCAGATTGGAGCTGTAAATATTCCAGACATGAATATGAGCTGGAAAAGAGACAACGCACCTCCGCTTTCTGGACGAGTCTGCAGACTGCAGGCTGACTGTGTGTGTGTGTGTGTGTGTGTGTGTGTGTGTGTGTGTGTGTGCGTGCGCGCGCGCGTGCACATGTGTTTGTGCATGCGTTTGTGTGAGTATGTGTATTCATGGTTGCCTAGCATCCCTGTTACTAAAATCTATAGGAGACTTGCTCCCAAGGATGTCCTTAGCAATCAAACATCTGTCCTCAACAGCCTGCAGACCTAAAGAAAACAAGGACAACCCAGGTGTGGGGAAGATTCCCCACAGGAAATAGAACTGCCAGTAAATACTGAGAAGTAAAGGGGGAAACACATTCATTCTCTCTCTCTCCCTCTCCATCTCTTTTTCTCTCCCTCTCTCCCCCTCAATACCTTTACCTCTCAAAAAAGAAAAGAAAAATCAAATGGTAATCTGTTCCCTAGAAACCATGGTTCAGTGGCAGAAATATAAGGAAAAGAAAAGTAACTAGAAGAGAGACAGAGAGCTTACAAAATGGAGTAAGAATAATAGGGGTGGCATGTGGCCACTAAATATGGAGAAGGCGAGTGTGGCCCGGGGCCTCCTGGTGTCCCAGGCAGGTTAGCCTAGGGCAGGGATGCTGGCTACCCCATGCTCAGGTCAGTGGTTCCTTCCTTTCTTGGTCCCTTTGCAACATTCATACTGGGACCTTTGCCTCGGAAAACACACAACTTACATGCAAAGCCACATTACACAGACAGTTTTAGGAGGGCAAGGATCTACATATGTTATGTCATTGAATATTCATAGCACCGTGTTTTTCCTTGTTGTTGGAGAGGGTGTCCTGTTATGATGTAAAATCTGTTTCGTCGTGAATCTGGGCGATATGAAATTTAATTGGGATATACATCTTAAAAAGGAGTCAGAACGCTTTAGGAGGTAAGCCTAATTATTCAAAGACCCTTTTTAAGTCTAGTTTCTTATCTCTTGAACTGGTCTCAAGATATTATTACGTGGTGCCAAGAAACGCAATAATTGTTTATTTTTGACACAATAGTATCTACTTACACTCCAGGGATAGATACCCAGAGAGCCTCTGAGCAGAGTCAGCCCGTCCTGGCGATGTATTTCTTGTCCCCTGTTAGCTCAGTTACCGACTTGCTGGGTAGCTTCTTTACTCTACTGGGGTTACTATGTTTAAAAATGAGCCTTTGGCTTTGTGTATAAGCAAACATGAGGTGAAGCCTGAGGCAGGAGAAACCTTGCTGATGGTAAAGGATGTTACAGAGAGATCACCTCACTCTCAGTGTGCTGCAGCTTCCTGCAGATGCACCAGAAACCTCAGACAGGACCTTTGAACACCACAGTCAGAATCTGCCCTGTCCACCACCCTCTAAAAGAGCTGTAGGCAGAGGCCTGGCTGGGCAGGGTCCTGTCTCTGGTGTCTGCTCCCAGAGACTCTCCCCACTATCATAGTCTGCTGCATCCCACACCAAAGCACCCACAGGGCTACCAGATGACACGCCTTTGCCTTGCCTCTTGAGATTGTGTCACAGCTACTTCCTGCCCCCAAAATAAGCTGAGTCGGTCCTGCCATTTTTGGTTTTTAGTACTGTAGCTGAACCCAAAGCTAAAAGTGATCTTCCACTCAGTCCCCAATCCTGTCACTTTTCAAAGCAGCTCTCTCTTCAGGTTTTGGATGTTCCTGGGCAGCTGCGACCCTGCCCAAGGTCTCGCTCTCACCAGCAGCCTTCCCCTGGGCGGGCGGACGGTCCTGTGGTGTGGTTTTATGAGCATATCAGTCTTATGTCTACATAGTAGCTCTAGCCTCAGCTACCTGTCCAAGAGGCTTGTCCTGGAGTCATCACCCTTTCTATAGACTGATTCATGCCTCTGAGGGGTGAGGAGGCGAGGGTACCCTCCTATTCTTCTCCCTGCCTGACTAGGGAGTCTGAATCTCAAATCTGTACTCTGGTGCATTCATTCCTGTCTCCTCTCTTTCTTTTCTTTTCTTTTCTTTTCTTTTCTTTTCTTTTCTTTTCTTTTCTTTTCTTTTCTTTTCTTTTCTTTTCTTTCTCTCTCTCTCTCTCTCTCTCTCTCTTTCTTTCTTTCTTTCTTTTTAAGATTTATTTATGTATTTCATGTATGTGAGTACATTGTAACATCAGATCCCATTACAGATGGTTGTGAGGCACCATGTGGTTGCTGGGAATTGAACTCAGGTCCTCTGGAAGAGCAGTCAGTGCTCTTAACTGCTGAGCCATCTCTCCAGCCCCTCTGTCTCCTTTCTTCTCACCTGAGAATCTGATCTTCCATGTCTTTGGAGGTGTTGAGAATCTTCTCTGGGGTCATACTCCATCATGGAGTGATATCAAAGGAGAAGTCATGGAGGAGGGAGCATGGAGCCTTCTTAGGTTTGCAAGATAGGGACACTTTGCCAGCGTTGTAGGTCCGCTCTTTCTCCTGTTTTCAACAGGTCTGACTTTCCCTTCCCCAAAGTGGTTTCAGAGTTTCTCGATGGAGACAATAAAAAAATCAAAACCTGTTATCAGGAGTTGAACGAGGGTGGTCTGGCTGTGTTCCCTAATGGGAAACTAATTTTAGCTCCAGGTTGCGTCAAATCCTGGTTTTACTGAGGTCCCGTGGAGGCATGGGTTACAGGCAGTATGGAACCGTGTCGCGCTCACCTATCAAAGCTGCCCCCGTTAGGATCTCAGCCTCTCAGGACAAAATGAGCAAACTGTAACTGGAAAGATAACGTAAGAACCATCTCTCCCCTCTGGGGTTATCCAATCGAAGGGGAGGTTGCTGCAGCCTCTCACTTCTGCCGGAAGGCTGATATTTCCAGACTCTGGGGTGGTATAGTTCACAATGTCTTTTTTTTTTTTTTTTTTTTTTATACAAAGTCCTTCTCCCACCCAAACTATTGATAACTCTCAAAGATAATTCTCTGCAGTTTACCTGTAACTCCACCTTTTTGCTGACACTCATGGCAATGTTCACAAATGTAGACAAGGGTGTGCCAGGCTATTGTAGAAATTGCTTTGAAGCATCTAAGTTTATACTTAATATAAGCCCCGTGTGACGTCTCAGGTTTCATCAGCCACCAGCAACTTGGAATAGTCGCTGCTTGCATGTCATGAGCTGTGGGTGAGGACCAACATGGCCATGGATCATAGCTGCTCTGCTTCCCATTGTACAGAGTGTATGAAAACTAGAGAGATGGCTTGGCAGTTAAAAGAACTGGCTGCTCTTCCAGGTTCAATTCCTAGCACCCTCATAGCAACACACTACTGTCTGTGATCCAACACCCTTGCATAGACATACCTGTGGACAAAACACCAAAACACATGAAATAAAAGAAATAAACTTTGCCACAACTTTAGTCATACTTTGATTCTGCTTGCCTGTGTTCAAGTGCCAAAAAAACTGTAAACATTTTCATTATCTCTAGCCCTTCCCACTCCCTAGAACTTTTATCAGGCACCTTTTATTTGGTTCTTTCCTGCTGAAAGCAAAAATGTCTAACCTAGCTATTAAGAGTGTCTTCCCTACCGAGCGTGGTTTACAAGGCAATGGAGCCGCACTGTAGTTTGTCGAGACCTCTGTGAATTCTGTAGTGCTGTGTAAGTCCTTCAGAACTTCATCTGGAAAGCATGGCATGCAAGATGCCAATTTGCAGGCCAGGTAGAGCCCACCAGCAGCCGTGATGTGCCTGGCCTCCGATTTAATGTGTTTATCTGGCACTTGGAGAGTCTGATCTCTCCTCTCAGCTGCGATGGGAAGGAATGGCGATTTTTCTTTTTTATGGGATGGATCATTTTCACCCAGGTCAATTCAGGAGGACATTCTACTCTCGAGTGAATCGCAGCCAACAAAGGGCACATTCTTGGTCCCAGCCGAAGGTGTGACTGACAAGGGGTTTGTGGTTGACACTGTTTGTCCTTCAGTAAAAAACAGAAGTGAGACTTCAGGACTTTAAGAGTACATTTTTATTCCCTTTGATGAATAGCTACTAAAGAACCTTGGGCTGCAGGCCCTTGTTTTGTCACAGGTAGCTAGCAGGAGAAAAACCCTCACATTTTCATTGTATCCTCTGTTCTTCAGGCTTGGTAGAAAAGTTCGTGTAATTAATACAACTGGGGCAGGGCCACTTTGCTTTCTGGCCTAGTTGAAGAACAGGGCGCAGCTTGTTAACCGTTTCCCTCTACAGGGAATAAATTGGGTCTATAAGATCCTTATCAAGAGCAAGGGGATTTCAACAATTATTTCTTCAACTGTAGACAATAATAATGTAAGTCAAAACTACTGGCTCACACGCTGCGGCTCAGTGAGAACCCGAGAGGAAAGTTAAATCTGACAGGCACATTGGCCCGAGGATGCTCAGCGGCGTCCAGGCTCTGTGTTGTGTCTGTGCAGGTGAGAGGCTAGGGTGGTCCTTGGTTAGCTCCACCGCCCCACAAAACAAAACCCTAAAACAAAATGCTGACCCTGCTGCCCACATCAATTCAAACTGCTTTGAAATGTCTGAGATTGACACTTTCCAGAGGTTATCTCCACATATGGGTAACTTGGTATTGAAACATTGTGTTTCCCATTGTGTGGGTCAATGTTCAATTGTGACTCACACTATTTTTTTTTTTTGTTAAAGTAACTGAGCTCTCCTCATTCCTTTAATAGTTGAAACACACACACTTTACTTTTTTGTTATCCCCTTTATATCCTTGTCCATCATTCCCCTCATTGAGGGATGACGTCCCCAGGACAGACACTTGGTTAATGATATTTCATCTTCCCTTCATGTGCCTTCAAGTCATGTTAGGTTACGTGGCTACTCCACTATGGGATCATAGATCCCTTGAGTGTGACCTAAGACCTTGGAATCCTCTTTAAAGATAACAAGATGTTCTTGTTTTCACAAGACTTGCAGACCTGGGTGCCTGAATTACATCAAGATGTTGTCCCTTAAAGTCTATCTCTAGGGCCTGGAGAGATGGTTCAGTGGTTAAGAATACTGGCTGCTCTTTCCGATGGCCTGTGTTCAATTCCTAGCATCCTCATGGCAGCTTACAACTGTCTGTAACTACAGTGCTAGGGGCTCTGACACCCTCACACAGACAGCACAATTCACAGGAGTAAAAATAGACAAATCATGAAAAGAAAAGACCCCATCTGTACTCTACAGCCTTCCAGATGAGTAATTTCTGATCCTCACTTTTCATAGGAAACATAAGACACACAGCAAATCAAAACCGAGCTAACGATACTCTAATGACTATAGCCCTTACCGACCACACTGTTAAGTGTCTTCCATAGAGAAGTTGCTTACTACCCATTCAGCAACTGAAGTGACTAGAAGTATAAAAACTGACCGTCCTACTTAAAGAGACCCGTCTCGGAGGTAGTGTTGGTCTATATTTAGGTTTAATGTAAAGTGCCTCAAAAGGAGTGGGGAGACTTCCCCCCTTTCAGGACTTTAGAATCCAGCAACACCCAGCCTTACTAAGAGGCTGACACTGCGCGCATCTTTGCATTGGCAGCACTTGAAGGCTTTTTGGCAGTGCGCGAGGACTCATGTGATTGTGCGTGCATTTTAAAACCATATATTAATTCCCGTTATCCTCAGCTCTCACTTGCAGCATTTAATTGCCTTTAGAGATGAAGGCACCAATTTGCATTCCATTCCAGTAGCTCCTCCCTGAGAGGAGACTAGAGAGACTGGAAGCTGAGGCTGTCAGATTCTCCACCGCCTTAGCCTCTCCTGAGTCCCAGGAAGTGTGTCCCTGCAGAAACAAAAGCAGACCCCCCAGGCACATTCAGCTTCCAATACGCAGCTCAGAGTGCAGCTTTCTAAACATTTAAGGCTAACCCAACACACTGCGGATGCTGTGCTTTGAATCCTATGTATGCTACCTAGACAGATTTCTGGTTCTCTTCAGAGATACCCCATGCTTTGCTAAATACGTTCCCCCTTTTAAAGGCGCTTTGCCGATCCAGGAAACTGTTGCTCTTCCTCTGGCATGACAAGGCCGTCCCTTTTCAAAATGAATGTGCTGCACTCTCCTAGGCTGCAGAGATCAGCTCAACAACCTCTGTCTCAGTAGAATAGCCTCCTGTATACCATAATCACTTAATTAGCCATACATTCTGTAGGGTGCAAAGGTCTTAGCTGGAGCAGATGGCTGGTGGAGACAGTGGCTGGCCTATTGTAGGTAGGGCCCATGCAGTCCGAGGGCTGCAGATGCTGCCTCCACTTTGGGGCTAGAAGCTGAGATCCAGGAGACTCGGGCCATCTGCTCTGCAGTCCCCCAAAGCAGGTGTCTCCCCAAAGAAAACATTCCTGAAATTGAGGCAACCCGTGTGGCTGATGTGTCCAGGGTACCTCAGCTAGCTGTAAAGCAATTAAGCTGGCTACAATGGCCAGTGTGACATTAAGATGTGTGGCCCTCGGGAAGGACATCCTTTGTCTAACTGAGAAGGGTGAGGGCCACTTGCTGTGGTAGCCATTCGGGAGCAAAGCAACCTCTGACCCATTCTTTTGTATCTGCCCTGTAAATAAGAAAACACAGGGTCACCCTTGCCAGATGTACCATCCTGGGGCCTCTGTGGAGTGGAAGGTCCCGGGGGAGACCGTCACCCCACATTGACTCCCAGTTGATTGCTACATCACAATTACCATACCACACCTGTCCCTCCCTGCCTTCCATCCCCAGCCCTCTTAAGGCACAATTGGCAATGACTGTATTATTTATAGTCATGAAGATGTTTTATATCCGAGAATATTTTGTTAGATGTATACAGTATGAACAGAGTGAATCAAGTCAGTTCACTTGTCTGAGCCATAGTTGCTAATCTCTCCCAAGTTATTCCTAAAGCTGATGTAGGACTGTGCTATTCTTTTTCTGTCCTCGTCCTGCCTTGAGCATCCGAGTAGCAGAGAGAATAACTAATAGCTACTTCATTTAGTTAAAAGCAGGGACCTCCCAAGGAGCACTTAGCCCTTGGTACTGACCAGTGCTTTCTGGTACGAAGCATGTGTTCACAGTTGCCATGACTTAGCTTGAGGGAACTGAGGCATGCAGAAGTTACATGATTTGACCATGATGCCCATGCCACCAAAGGACAACAAACCTCAGCGGTCCAACTTTGCAGTTCCTGGCCAACGCATTATTCTGGAAGAGGCAATAGCCATAGTTGGATGTCTCTAAGACACACACACCCCCATGTCCCACTCACAGGTGGTATGCTATGCCCAGTTTGTAGGTGAAATACCTTTCTGAGCCGTAACAGGAATGAGCAGAGAACACAGTCTCTGCTCAATTTTTGTCTTCTCTATGGCTTTGAGGTGTGCAGAACAACAGCGCCTTCACAAAGTGCACCCACCCACTCAGAGGACCCCTGGTTTTACGGGGGACCAATAGCAGTCTCTTCTGGTGAATTCAGCACCCCGACAGCATCCAGCCTTTGTGATTCTCTGCTCCTGCCCTTCCTAGACTTTTCCTGATTACTCTTTCCAGGGCTCTGGGTGAGCCTGTGTCTAGAGGCCACCAGCCAACTCTCACTTCTGCATTGTTACCATCAGCAATTAAAGGACCCTGTTCCACAATGATGCATCCTTTTATTGCGGGCTGTTTCAGTAGCTGAATGACCTAATCCCCCAACCTCCTAAACTGCCCCTCCCCCATCTTTTTAATTGCACTCTCTGGCTCCAGGCACCAAGAATAAAAATAAATGAAGTGTGAATGAATTGAATCTTCCCTTACCCGTCCCACCTCCTCCAAAATTGAAATTTAATAACAAACATTCAGCCTTTGTGTGCTTCTCTCCCTCTTAAAGGGACAGAGCCTTCCGTTAGACTTGGGAGAGGCAGAGCTCCTGTCATGTTCTGTCATGTTCGGGTGAGGAACTGCAGTCTCCAGCAGAGGTGATCTTGGAATGAGATGGAGCAGTTGGGCTGAGTTTGTCACTTCCCCCAGGATGACCCCAGCTCCATCAGAGTTTACCAAAAATCGTGGAAGAGTGCAGGGGAGACTGTCACCCCAGAGTTCACCTCTGCTTGTTATCCCTCACCCTGCCCACCCATTATTTTGAGGTTATGAGAAACCATTCCTGCTAAGTGATGCCTGGGGTTTAAAAGCCATGGCTGTTTTAGGCTCCTGTTTAATTATTTGCTAGAGTGTATTGTGCATAATAATGGGTTTCATTTCAGGCATTTGCATACACATATACACTGTGTTTTTACTATGTTCACCGCTGATCCCCTTGCTATTCCTAACTACCCTCCACTTCTACTTAATTCAGGTTGTTTATAGGAGTTACTTATTGGAGAATGGACAGCTGACGGGGGCTGGCTATTCAACTGAAGAAAATGTCTTCCCCTCCTGAAATAACAATTAACTTCCCTGAGTAAAGTCTCGGGGAAGGGATGAGGCCTTATGAGCCCCTCCCCAGTTCATGACAGAATATTGAAGGTCTCAAGACGAGTCTTGTGCGACTGATCTTAGGAAAATGATCAGAGGTCCTGAGTGCCAGCACCGTGCCCACAGCATGCCCAGTGCGGGACTCTTAGGGACCGCTCTTTGGGATGGTTTGGTTCTCACAGCAGGTCTTAACTTAGTGTCTCTGATCGTCCCATGCTCTGCTGAGCTCAGGAGGCATCCCTAGCATTTGCCTGCCTAAGCAGCGTTGGCTTCCCTCCAAGCCTGCACCCACAGCGTGCTGCAGAAGGTAACTTACCAAAGGGAGAGACCCAGACACACTGCAGCTAAGTTAGTGAGGGCTCGCTGAAAAGGAGCAGTGAGAGTTGTATCTACTTATCCTGCAGAAGATCACTTATAACAGTGGATGAGATACAAACGGTCTCTCATAGACCCTCAACTAAAACGTCTCTTGTTTTTGTTATCTGTTTTGTCTGGCTGTATAAATGTTGCCAGCAATGATCACAGCACAGACCACATTTTTGTTATGGTCTTTCATTTAACGTTTGCGAAAATGCTTTTCCATGATCCTACATGGTTTTTAAATTACTTTTAATGACTGTATTATGTTGTACCATTGTGCTTTATGCCACATTGTTGAATATTTAAATTGTTTTAAACACTTTATCATTATAAACATGTCACAGCATACATATTTGTGCACATGGTGCTCTCTCTCTCTCTCTCACATTTTCTTTTATTCATTCACTTTACATCCGTCCTCCCAGTCACCCCCTCCCCCAATCCTTCCCTACCTCCTCTCTTTTTAAATTGCCTTTAGATAGCAAGTAAATTTATTGAAGAGTGAATATTTTTATTTTGATACATAAAGCCATTTTCATTATAAAAAATAATACCCACGAACATTGCAGCCAGTCACATGTGCACAGGCCTGCTTTAGGCTATTGTCTTGGTGGGCACTATAGCTTAAATACTTAGATAATTCAATAACAACAGTTCAGTAATGAAGATTATGAGCCCCCGGTTTTAGTGCCGGTCACCTTGTGCAGTGTTGAATGAACAGCCCTGAGGTGAGCTGCCATCTGTGTCGTGTGCATCCCTGCGGAAGCTCAGTGGTTAGAGACTTGTTCTTGCAGAGAGCACCCCCCACCCTGCTGTCACTTCAGTTCCCAGTGTCCATGTCAGGCTGCTGCAGCTCTAACTCCAGGAGATCCCCTTCTTCAGACCTCACATGTTTATATCTGACACGGATACACATGAACATATAATTTTTAAAAATCCCCTTTTAAAAAAAAGTACAGATGTTTGCAGAGGTATATCCAAATGAATGGTTTAATTCTGAATACAGAGGTGGAAAGAATTCCACAAGTTTAACATGCATTGCATACACACGTGCAATACAAAATTAATAGGACTTCATAGTCGCATGTGCGGGGCACAATGCTAAACACTTTGCCATTCCCTCAGCAAATTCGTACTATGTTATTTCCATTTTGCAGATAAACTAAGGCCAAGAGGTCAAGCAACATACATAAGGTTAACTCTATCAGCAAGTGGGGATTCAGTCCCAGGGAGCCCAGCTCCACATCTGTGCAGTAGCTTCCATGCTGGACCATTAGTTAGGGGTGAGAGATGGGGAAAGAAGTGAGAGATCTTGGACAGTGATGGATGCACGGAGGCTGTAGCACCCTGACTGTAGACTCATGAAACACTGGGAACTATGGGAGAGCGTCTTCGTCCCTCAAAGGCTTTACTCACTATTTTGACAAGCATGGGGAGATACATGAGCAAACACGAGAAGCCACGCATGCCCTGCCACCTTTGGAATTGTTGCTGAAGATGTTCTGAAGTTGTATGCTGCTGCTTCTGAAAGGAAATAAAACTTGAGACATGTAATTCATGTAATTTATGTCAAATAGCCCAAAGAGTTGTTTGTGAGCTTTGAAACCTGGGGCTGAGAACATAGCAGAACAGGCCAGGTCATGCCTGGGCAGGCCCGTCATCACATGTCCTGACTGGCCTAGTGCCTCCCTATCTCCCGCCCTTCTGACAGTCTGTTGATGTTTAAATGAACCAATCATGTGAAACCGTGCCAATCCCTCCCCCAGCCCCACCCCTTTTCTATAAAAGTCCCTAACTTCCAAGCCTTGGGGTCGAAATCACTGTCTCCTGTGTGAGATACGTTTCGAACCGGAGCTCTGCCATTATGGCTCCACCATGTGGTCAACACCTCTGTCTCCTGCGGGAGATATGTGTTGGCCCAGAGCTCCGTCATTAAACTACCTCATGCTTTTACATCAAGATGGTCGTCTGTTCGTGATTCATGGGTGAGCACAGAATGAGAATTGAGTGGGGGCTTCCCCACTAGGTTCTTTCACTTCGTTTTTTGTTCCAAGATGCTCTGTGCCTGCTGAGGCTCTTTAAAGTTTGGGCCCAACGAGACCGCCTTTCTTCCCTTTTCCCCATCAGTGTTCATTGTTTAAAAAGTGAAGAACAACTCGTGTTTAATAGTTTCATTTGGACCAGTGGTCCTGAGGTCATAAACTCCATTTAATATGTTATGGGTGAGATGCTGAATAATGAATTTGCATGATTTCCGGTGCCAAAGTAGGGTGAGCACTTGGCTCAGTCTGTTGGTAGCTGGGATGCTCTTATCAGTGGGCATCTATGGATTTAAAGTCTTATATATAATAGCAGTTTAATTCTGATCAGAAACAGTAGTTGGGGAGATCCCTGGAGGATTGTTGACTGCCACTCCCCTCTGCTTCACCAGGACACACACATCTAGAAGCTTAGAGCACTATCTTTATCTAGAAATTCCGGACAAGTGAGATAATGAAATTGTTACCCAAGGAAACACCTGGGCCCCAGTCCCAGCCATTCCCTGTCCGTTTGGCACTTCAGTTAGCTTAGCCATCTTGAGACATGACCTTTGGCTGTCTCCAGTTCAGCAGAGTCTGTTTGGGGATTTCATTTGGAGGTTTCAGCTTAGCTGAGTCCATGACTCTTAAGCATCCCTAAGGACTAAGGAGCTGTGAATTGTAGTAGACACTTGCCTCTCCTTGAAGAGGAGATGACTACCATGAATGTAATGGTTAATATTGTCAACTTGATGAAATCTGAATTCACTTGGAGACAAGGCTCTGGGCATGCCAATGAGGGATTATCTAGATTAGGTTAAGTAAAGTGAAGAGAACCATGTTAACTGTGGGCAGTGCCATCCCATGAGCTGGAGACCTAGACTGAGCAAAAAGAAGGTCACCAGCATGAATGGAAGGAAGTTTCCATTGCTCTCTTAATTCCTGACTAGGGACACAGTGTGCCTACCTGTCTCCTGCTCCTGTGTCATACTCTCCCTTCGGTGATGGACTGTGTCCCTGAGAACTGTAAATAGAAACAAACCCTTCCATCCTTCAGTTGCTCGTGTCAGGTACCTAATGAGTGTGTGTGTGTGTGGGGGGGGGGGGGTTAAGGAGCTATGCCAAGGTAGCCTAAAAGCACATTAAGTCATGTCATCTTGAACTACTGAAAGACAGTGTTTGGTGTGAGCATTTTTTTGCACCGCACACGATCTGCCATGAGTAACCCAGGCTCTGCAGACTGGAGTTAATTAGGCCTATCTTCCTGCTGTGTTTATTTCAGAAGTCTAAGAAATCAACTAGCATGTTACAGTTTAACCATCCCAGTGAATGGGCTGGTTATTTGGTATAAAAGGCAACTTTATTCATAAAAATCTCTCTCTCTCTCTCTCTTTCTCTCTCACACACACACATACACACACACACACACCATGTATTTCTTCCCCTTTTAGGACTTTATAATTTTCGGGCTGTGTACAAAGACCTAGTTTTCATTTCTATATGTTAATGCTTTGCTTCTGTTTGTCTTCTCGCTGTTCTCAGATAGTCCAGTCTACCCATGGGTATTATAAAGTCCAGGCTGACACAAAACTCCTAGTCCCTATCCTTCTGCCTCCCGGGTGCTAGTGTCTCTAGGCCAGGGCCACCACACCCGTGGATTAGAGTTGTGTGTGAATTGTCTTCTCAGCAGGACTTTCTTCACTGGCGTAGATCCTCCCTGTGGGACAGGAGCAACAGGCAGCTTGCTTGAGAGACCCAAGCCATTTGCAGGAGAACCAAAGCCACATGTTATAACTGGCCCAAGGAAGATTGATACAGAATTTGGCCAGTGGAGCAAGGCTGGATTTGTTCCAGACTTGTGATGAGGGGGAAGTTACCAGTACAAAACTACATGGCTCTGACCTTGGAGGAACCTCACTCAGAACTTACTATGCTAAGGTGTCTAGTTCAAATAAATTCCATTATGGTCAATGAATTTACTACCAGCACAAGTGCGTTGAATTCAGCTTTCTGGTCTACCTGTGGGACTGCATCTGTGTTTGCTCTCATTGACAGGTGCACCCAACCCATTCTTACTTCAGGAATTATTAAGGACTCCTGTTCTCTTTGTTGTCTGTAGTTCAGATGACCGTCAGGACTCAGTTCATCCATTGCTGCTGTTAGGACATCAACCTTCACTTTCCCAGTGTGATGTGTCCTTCTCAGTCCCCATTCTGTCTTGCCTCCTCTTTTCTGGTCCCCATGTCTTCATTGGCATGTGAACTTTATTGAGATTATAATATAATTACATTCCCACCCCCCTTTTGTGATCCAAGTCTTCCCATATACCTCTCCTTGCTCTCTTTCAAATTTGTGGTCCCCCTTTTCATTAAGTATTGTTACATGCATATCTTGATTGTATATACATAGATATTATAAAGACTGAGAAGGTTATACTTAGGAATATCTATATAAGTGTTACTCGTGTGTGTGTGTGTGTGTGTGTGTGTGTGTGTGTGTGTGTGTTTTCAGGGCTCAGTGTTTGGTATTGAGTAATGGCTTGGTGTGCTCTTCCCTAGGGAAGACAATGTCTTCTCTCAGCTTTCCCTATGTGTCTGTAATTCTTTGTGTAGGGTTGAGGCATGTACATTAGTGTCCTCTGTGTTCAACTCATGTTTAAGTGGTCATGTTGGTGAGACTTCACGAGTGCCTTTACAACCTTTCTGCCTTCTCTTCTATATATGTACTTTGTTGGACAAGAAATAAGTATGTGCTGCTCTTGTGTGTGTTTCCAAGATGTAGCATGAAGGAGATCGATCACTCAGCACTTACCCACTGAAGAACAAATGTGTAAATTTGAATTCACATTTGGTGAACTCTGCATATTCCATTTAGGCTGGTTTAATGGGTTCTAATAGGTTCTGTTGTTGAATAAGTAACCTTAAAAATGACAAGACAACTTCCTAGTGTCATGCAAAGACAGTACTTTGTGCTGGCAAGGTTGGCAAAGATCAGTCTATTTCAAGAGGTTTCAACCTCTTGATTGGTGGTCTGGTTAACTGAAAAGAGCCCGTTCCGACTCAAAGGCTAAAGTCATGCGTCTAACCCACATGGTGACTTGATAGCTAGGGAGAAATGTGGTCCAGAGGCTGGGTTCAAATGTGTACTCATTGTCTGTTGCCTTCTCTAGCACTGGAAGACACAACGCAGTGAGGAGTATGAAGCAGAAGGTAAGCAATTACAGTGGGGTTAGGGGGACCACTGAGGAGGGAAAGCCCTGGCTGCTATGGCTAAGGCACTCTGTGCACCACTTTCCTCCTTCTTGCACTAAAAGGAAGTGATATGCTAAGATTAGGACCAACAGCAACAGACAAAAAAAAAAAAATTTCCAAGTGACACTTTACACTCTTCAAACCCTGGCTATTAACACTGTAGGAAAGATGGCAGTGACTATATAGCAGTCCATGTATAGAGGACGACTGTAGTGCAGACTGTCAAAGGGGCTCGTGAACATCTCCAACATGCCCAGCTTGTATCTATAGATTTATAGATGATATATTATGAAGTATCTATAGATAGACTATGAAGCACAACACAACAATCATGTGGCCACCAGATGGCACTGTGATTCAGCTCACGTTCCTGCCTAACCCCCAGATGAAGTGTGGATAGTAAGTATAATTAAAACAATGTGTTCTCTGGCTCTCCAGCCTGGGATAATAGTACAGTAATGGGTTTAAATTCTGTCAATAAATATCAGGAATGACACTGAGTGCCCTTCCAGCCTTCCATGGTTCTCCCAGGCACATAAAATCATGCCCACAAGTATCCCAAGTCTAAGCAGTGACTTCACGCGTTCACATTTGCATTGCTAGTTTAGAAGCAGGGTGGCTAATGCAGGATAAGTAGTCTTGGCATTTGAGTAAGTAGTTTGACCCTGTCGTTAAACAGAACCTAGCATACATCCACAGATGCTAACACACTCACAGTTCGCAGCCTTGTCTTTCAAGTGAGTCTCGGGTTTCTGATTTGGAAAATAGATGAACGTTAGAGGCTCATTATGGCTGTTTCCTTCCCAGGAAAAGGTGCTATAATACTTAGCCCAGAAAGACGGCAGAAATGAAGCATTGGGAAAGCAAGCGCCAGTTGAGGCATCTGACCTCATGTGTATGAGACAGTGTTTCTTTCTCATGGGTGATTGTCCCAGAGCAAAAGCTGCCTTCAGTTTACATTTGGACTTCAACTAAATCAGAGTGGGTCAACATTTGTAGTCATCTCATACAGTGTTCATTATAGGGCAGGAAAGATGGCTTAGCAGTTGTGAGTATTAATTGTTCTTCCAGAGGACCCAGGATCGCTCTCCAGTACCACACAACTGCTCACAACCATCTGTGACTCTAGTATCCCTGTGAGCACTCTATGTATGTAGTACATGACATGTACGCAAGCAAAACACTCAGCCATGCAAAAGAATAAAAAACAATAGAAAGAATTGCCTTCCAAGGGTACCTTTCCATAGCAGGCACTGTCTCTGTGCAAGTCCTTTGGAGACAACAGAGTTTTTGCTTTGATTTTAGGCCAGCTGAGGTTTTGGAACCCAGATGACCTGAATGCTTCACATGGTGGGTCTTGCCCTCCTCCAGACTGGATAGAAGAGAAACTGCAAGAGGTTTGTGAAGATCTGGGGATCACTCGAGATGGTCACCTGAACCGGAAGAAGCTGGTTTCCATCTGCGAACAGTATGGATTACAGAATGTGGATGGAGCGGTAAGCCCATAGCTGGGGTCTGATTTGGAATAATGAGAAGAGCTTTGTCTGCCCCCAGGCTGGTAAGAGCAGCACTGTGACTTCCTTATTAGAGACACAGCCTGCCTGCCTGCCTGCCTGCCTGCCTGCCTGCCTGCCTGCCTGCCTGCCTGCCTGCTTTCTTGCTTGCTTTCTTTCTTTCTTTCTTTCTTTCTTTCTTTCTTTCTTTCTTTCTTTCTTTCTTTCTTTCTTCCTTCCTTCCTTCCTTCCTTCCTTCCTTCCTTTCTTCCTTTCTTCCTTTCTTCCTTTCTTCCTTTCTTCCTTTCTTCCTTTCTTCCTTTCTTCCTTTTTTTTTCTCCCTAAAAAGACATTCTACAAGATTTGGGAAAGTCATGTTTTGTGGCAGAAATCAAAGCTGATGTGGCTGAACTTCCTGAATGTATAGTATGGTCACCTACTGTGCTAAGTATGTCACCCCACATGAGACGCATCAACCAAACCAAACAGTAAAACATGGGAGAATGCAGAGGAGGGATGAAGAGAGCCTCAGGCTTGAGTTAGGAGAACTTTGAAAGCCAGCCTGCTGCATGTTCAGTTCTGGAAAGTTCTCAGTGTCATCTTTGGGCCCTTGGGTAGACTAGAGCAGTTCACAGGACAGGCTGCCTCTCTAGCCGTGGTTTGAAGTTTACATCACGCTGGTGTGAGGAGAGCCTTGGTTATATAGAACAGCCAGACTCTGGCTACGAGGAAATGGGGCCAGGTAGCTTGGTAGTTTTGATAGCACAAAATGTCTTCAAGCCCCAGAGAGTTTATGACGTAAGATTCTGTTTTCCCTTTTTGCTGAAGAATCATGGCAGGATCGTTAGGATTAATGTGGGATTAGCCGTGAAGCTCTACAGAAAAACCTATAATTCTAGGACGTGTCTTTTAGAAGGCTACAAATAAAGATTAGGGGCAGTTAGAGTCAGGAATACAGTCATTGCTCCAGAATCTTTGATTATAATGACATCTGATACCATGTTGGCTGCCTCCTCGGGACAAAGTGGTAGCATATTCCTAACCAAGAAAGAGGCCGATCTTTAAAACCTGCCAAATAGCCTGACTTGCAGAAAATTTCGGTTTTTAGTGTTTTGTTTTTTTTTTTCTTTTTCTCATATGATGTGACCATTATATAAGCCCCTTGACAACCTTTGGAATATCCCAGCAACCCATTTATTTTTCAACGGTGGCTATTGAGTCATAAAATTAAATTAATTGTCCTAATTTCTGAATCAGTCCAGTACAAAGAGTCTTGGGTTGTTTTCTGTTTTGTGTTTTCCCAAGAAACATTGCACAAACTTGAGTTACTGATCTGAGGACAATTTTTGAAATATAAACCGCTGCCACTCACAGGGAGCTGGCGTCCTCTTCTGCAGGGAACTCCTAAAAACTGGATACAAGGGGCACATTCAGTTCTTTCTCTGTGCTGTTGGAATTAGGAAGGCATTGCTCATCAAGCCTGCGCCTGCTTAGTGTTTCCACTCCCTCCCACCAGGAGGAGCGAGGAGGTGCCCTGCACTTCTTAGTTCTTAGCCCAGAGGAACAGGCTGATTAGCATAGAACTTGGGGTCCTGCAACTTTAAACCTGAGAGCAGTTTGAACTCTGTCAGCCCTTTGCAGAGGAAGCCTGTGAGATCACTGCTGCCCCCCCTTTTTGCGGGGGGGGGGGTAGTAGAAGTAGATGAGCTCTCTCTGAAAGTCACACCCCTCATTCCTTTCTCTAAGTGAAGACAGCCAAGAAGGCCGAGTAGGCAGGCTAGCTCCCTCGAGGCCACATCAAACCCAAGGATAACGTTGTTTGACTTGTTCCAGTGTTTTAAAAGCTGGACTTTAAGGTACACTCTTTGAAATTGGAATTTTCCCCTAAGTATTTTGTAATGGCGAGCCACAGTCATCTCCTCCGGAGACCACAGGAGACCATGTGCTGAGCTAGCTTAGTTCTCACCACTTTCTGATGTCTGAAGCCTCCATGCCTCGGCCACTCCCATCACCTCCCAGGACACTGTGGTGTCCCAGTTCTTGGACCCTATTCTGGTACATGTTTCACAGCCTACACCCTGGGAAGTCAGCCATCCACCGACCTGGCCAGTGTGGAAAATGAAAATGCCCTTGTTCCCAAAGAGGGCTGGTCCCTCGGTTGCTCAGGTAACCTGCGTTCTCTTGAGTCCTTTTTAAATTTACATCCCTTTACCCAACACTTCTCATCCTGAGCTCTTGACTTAAAATAACTGGCAAGAGTCTACTTTGGCAAGCTGATGGATTAAGTGATGGGTGTTCAGGCCACGTAGAAAGTTCACTGATTTGGCTAAGGTCAGGCCAGCAATAAGGACATAGTCCATTGCTTTGTCTGGATATTGTGGGCATTTCTGGTTGAATGGTCCTGAAAGCCACTTCCACTAGTACATCGTTCTTTTGATTGGTGAGAATGAGACAGAACAGCTGAAGGCTTTTTGGCAACCTCAGCATCTTGTCCCAAATGCCACCGATCACAGGATTCTGTCAGAACCTGTTTCTTCCCCAGATTTCCAGCCTCTAGAAATTTCCTTGCCTCAGAATCCTCTCCCAAACAAGACATATGTTTCCTATGAATTGGCGTAAAGCACTTGAAATAAAAGTTGTTAGTCTTCTGTCTTCTTGCTTCTCAGTGGCCCAGGCATCCCGAGGGAGCTGGTTAGTAATGCAGTCTCAGGCCCTTCCCTTGGCCTACCGCATCAGTGTGTATTACAGGATCTCTGTTTGATTTCTGTTCTGTTCTTGGAGACCTGTTCCACAATACACTTACCACACAGAGGGAAGAGAGAGTCTCAGTAAAATGTCTGTGCCTTTCCTCCTGTCTGTGGCTTCTGTGACTCACGCTACTTTTTCTCCTGTGGGACTCAGGAACAAACTGTCTCTCTAACAAGCCTCCACATTCCCTGTTATAAGATAAAAATTATAGGATGGCTATCAGAGAGCGCAAAATGGAGAGTCAAACTCCTTCCTCTGTCTACATCTTGAGACCTCCTTTTGCACACACACACAAGATCACTGTAACCCACTCTTGCTCTTTCCTGGGCTAACGCATGAAAATATAACTTCAGGATGTTCTAAGGAACGTCACTGCACTCTGCCCCAGTTCACACTTGCTGGGCTAGCATGCTGCTTGAGTTTCTTCTCCTGTTGCTGGAATAAAATGTTCTGATGAAAGCAACTTAAGGGAGAAAGGGATTTGATCTTTGCCGCTTTTCCATTGCTGGGACGAAGCACCGTGACTAAGGCCACTTACACAAGCATTTAGTTGGAGAGGGTGCGTCTACAATCATCATGACAGAGAGCCTGATGACAGGCAGGCAGGCAGGCATAGGGTTGGAGCAGCATCTAAGAGCTTATGTCTTGATCTATGGGTAGAAGGCAGAGACAGACAGACAGACAGACACACACACACACACACACACACACACACAGAGAGAGAGAGAGAGAGAGTCTATACCTGACTTTTGAAACCCCCAGTGACACACCTCCTCCAACGAGGCCACACTTTCTAACTCTTCCTAAACATTTCCACTGCGGACCAAGCATTCAAATATACGGACCTATGGTAGCTATTCTCATTCAAACCACCTCAGATTTATTCTGTTTCACCATTCAAAACACAGCCCACCGTGGTCTGGAAGTTAAGGCAGCAGGCACTTGAATCAGCTGGTTATCACACTCACGTTCTGGAGCAGGTAATGATGAATGCACGCTGCCGGCCAGCCGGCTCACTCTCTCCGCTTGGGTAGCCCAGGGCCCCAGGACCCCAGCCACAATGGGCAGAGCTTCCCATTTCAGTTGAGATGATCCTCCACAGACATGGCTGGAACTCTCCCAAGTGATGCTAAATCCTGTCAAGCTGACAATTAGCACTAACCGTCACATGCCAATTTGAAAACTTCAGCACGAGCCAGTTATCACTTAGATCACTTAGAACTTGTAACATTTTAACTAACGTCTTGTCAAAATTGTGAGAATCTGTATGTTTTAAGTAATTTTTAAAAACATTGATAATAATAATACTTGTGACATTTAAGGCTGCCAGACCTGGAAGAATGAATGGGGTGGGGGGTGGGGGTGGGGGGGACAGTTGATTGCTAAGCTGCATAAGATTATGGAGATGTTAGAGATGGGGTTTTATTTCATTTGAGTGAGAGGGGAAGTCACCATTTCTAGAGAAGGAAATTCTTTTAAATAAGAATAGAGACAACATTATGTGTCTGGGCTTTTGGAGTAGCAGGGGTATGAATTTCTGCTGGCCGGAAGTGTGCTGTGCATGTGGTATTTGTGTGTGTTTGAAACGCGTGATTGTTCTTTCTTAGATGCTGGAAGAGGTGTTTCTCAGCCTTGATCCTGATGGAACAATGAGTGTGGAAGACTTTTTCTATGGTCTGTTTAAGACTGGGAAATCCCTCACGCCATCAGCATCTACTCCCTATAGACAACTGAAACGGCATCTCTCTATGCAGGTAAGAGATCAGTGTGCAGAGCCCCGTGTGGTGGCGCACACCTATGATCTCAGCACAATGGGCAGGGTAGAGAACAGCACTATAAGCTGGAGGTTAGCCTGGGCTACATAGCGAGACCCTGTCTTAGAAAAGAGGCACCAACAGAACATTTTCTTTCAGAATAGATGTTTAAAATTCATTTAGTAATTCTGAATGAATTAATCCGCTGTCTAAAGCAAAATACCATGAAGAAAAAAGTATTCAGAGATTGAGAAAGACTAAGCCGTTTGAAAGAAAAGGATGGTTTGAGAAATGGCCCTAAATGACAGAGTGTGAAGGCCACTAATTATGCCTCTTGATGACAGTGATGAAGAAACCTGGTGTCAAGTAGACACCGTCTCATCTCATCTATTGTGAGGAATCTCCCGGAACGGTTCTCTCTGCTAAGGTTGGAGGCTTGACTGACTCACTGAGAACCAGAGATCCGAGGCGCAGCATGGCGTTCTCCATTCTGACAGTATAAATTAACTTCTGCTCTCTGTGGCCAGGACTGGGTAGTCCCAGCCTTGCTCAGCATTTAGCTGAATTTCTGGGGTCCGACTCAGTTTCCTTAAGACTCTTCTCTTCTTCCAGTCTTTCGATGAGAGTGGACGGCGGACCGCAACCTCGTCAGCAATGACGAGTACCATTGGCTTCCGGGTCTTCTCCTGCTTGGATGACGGGATGGGCCAGGCGTCTGTGGAGAGGATACTGGACACCTGGCAGGAAGAAGGCATTGAGAACAGTCAGGAGATTCTGAAGGTCTGGCAGCTGCACTCGCAATCTAGGAAGGGCGTGTCAGCTTATCTTTTGAGACTGATTTGACTTGATTTACTTACTGACTATTAAGTTTGTGAGATCTCAGAAATGAGGTAATTTTTCCTGCTTGCGTTAGCCAGAAGCCTGCGGCTGACTATCTCCATGTTTTTAACCTCAAGTTATTGACATAGGAAAGCTCTTAACTCATCTTTGGGCGGCAAGGTTTGAAATTACCCTACTGCGTTTCTTTACAGTGTCAGAAGGGATGTCAGAAGATACAAGCAGCCGACCTTGATTTTTGTAAGGAAACAGGTTTCTAGATGAGAGCTGTTCCTAAGGAGAGGGACCGGCCTGGTCTCTAGCCTGGCTTCAGTCTGCCTCCACACTTTCTGCTTTCTGAAGCTGGGCCTGTCATTTGTTCTGATTCTCAGGCCCTGGATTTCAGCCTGGATGGAAACATCAACCTGACAGAGCTGACGCTGGCTCTGGAGAATGAACTTTTGGTTACCAAGAATGGCATTCACCAGGCAGCACTAGCTAGCTTCAAGGCCGAGATCCGGCACTTGTTGTAAGTTGAGCAGAAGGTTCGCTGGTCTGTTTCCTTTACTTGTGTCTCCCATATCACCAGGCACCTTTCCCCACCCACAGGCCAATGTGGCCGTCTTCCATCTCTAACTGTTAAACAGTTACCCTCCTGAGCTGAAGGGAATTGCGCTGGGGCTCTGATTGGCTGCAGCATGTGAAGGGAACCATGGAAAACCTTTTTGTTTGGGGAGGGTTTTGGTTGTCTTGGTTTTGTGTTTGTACTGAGGCGAGCCAGATGAGAGGGCTTTTTTTTTTTTTTTGGGTCTCCTGGTTGCTTGGAAACGGCTTCCTACTAACTCACTTTATTTCTAATTCTAGAGAACGAGTTGACCAAGTAGTCAGAGAAAAGGAGAAGCTACGGTCGGACCTGGACAAAGCAGAAAAGCTGAAGTCTCTCATGGCTTCCGAGGTGGACGATCACCACGCGGCCATTGAGCGGAGGAATGAATACAACCTCAGGTGTGGCCAGAGGGCCGAGGTTCAGCATCCTCCCCCATCCCTCCCAAACCCCTGCTTCTCCTCTCTAGCCCCATTCTTCTGGCCCCTGCTCCTGGCAGGGTGAGACCAGAGCTGACTGCAGAGGTCTAGCTGCAGCCCAGCCACTGGGAAGGCAGGACACGTTAGGCATTTTCTCTATGCGTCTGTCTCCAGTTTTGGAATGTCCATATACTGTCCTCCAAGGGATCCACAGGCCACCTATTGATTTTCCTGTTGTCCTTGCTTATAGGAAACTGGATGAAGAATACAAGGAGCGCATAGCAGCCTTAAAGAACGAACTCCGCCAGGAGAGGGAACAGATGTTGCAGCAAGTGGGCAAGCAGCGGGTGGAGCTGGAACAGGAAATTCAAAAGGCCAAGACGGAAGAGAATTACATCCGGGACCGCCTTGCCCTCTCCCTGAAGGTAATCTCTTGGTAGCGCCATGGCCTGGGTCTATGCTAGGTATCTGCACAGAGCACTGTCGTTCCCTGAGGGCACAGATAGGGCTAAACCCAAGGATTCTCCCTAGCCGTGGCCTAGATGTGGTGGCGGCCTTGGGGTGTGGAGTGGACAGCGTTCATGAGTATATCCTGTTCTTCACAGTCTTCCCGCTTCTCCTCAGGACTGGGTGGAACTTGGCTGAAAACCTCAATTCCAGAGCTGCTGCCCTAAGCTTCTCCTTAGCCTCAGCCTCTCCCTCCCCTTCCTGTCTACCTCCCATTCTTATTCTCTGGACATCACCAAACATGATTTTCCTCTTGTGATCTTCCCTCCTCTGTCCTAGTGGAAGAAGGTGACCTTCTCTTTTCTGGGCTCTCATACCAGATAGCATAGTACTGGGCCTTTGGGCATAGTACCACTGCCTACAGGAAAACCTGGATGATGTTACTCAAGCCTGTTTCCCAATGTGCAGATGGTCACATAATAGCTCTTACTCATTACCTTGGTGTGGCTATCATACCAGATGGTACAAGTAAGCTGTCTACAGAATAACTGGTTCAGGGAAAATGTTCGCTATCATGAGGTGCCCCCGGGTCCACACAACAACTGAGGAAAAGCCAAGGCAATGAGCAGTTTCTGCCATCTCCTGAATTCTCCTAATCATCAGCAGCATCAATTGCTGAAAGTCCCAGAAATTAAAATTCTTAGCCATCTGCCCTCAGTACCACTCTTTAAGTCATGTTGGTGTTCTGAAATAATATACATATCTGTGTTTTCCAGTGGCCCCTGTGAAAGGGTCATTCAATTCCCAAAGGGGTCACGACCAACAGGTTAAGAGTCACTGCTCTAACCTCGGCTCCTTCCAGTGCCCCGCCCCTCCCCTCCCCTCCCACTGCAACTCCCGTGAGCCCCCTGTTCCTCCTGTGTGCTCCTTTGTCATGTCCCCAACACCACAGGCCATCTTCCCTTTCCATTCCCATTACACCCCCTTTCCTGTTCGGCTTGCTTTACTGTGGTGGCTAGGTGCCACACTGTCCCCTGTGTTCAGTAGCGATATCTGATTTAGCCTCCAGGGCAGCAGCCAGTGTCTGGAAGGCAGGGCTTGCTCCTTGTTCAGCATGTGAGTGTGGGGACTCTATTTTAATAAACTTAATTTTATTTTTTTACTTACCCACTCTACATCCTGCTCCCTGCTCCCCTCTGTCACCCCTCCCACAGCCTTCCCTCACCCCCTTCCCTTCTCCTCTGAGAGGGTGGGGCCTCCCTGGGTATCCCCCACCCTTCGAGGCAGACAGTGTGGGTATCCTTTGAGAGGCAGAAGCCCTAGAGTTGATATTGGAGGGGAAGGTAGCATCTTTTTGAAGGTTTAAGTACATTTTTTTAAAACTCCATATTGCTATGTTAGAGTGTGAACTAGAATACATAAAGACATCCTGGCTCTCCGTGCTTTTGGCAAAATGTACTCTGAGAGTAGCATTCTTCCAATCAGCCTTTACCACTGGAGAAGAAAGAAAATATGTCAAATGGCAAGCTCTATGTTTTTTTTAAACAAATGTGGATGAAATCTTTCTAGAGTATTATGAAAGATCTTTTTCTTTTTAACGGGAGAAAGTTTGTGAGTTTCAGTTGGCTTGCTATTTTACTTTATACATAAAAATTACGAACCATTTATGTGTAACTTCTATATCCTTAAACCAAAATTGTAGGTTAACTATAAACTATAATGCCCATGAATTATAATCAGTTTTAGATTTACTCTTTTTGTAGTGCTTCTGAGTCTCTTGCTATAGCTAGACAAGGCCTTTCTTCCTTCCTTCCTTCCTGTTAACATTAATTGGTTTGGTGGGGCACACGCTGGTGTGAGCATGTGATGATCAGAGGACAACTTGGTCCTAGGGAGTCACATCAGGCAAAGAGTGCCTTGTCCCTATGAGTCAGCTAATGCTCATTCTAGAAATGGTACTTTGTACTTTATTACCAGATTTTTTTTCTTTTTCTTTTTCTTTTTCTTTTTCTTTTTCTTTTTCTTTTCCTTTTCCTTTTTCTTTCTCTTTTTCTTTTTCTTTTTCTTTCTCTTTCTCTTTCTCTTTTTCTTTCTCTTTCTCTCTCTCTCTCTCTCTCTCTTTCTTTCTTTCTTTCTTTCTTTCTTTCTTTCTTTCTTTCTTTCTTTCTTTTTTTGAGACAGGGGTTCTCTGTGTAGCCCTGGCTGTCCTGGAACTCACTCTGTAGATCAGGCTGGCCTCGAACTCAGAAATCCGCCTGCCTCTGCCTCCCAAGTGCTGGGATTAAAGGCATGTGCCACCACTGCCTGGCTATTGATTTCTTACACTGAGCAATACATGAAGAATATGCTGTTTAAAATGCTCCTCTGTAATGCTGTGTAGAAATAAAATAAAGCCATATGGGTACTTTCCTTTTAAAAAATAATTTATTGCTATAAAGGAAAATTTCGGTATTAAAAATAATATCCAATTAAAAGGTAAGATTAATTTTGAATGAATTAACTCAGTGTCTACAAGGCACTATTACCACTAAATGGAACCAGTGAGCACAAATAATTCTGTGCTCTCTCCTATGTTTGTAACTTACTGTGTGAGATCCAGTGTGTATTTTTCTCTGACAGTGGGTCTCAGTTGGTTCCAGATGTATTTCAAGTGCTCAGTATCTGCACGGGCCTTTTAGTAGCTAAGATGTGGAACATCACAATTTTATAAGGTTGTAATTTTTTTTAATGGTTTACCTTTATGTGCATTGGTGTTTTGCCTGCACATATGTCTGTATGTAGGTGTCAGAAGCCCTGAAACTGGAGTTACAGGCAGGTGTGGTCTGCCATGTGGGTGCTGGGAATTGAACCCAGGACCTTTGGGAAAGCAGCCAGTGCTCTTAACCACTGAGCCACCTCTCCAGCCCCTATAGGTTCTTTTTAAAGGCAGACTTTTGGAATCATGAGGTAGATATTAACCTTTTCATCATTGTTTGGTTTCGATTCTCTCTAGTTTTCACAGTAGATCCAGCTTTCTTCATCCCCAACCCTGTCTCATACTTCATATGAAGTGATATCAAGGACAGTCCCCTGATTTCTGACTTTGTGCCATGTTTATTTTCCCAACTTTCTCAAGGAAAACAATCGCCTGGAGACTGAGCTTCTGGAAAACGCAGAGAAGTTGGCAGAGTACGAGAGCCTGACGCAGAAGCTCCAGCGCAGTTTGGAAAATGTGTTAGCAGAAAAGGTAAGTCTACCTGCTTCCGATTTCCTGGTGAGCTGCCCAAGATGCCACTCGCCCAAAAGAGCAGAAGCAATGCCAAGAACATTTTTATGAGGGAACTGTTTGGGTGCCGGGAGGAACTTCTCAGGGTGTGACTGAGGATGGTGGCTGAGAGGGAAGCAAGCGTTGCTTGGCGCTGAGATGGGCTCCCTCCCCTAGCTGAACACTAGCTGAGTAGTTTCCTCCGCTTCTGATTGGTGGTGTCTCTGCTTCAGTGCCTCATTCTTGTCATATTTGGGAGCTTGGATGACCCCCAGAAGCTGGGATCTTTGGAATGTGATAGGTCAAAGAAGGGCCCTTGGGAATAATGACATCTTTGTTTTTTTGTTTTTTTTTCCGTCCTTTCTAGTTTGGTGACCTCGATCCCAGCAGTGCTGAGTTCTTTCTTCAAGAGGAGAGGCTGGCGCAGATGAGAAATGAATATGAGCAACAGTGCAGGGTGCGTGCGTGGCTCATGAGAACTAAGCAACACTGGAGGGCCTGGGTTCAAATCCCAGCCTCAGCAATGCCTGGGCTTGTCAGGCCACTGAAATCTATAGAAGGAAACTTCCTTTAAGCACAGTGCTTAAAGGCACCCAGTAGGCAGCTGCAGAGCTTCTGAGAAACATTGTGTAAAGTGCTTAGACCAAAGCCAGGGACATACAGAGCACATGCGTAAACTAGCTGTTAATATGACTCAGTGTCCTGGGCTGTAAGCAATCAAGCCAATTCCATTCTGGTCTACCTTATCTTGCTACTACATAGAGGACTCTCTAATTTTTTGCTGAGTGAAGAATTAATGTGGCTGTATTGATGTTCTTACCCCAAAATTAGCTTCCCTAACTGATCGCTGAGCCCTGACCACAACACAATTCGAGTGATGTCATCACCCCGAGAAAACCGTGCTCTACTTCAGCCAGCGTCTCCTATTGTCCCCATCCCCATCTCGGCATCATCCCTCCACCCCGCCCAGTTTGTCCTGCCCATCCTTTCCCCATCCCCACCCCCCTTCCCATGTCTCCCCCTCCTCCAATCCCCATCCCCACTCTCTCTTTACCCCTAACGCAGCACAGGCAACCACTGGTCTATTTTCTCTCAGCTAACAACTGGTCTTTTGCGAAGGGCTCTTTTCACTTGGTGATAGTGTCCTGGTTCATCATGGTGTTGTATGTATCTGTTTTCTGTTCCTTCCCGTGGCTGAATAAAGTCCCATCGTATAGATATGCGGCATTTTGAAATCAGCTAATAGACATTTGGGTTTTTAGGGGCTATCATGAATAATGGTCCTAAGCAGATTTTTGTGGGGGCATATACTATATTTCTCTTGGGGTTTATACCAGGAGGCTTTCTGCTGAACCACAAGCTAAACCAATGTTTAACTTCTAGGGATTGGCAGAGCTCCTGCAAGCTTATTTTCTATGTTAATTTCCTACCACATGCATGTCCTCACCCACCACATCTTCATTTACAGCTGTGGTCATATCCTATCATAGGATTTTATCATTCCCCCTGTAGCTTCTAATTGGTTGTTTGTATATCTTCTTTGATGAACTTTCTGATATAGCCTTTGTCCACTTTTAAGTTGAATTCCTTGAATTTGATTTCTAATAATCTTTATAAATTCTAGTTACAAGTCCCTTATCTGATAATTAACCAAACTGTCCTCCAATTACATAGTCTCTTTACTTTAAATTTTTAAAAATTTTTTATTATGTTTATGTCTTTGTCTGTGTTGTTTCTGCACATGAGTGCAGTCCCACAGAGGCCACGGGAAGGAATGAGATCCCCTGGACTGGGAGTCCCGGGTGATTGTGGTCCACCTGACATGGGTGCTGGGAACCAAACTCAGATCCTGTGTGTGAGCGAGACGGGCTCTTTCTTTGCTTTTATCCGCTCTGTTTTTCTTGGTGCTTTCTTGGTGCCGCGTGTAAGACTGGTGTTTTTTTTTTTTTTAAACTCCAGCTATTACAAGACCAAGTGGATGAGCTTCAGTCTGAACTAGAAGAATACCAGGCTCAAGGCAGGGTGCTCAGACTCCCCTTGAAGAACTCGCTGTCAGAAGAACTCGACGGTCACAGTGGTGGTATTGAGCCCGACCAAGGTAAACACATTTGCACACAATCTTTTTGACGTCTGCGTTTGACCTAGTTTGTGCTACAGTGGCTGGGTGGAGCACTGCAGAACACTGGCATCCTGGAGTTCAGGGAGGGAGAGACTTTGGCAGTCTCATTTATTGAGCAACGTCACTTGTGGCTGGGTTTTTTTTTTTTTTTCCATTTGTCCTTGAATTCTTTACAAAAAGTATTTGTGATTCTGATATTGCTGATTCTTCCCTCCCGCACCATGGCCGCTTGGTATGAAGATGGTTTGGAAGTTATAGCCAGTTACACACCACAGAACCCGTAGCTGATTTTCATAGGCTGCCTGGGCTAAGTGCCTTATTTGCCTCTGTCAGAGCAGCAAGTTAGTTAAGAGCTCAAGCCTGTGGCTTTGAGGGAGATAAGGAGGAGTGAGGCTCTTGGGTGGGCCTGCCTGGGGGCCACCATGCAATCCAGCTCCTTGCCTGGGTCCCTCCTGCCCCTTTCCTCTGTACATTGGGTTTTAATTTGAGCAAGGTTCCTGTGTGCTCTGCTGTTCCTCATGCCGTCTCCCTTCCCTTTGGTCATTAAGAAGGTAGCTTTTCCCTTCCCTCCCCTCTCTACTGTGGGATCAGCAGGAGTGATCCAGGAGGAGGTGTCAGAAGTTCTGAGTCCTTCTCTCTGATCCTTGATTCACCAGGTGCAGCTCTTCCACCTGAAGACTGTTCCAAGAAACTTCTGCCATCTTGGACGGGGTGGGGGGATGGGCCAAAATATGTGAGGAGAAAGCCCAAGGCAGGCCTGTCCATCCTGGGTGTTAGAACTCTGCTCATGAACAGTTCTCCATCTGCCTGTGTATCTCCAGATGAGAAAAGTATTTTTTGAGTCTCCCTGCCCTAAGAGATCTCTGCCTAGCAGGGAATATACTTGACCTTGTGCTAGATCAGCCCTCGACTTCTGCTCATGATTTCAGTTTTCCCTTGGTGCTTATTGTGGGCAGTGGGAGAGGTGAACCCTATGAAGGCATTGAGACTCCTCTCAGTTGCCTGCACCCATGCCCCTGACCCGTCTGGATGAAAATAACGTAGACACCTGGTAAAACAACTAAAACAGTATTGAGGGATGGACTGGCATCTTGGCCCCTGAAGTTAGCCCCATAATACAGAGCAGTAGCGGTGCTAGCCACTTACATCATCCCTCTGAACTTGTCACTGGGTACTTTCTGGATAGACAAGAAGTCAGACAAGAAGTTGGTTAGTTTGACCAAACTCCCTCATGCTGTTTCCCCAGCACATAGCCCTTTTTCTTTTTTTTAAAGATTTATTTATCATTATATCTAAGTACACTGTAGCTGTCTTCAGATGCACCAGAAGAGGGCATCAGATCTTGTTACGGATGGGTGTGAGCCACCATGTGGTTGCTGGCATTTGAACTCAGGACCTTCGGAAGTGCAGTCGATGCTCTTAACCACTGAGCCATCTCTCCAGCTGAGAGCTCATGTTCAACATATTCCACACACACCCATTTATCATTCAAAAAGGCGGATTCAACTAAGGCTTGGCGTGCTGCCCATGTTTAGAAGGATCTCCTTACCTGCTTCCTCTTGTTGCCCTGATGCTTGAATGTGGTGGATCCCATTGTTCCCAAGCACTTCACAGCTGGGAAACGAGGCTGAAAAGGAGTCCTTAGTGAAGCCATGCCCCCTTGCCAGATGCCAGAGTATGCCAGTGAGTGGGCCTGAGGCAGGCTCGGTGGGTTCTGTGTGCTTTCAGGGCCTGGATCTGAAGAGTGCAACCCCCTGAATATGAGCATTGAGGCAGAGCTGGTCATCGAGCAGATGAAGGAGCAGCACCACCGGGACCTGTGTCACCTGAGACTGGAGCTGGAAGACAAAGTGAGTCCTGAGTCCCAGTCTGACCCTGAGTCTTGTCAGCGTGTGGGCGGACCTGCTGCCTTCTCCTCTCAGACCAGCACTTCCTGTGCATTTCTTCTGGAGTTCAGAGGCTGCCAGGAACCCATTTCCTCAGGCTGAAGTCAAGGCCTGTTCTCTAGTCTCTCCAGAATGTGATGTGTGCTTAGTCCCTCATATTGTAATACACTAATTATGGTGTTTTTAACTTGTTAAAAAATAACTCAATTGAAAAAAAAAAAAAACAACCAACCCTTTCTTTGATGTAGAATCGCTTCCTAGATTAGATACAAGCTCTAATCCTTGGCCTCTCAGTCCTGCACTATGTGGCTTCCATTCACCTTCACCATGTTTTTGGTTTTCTTTTTATGTATGGTTATATGTGTATGCATGTTCACGTGTATGCATGGTTAGATGTGTATGTAATGGTTATATTGTGTTTGCATGTTTATGTGTGTATTCATGGCTACATGTGTATACATGTTCATGTGTATGCCTACTTAAGTGTGTGTATGCATGGTCATGTGTGTATGTATGGATACTTATGTATGCATGGTCATGTGTGTATACATGGGCATGTGTGTATGTATGGATACTTGTATATGCATGGTCATGTGTGTATGCATATTTTGTGTATGCGCGGTCGTATGTGTATGCTTGGTTATATGTGTATGCATGGTCACGTGTGTACTGGTCATATGTGTATGTATGTATACTTGTGTATGCATGGTTACATGTGTGTATACACGGCTCCCCCATTGGTCTAGCTAATTGGCTTGCCCAGGGATCCTCTGCCCCCCGACACTGACATCACAGGTAAGAGCCACCATGCCCAGTTTATGTGGATTTGAGGGATGGAGCCCAGGTCCTCTTTACTCAGTGCCGCTCCCCAGCCTCTGCTTCTCTTGTTATGACTCCACTGAGCAGATCCCCACGGGTGCCCCTTTCACCTTCCCACTTCCCTACTACAGCCTTAGGATCGTAAAATATGTGTTTTAAGTCTTCAGATGTTTCTTGAACTCTGTAAGGAAGGCACGCAGAATGCCGTATGAAACACAAAGTTGGAGAAGAAATTGTTAGTTCAGTGATAGCCAGGAGCTCGATGGCCAGCCAGCCTAGCCTGTTTGGTTTGTTCTGAGCTAGTAGTGAAAGACCTATCTTAAAAAAAAAAAAAAAAAAAAAAAAAAAAAAAAAAAAAAAGACGTGGTTGGTGCTTCAGGAATGGCACTGTGGTTGGTTGTCCTCTTGCCTACACATACACACACGTGCGCGCGCCTACACACCTACATGTACATATATGAACACTCACATACCTAAGTCAATAAAGATAGACCTGGCTTCACTTAGTATTTTACTTCAGGTAATTTTGAGCTAAGTTTGCACTTTCAATGAGAACGAGAAAACGAGAGTGTCCTTTGGGACAGAAGCACCTGTTGCACCCATACCCCTTCCCCATATCACAGAACCCAGTCATCCCGTGGTTTCACTGTCCGGTTCTAGGTGCGCCACTATGAAAAGCAGCTGGATGATACCAGGGTCGCCTCTGAACAGGAGCAGGCAGCCATGAAGCAGAAGTATGAGCAGGGAGTGCACACCTTGGAGAAGCGAGTCAGCGAGCTTCGGAGTGAGATTGCAGACCTGGAAGGGCAGGCAGCCGTGCTGAGGGAGGCCCACCACAAGGCCAGCTGCAGGCACGAGGAGGAAAAGAGACAACTGCAAATGGCGTTCGATGAGGAAAAGGCTCAGCTCCAGGAGGAGCTGCGGCAGGAGCATGAGAGGGAGCTCCAGGCCAGGCTGCAGCAGGCAGCGGAGAGCTTTCGCCAGGAGAGAGAGGGACTCGCCCAGGCTGCCTGGACTGAGGAGAAGGTGAGAGGCTTGGAGCAATCTTACCAGGAGCAGCTGCTGAGCCTGGAGGAGAAGCATGCTCTAGAGAAAGAAGAGCTGAGGGAAGAGCTCTCGGAACATCACCGAAGGGAACTCCAGGAGGGAAGGTAAGAAAATGAGGGGACCGTGAACTACTGGACACTCTTTCTCCGGAGTTCCTGTCAGCCAGGGAGGACTGGAAAACGGGATCGGGGTTGGGGGAGCAGAGCAGAGCAGCCCATGGATTTGAGTAGGTTCTTTCAAAGTTAATCAAACTAGTTTTGTCTTGTTCACCAGGAAGTCTCCTTTGGTCATTGGAACTGTTCTGGTGTGTATGTATGTGGGAGAGGGAGGGAAGACAGGCAGTCAGAGGAACTGTCCCTGCGTGACACTTACTGTCTTCCTGTGCTCAGATGAGGACCAGATCCTTTCTACTGCAATGCTGTCTGATGCTCTCTGAGGAAACCCATTCGTACACTGGATTTGGAATACTCATATTTATTCCCCTTTACGAAATGGCATATTGTGTTTACTGTCCTTGTGTGAAATCCCAGGTATAACTGAGAGATTTCGAGTTTCCCACCCTGTTTAATGCAGAGCTCTTTTGTTAATTAAGCAAAAACAGAAGAGAGTTATTAATGTGCCTGTTTTATGCAGCTGAAATCCTATGGTGCCTCTTTCAAAATATTTCCCAGCTGAGGAGTGAGGTCACTATGTCTTTGGTCATTCAATGTGAAATGCCAGTATAAGGCATCATTAAACCACATAAGTACATTCAGGAAGCCTATTAAAGGATTTGGTTTCGTAAGCTCCCCCTGCTTCAGAGAAAGATAAGTTTCCTGGATTCCTGGTCCCCAGAAGAAAGAGCCTCTCCCCGAACACACGAATGGCCTAGGAACCAGAGCATTGTAGGAAGTGGTCCCATTGTCTGCCCGGCAGCCTCCTTTTTGTATGGGAAAATGTTGGGTTTGCTTCCGGAGTTGGCAGCAGTCTCAGTAATGCTGTCTGTTGACCACATTTAGGGAAGAAATGGAAACAGAGTGTAATAGAAGAGTCTCTCAGATAGAAGCCCAGTGCCAGGCTGACTGTGAGAAAGTCACTGAGCACTGTGAACAAACTCTGCAAAGCCTCGAGGTTCGCCACCGCCAGGAGCTGAGGGACCTCTTGGACCAGCACCTGGAGGAAAGGTCTCAGTGGGAGTTTGAGAAGGATGAGCTTACACAAGAGTGCACAGATGCCCAGGAGCAGCTGAAGGAGGCGCTCCAGAGGGAGAGGGCGACCGCTGCGGCCATGAAGCAGGAACAGGAGATACTGGAGAGGACATACAAGGACCGTTTGAATATCCTGAGCACGGAAAGAAAGCAGCTGCTGCAAGACCTGAAAGACCTACAGAACGCATCTGAGAGCCAGCATGGCCTCCTGTCTGGCCAGATACTTGAGCTGAAGAGAAGTCAGGAGAGAGAACTGAGGGACCAAGGGCAGGCGCTATGCCAGACGGGGGTCTCTGAGCAGCTGGCCAGCCAGCAGCTCGAAAGGCTCCGGGTTGAGCATGAGCAAGAGAGGCGAGAAATGACGGGCAAGCTTGCCGCCCTGGAGAGCGCCCACAGAGCAAGCCTTGAGAGAGCAGATCAAGAGAAGGCGGAGATGAGCACAGAAATCTGCAGGCTTCAGAATACAGTCAAGGACATGCAGCAGGCAGCATCTCTCTTGATGCTTCAGGGTGGCTGCCAGGCAACGGCAGGGGAGGAGGCAGAAGGAGATGGAGCCATGTCCCTGCTTCAGCAAGGCGAGCAGCTATTGGAAGAAAACGGAGATGTCCTCATCAGCCTGCAGAGAGCTCACGAGCATGCAGTGAAGGAAAATGCAAAGATGGCTACTGAAATTTCCCGATTGCAGCAGAGGCTGAAGAAGTTAGAGCCGGGGTCGGTGATCTCGTCTTGTTTGGAGGAGGGGACGTCTGAGATTTCTGGAAGTTCCAGGGAACAAGTAGAACCCATAATGAAACAAGGTCCAGCCACCAAGCACTTCCTGAGCGATCTAGGAGACCACGAGGCCCGGGACCTGGCAAGTACCGGGACAAGCTCCGTTCAGAGGCAGGAGTGCAAAACCGAGGCGTCGGAAGCTTCCCTGGACTGCTTTTCTGAGCTTGAAAACAGTGAAGACACCAGGACCGAGTCCTGGGACCTCAAGAGTCAGATCAGCCAGCTTCGGGAGCAACTGACGGTCTTGCGAGCAGACTGCGATCGGGCTTCCGAGAGGAAACAGGACCTGCTTTTCGATATCTCTGTGCTGAAAAAGAAACTGAAGATGCTGGAGAGACTCCCGGAGGCATCTTCCAGGTATAAGGTATTATACGAGGATGCCGCCCGAGAAAACTCCTGCCTTCAGGAGGAGCTGAGACTTGTAGAGACGCGCTACGAGGAGTCGCTGGACAGCAACAAAGAGCTTACGGCGGAGGTCTACAGGTTGCAGGATGAGATGAAGAAAATGGAGGAGGTGATGGAGACGTTCCTCAGCCTGGAGAAGAGTTACGATGAGGTCAAAGTGGAAAATGAGGAACTCCGTGCTCTGGTGTTGAGACTTCAAGGGAAGATGGAGAAGGTGCTGGGAAGGGCCGCCCTGCAGGGTGACAGCTACGCCCTCTGGGAAGCCCCTTCAGAAAACCTGGAGGTCGCCTCGGATGAAAAGATGCTTGAACTCCGTCAGACTCCGAAAGAGTGTACGCCCAAGGTCGTGAGCATGCACCACATCATAGAAGAGTGTACACAAGAAACCCAGTGCTGTGAGCAGGGAAGCACGAAGCTCCTAGCTAGAATAAAAGCACACGAAATCGCCTGGTTCCACAGAGCAATTAAGACACATCCGGAAAAGCCTAGCGCGCAGAACCGAGTCATCCCGGAGGGAAGTGCTGCTCTCCTAGGCCTACAAGACAAGCATCTTCAGCAGGAGGCCACCATCGCAGAGTTAGAACTAGAGAAGCAAAAGCTACAGGAGCTGACTAGAAATCTGAGGGAGCGAGTCACTGCACTAGTTAGGCAAAAAGACGCCCCTTCTCAAGGGCAGAAGGAGGAGGAGCTGAAGGCAATGATGCAGGACCTGCAGATCACGTGCGGGGAGATGCAGAGGAAGGTTGAACTCCTGAGGTAACGTATGTGCCTTCTAGACCTCGTGGAAGTCCGCAAAGCGCCTCATCACATCTAACTGCTGCTGCTTGCCGTGCTTAGAGACACTAACCTGTTAGTCTCGAGAAGAGCAGTGTTCTAGCCGCCTCCTGCTTCTGTGTGTATTAACAACTAGAGTAACCTTGTCTAGGAAGCATCCCCTTCCTCATAGCATTAGTGTGGTCCATCTGGAGTGTGGAAGTGCGAAATGGCGAGTGTCTGCTGTTTAACCACTTGTATCGTTCGTCCTTGGCCCTCTTCTGGCTCTGACGTCCTTGGGATGAGCAGATACCCTGTTGCTCCATGTTAGTTACTGTCCTCATTTTAACGAAGCATGTTATATGGAATGAATGCCTCTTATGTAGTATTAACTCACTTGGAATACGCTCTTCCTATACTAACGTAGGAAACTTACTGAACGGGTCACACACCTTTTCCTTCCATACTTGACAGATATGCCAATGTCCTAGAAACAGTACATCTTTATTGTACTATTTTACCAGGGAGTTATCAGATTGGAATAAATATTCTTGAGCGATGAAGACAAAGTGAACTATTTTGAAAAAAAAAAAAACCTACACACCTGACTTTGTGAAACATGACTGCATTTCAGTATTTCTATCAAGTTGGGTTTTTCTTAAATTTGTAAAATATTACATTGTGCCTGAAGTATCTTAGTGGTATAAGTCAAAAGAATTTGCTTGTGGATATTGAGTTTCCTGTCCCTCAGATTGCTTTTCCTTCAGAACCTCAGAGTAGAGTAAGAAGAACAGGCTGAGTATTTTGGTGTGCCTGTTTTCTGTAGTGCATTGTCCCTGGGGGGGCCGGGGGAGGGCTAAGCTAAATCTCCAACAGCTAAGTAATGTGGCTCTTGTCTGTTCAGAGCAGGGAGGGCTTGAGACGGAGGTAATGAGGCCAGTTGTTCCAAGCAGCCTGCCTGCCATTGAGAAGTCAACACCCAGCGTTGGCTTTGACTCTTGATCCCTGTCTCCACGCTCAGGGGTTTCTCACCACGCCTCCCTGATGTCTTTTAGCGAGATTCTTGTTTTCCAAAAGTAGTGACTCAATATGTTACAACTTGACTTCCAAGTACCAAGAGACTACTAATTTAAACTTCTACTTTAACTGGCATGAAATTCTTTCTATATTGGAAGTTACTAGAAAATATTTTCCAAAGATGCCAGATGACTGCCATGTTGTAACTTTTTTCTTTTTTAAATCTCTACACTTCAGATATGAATCTGAAAAGCTTCAAGAGGAAAATTCTATTTTGAGAAATGAAATTACTACTTTAAATGAAGAAGATAGCATCTCTAACCTGAAATTGGAGGAATTAAATGGCTCTCAGGAAGAATTGTGGTAAGACACGGTTTAGTTAAATTTTACAAGGACTAGGAGCTGTTTAACTTCAAGTTTAAAAGCTTCACTCCTGACTTGTGTCTTCTTTGCTCCTTTAGGCAGAAAATAGAAACCATAGAGCAGGAAAAAGCTTCAATTCAGACAATGGTTGAAAAATTAAAGAAACAGGTAAGAAAACACTTCAAATTCCCCAGTGATTCTTGACTCTGAAATTTTCTTTTTCCTTTTTTTAATTTGAAATTTACAAATTGACTAATGAATAATTTACCAGAATAATATATTGTACATGTTGCTAAGATTGTAAATTCTGAGGGTGACCATGGAAACTCACCTCATAGTGACTCTAAATTATGTTGTTCCTGCCCAGAGAACAATATACAGTCTATCTGTAGACCCTAAGTGTTTAATACAAGCTTTCTATCCAGTACATGTGGGAAGATAATACCTTTGTGCCTTACCTGTGAGTATCAGTTCTAGCCCTTAGTGGTTTTGACAACTGTCAGCTCCTTCATTTTTCTGATTCAAAGCAGAACATTTCCTATAGAATTCACAGCTACAGAATGCCAGCAGATCTGCATAACATTTCTTAGACACGTAGCTCGTTCAGATGGCTTATACCATTCAATGCTCATTTTTGTATAAATCTTACAACATATACTCAAGTATGGCAAGACTATTTAAGAACATACCTGAAATAGTCACAAGACGAGGACACACTTGGGAAGGAAATAGTCTTCTATCTGAAATAGCCAAGGTAACATCCAAAATACATCTTGTACTATTTCAAATAAGTGGCGGAACTCAGTTGGAAAATAGGCAACAGATAGGGAGGATCAAACCACAGATAGACCCACCGGACAGAACATACCCAAAGGCTAGCTTTGCAGGATTAGGGAAACTTAAATTGGTTAGGTTTTTTTTTTTTCCCCCCGCATCTACTAAACAAAAGTTAAACATTGATATACTACTAAATAAATATGTATAAATAAATAAGTTTACACTATTGAGAGTATACTGATAGCACCTAAAGGTAGACTTTTTGGGCCTTCTGCCAAAGCATTAATGTATATAAACTTTTTTTCTAACTCAGAAAGCCCATACTAAACAAAGGAACAAACAGAAACAAATGAACCCAGAACCCAGAATTGCTACCAATTTGTTGCTTAATAGTGAAACGATAAGACAAATGTATATCTCCATCTATGCAGGAATGGAAAACGACAATATGGGGATTTTTTTTTTTTACATAAAATGTCCTGCATTCGTTAAAATGTGTAACATATGGTGACATCTAGGCACACTAACTTGGAAAGATAACATCTATATGATATCAGAAATGGAAAAAGCAAGCTGTTAAAACATGCAATGATCCTTTTTATCCTTATCTTTTTTTTTTTTTTTTTTGGCTAAAAGAAAGATGGTAGTATAAATATGCATAGAAAATGATCTAGTGGTATGCAAATTTAACGATAAAGAACTAGGCACCCCGTGGTCTGAGATTAACCTGTGTCTAACTTTTTCTATACTTCTGAATTAGTAGAATTTATAATAAGGAGCATGGAGTATTTTTGTTATGTGTGCACAGGAAGATTAAGTTTATTACAAAAAGGGCATATAGTAGGCTCCTCCCCCACCGCAGTGGTTCTCAACTTGGGGGCTGTAACCCTTTGGGGTTGAATGGGTGTTTTACACGGGTCACCTAAGACCATCAGGAAACACAGATATTCACATTATGATTCATAATAGCAGCAAAATTACAGTTATGGAGTAACAGTGAAAATAATTTTATGGTTGGGGTCAGCACCATATGAGGAACTGTATTAAAGGGTTGCAGCATTAGGAAGGCTGAGAATCGCTGCTCTATAGGGAGAATGGTGAGGGCTAGACGCAAGGCTGCCCCGCAGCAGAGAGAGAGAGAAAAAAAAAAACTCTAAATTGTTTTTGTTGTTGTTAGCAAAAGTAGGGCAGCAATATCCTTTAAAACTTATTTCAATTTTAATTAGGTTTCAGATTTAAAAATCAAAAACCAACAGTTGGATTCAGAAAATATAGAACTCAGCCAAAAGAACTCCCAAAACAAGGAAGAACTGAAAACCCTTAATCAACGTCTGGCAGAAATGCTGTGCCAGAGGGAGGAGCCAGGAGCTTGCACCTCTGAGAAATGGGAACAAGAAAATGCAAGCCTCAAAGAAGAACTGGATCACTACAAAGTGCAGGTCAGGTCTCCAGCCATTGTAATCAAATGCATGTCTGAGTGTTCTGTCTACATGTACACCTGTGTGCCAGAAGAGAGCGCCAGACCCCACTACAGATGGTTGTGAGCTGCCTTGAGGTTGCTGGGAATTGAACTCAGGCCCTCTAGAAGTGCTCTTAACCACTGGGCCATCTCTCCAACCCCAGACTTTTCATTCTTAATCCAAAGAAATAAAAGAAATGTCTTATACATAAGACCTTAATGATTAAATCATTATTGTCCTGGCACATTAATATATACTCCAGCTATATCTAATGTATGAGGGGGATAGAGCGTTCTCCCGTAACAGATAGGGAGTGAGCTCAGTGAGGCAGCTGTGAACCAATTCATCTTGGCTGTGGAAAAAGAAAGAGAATCACACTTGTGCCAGACATGCACAGATTTCCTGTTTGTTTGGTACTGCTGTTGATATTTCCTAAAAACACAGGTAACAAATATTTACCTGGAGTTTACATTGTACTGCTGGAGATGAGCTAAAGTCTCTAAGTGAATGAATGTAGGTTCTGGGCAAATACGGAACCAATTCTTAAGGACCTTGAGCATGTGAGGGTTTGGACATCCTGTGGGGGGGTTGGGGGGGCGAGGGGGGGACGTTCTTGGATCTAATCCCTCATAAATGTCAAAAGCGTGTGTAATCAGTGTTTTCACAGCGCACTGGGGTCGAGATGGAGGGGATTGGTTGGTTGGTTGGTTTGTTTGTTTTGAAAGTGCCTGGACTAACTGCGAGTAGATAGTTAGGAATAGATTGGGATTTCATAAGGTGAGAGCAGGACATTCTGTATAATAAACAAAACAGTTCAGATACCAGATAAACACATGGGGGGAGGTTGTTGTCAAGCACAGAGAAAGGGACCTGTCTCTCTGAGCTATGAAAAAGACCCCGAAGTAAAGGGACAGGGCTGGAGGCAGGGCTGGAGGTGAAGGGACAGGGCTGGAGGCACGGCTGGAGTTAGAGCATGGATGCTCACTCACAGGTCCCTGGTTTATTTCCCAGAACCCACATGGCTCCCACAGCTCCATGCCCAGTGGATCTCATGACTCTTCTGTGAGGGCTCCTGTAGACATGTGGTACACATATATGCACTCAGGCACATGCATACGCACAAAAGGTCAATAAAGATGTGAAAAAAAAATTTTTAAGTACAAGAAAATGTAGGGACATAGCAATGTGGAAAAAGACCCAGGAACAAAGAAGTTTTTAAATTAAAAGATTAAAATGACCCTCAAAGCTCTGAACGGATGTTCCAAATCAATCATAATTAGAGAAATGTAAAATAAGCAGTACTGGCATGTAATTCCTCACTTGAAAGATTGGTGTCTGTTCAAAAATACCCAGCAGCCTGTTCTCCTGGCAAGGCTCTTTTGGCAGACATCGTCAAACGGCGCGGTGCTGTGCACTGCTACCATCCGTGCAGAGGTATTTTGGCTCTACCTGCCATCATCCCTTTTACCCAACAGTCTCACGGCTAGGAACTTAGCTTTAATGTATCCTTGCAAGCGTGCGAAAAGCCATACACGTATGGGAATTCACCCCAGCTTTGTTCATATTTGCAAAGCTGCTGGAACAATTGTGATGCGCATGCGTGTAAGTGTGGTCCCGATCTAAGACGTACAACGCGTCATCTTATACAGCTGTTAAAACGGGAGGCACATAAGAAGAATGAGAACACCCAATGTGAAATGATTTCCAGGATCATTTGTTGATGGAGCCACAAAGTGTATCTGCAGTGTGCTGCCATACATAATGAGAGACGTTAGAGAAGAAACACGTGTGTCTGCCCATTTATGTTAAGGAACTATGAGAGTGATAAGCCAGACAGTACAGAGATGGCTGCAGAGAAGTTAGGAGGGAGAGACACGGACAGTGAAATGAGAACGTGCAGAAAGGCCAGGGAGGGGAGCTGGGCTTTGTGGACTTTGTCTTTATACAAAGCTCTGACTCTTCTGGGTTCTGGCAATTCAGCCTGGAGCTTTTTGACTGTTCTAACACTGGCTGTTTTATAGACCCCAGATAATCAAAACCAATCATGATGAGTACAGGAATACAAAAAGAGAGCATGAACGCTAACAAATGATGCCAGCACTAGGTGCAGTATAACCACAGTAGGGACAACAAGAAAAAGCAGTCTGCAGATGCTTTAAAAGTCTAGTCAGAAATCATGCTTTCTCGTAGGCATACAAGGTTCTTTTGTGTCTGCTAGAAATGGATCAGTAAGCACATAGAACACAGACCAAGGATGGGAGCTGTGTTTCTTGCTGTTGGAGAAGAAACTTGCAGTGTCGGAGTGTAGGGGGCTAAGGTGAGCCCTCTGATGTTGTCAGGATCAGATACATCGGTCTCGGAGAGCTAGAGAAAGAAACACAGATGTTTTTGAGTGGGGGAACCAGATCTTGATTTCCAAGTATTATCCCCCATAAAAGCACCTTGGAAAATCTGATTCCAAGGTTAAAACAGAGAAGAAACAAATCAACCCTGAAGTGTCCCATGGTACCAAACAGAAAAAGGTACTAAAAATATAAGTAAGTAAAAAATAAAAAAATAGAACAAATCCAAAGATCCAGGCCCCCACCTAAAGGAGCTCCTACTAGCTCAGCCTTTTAAGCAGCTTGATCAGTGAAATATAGTGTAAAATGAGATAGTTATAAGTGCCGGGCAGTGGTGGCGCACGCCTTTAATCCCAGCACTTGGGAGGCAGAGGCAAGTGGATTTCTGAGTTCGAGGACAGCCAAGGCTACATAGAGAAACCCTGTCTTGAAAAACCAAAAAGAAAAAAGTGTAATAGCTATGTGAGTACATGTTAGCATCGATTGGCTGAATAAACAATTAGGGGAGAAGCAACTCCTCTTTCTTATAGAAATCTAACAAAAGCAGCAATGAGGAAAGAAAACAGAAAATCTTCCTCAGGAGAAGCCCATAGTTATTGTAGCTAGAATGCACTGGTGGGTGCAGGAATGAATACGCAGAAATTCAAAGAGGGAACTTGCACAACCTCCGGGTCCTCTCCCAGGAGAAGGTAACATTACGGTAGAGAAACATCCCGAGACGTGGGTCAGACCCACACTGTGCACCTGGAAGATAATTGGGTTGGGTTCTTTGACTATAAAGATAAATGGTCTCAAAGCAGTGCCGTCGAGATGGTCTTCCGGTCCCTTGCGTTTGTCTCCTGTGGGCGTGGTGAAGCTTCCCCAGCCAGTGACATTGTCTGTGATGTGTCGGGTATCTTCCTTAGACTTCCACTTTGGTGTCTTCTCTGGAGGCAGAACTTTCCGAAGTTAAACTGCAGACTCACGTCATGGAGCAGGAAAACCTCCTTCTCAAAGATGAACTGGAGAGACTGAAGCAAGTAAGTCCACTGCTGGAGTGGGGCGAGGCGCCGCACCACGGATGCGGTGTCTCCAGCCACCCTGGGGCCGTGCTTGCTTGACCAGCTTATTGCTTCAGGTTGCTGACTTGAGTTGCAAGTGCGTTACTAATTCCCTAGTGAAACGGCTTGTGTGTGTGGTAGACTCTCAAATTCTGTTACTGTGAATCCTAACCATTTCAGCTTCAAATTTTTGTTGATTTCTCCAGGCCAGATGAAAAAGTAGCATTAGTTTGTCTGCTAAGAGGGTGACTTTCTGTCTCCTGATTTCCAGAACTGTTCTGATTTCTGGAGACCCAAGTGAAGTTGGTCCCACTTGTATCTTTTCTCCATGGCAGGTGGAAGGCATCTCCCAGGAGAGCTCTCCAGCTTCCTCTCTCACATTTACAAGTTTAATTTCTGGAGCTCAATATGGGTGTGAGGTTGCCTGCCTGTGTTCCCAGCATTCAGGAAACTGAGGCAGGAGGATTGTGAATTCAAGATCAGTACAGGCTACATAGTGAGGCCTTGTCTCAAAAAATATATATATATTAGTTTTGGTTTTTTGAAGGCTATTTAAGAGTTTCAAATGAAGACTTCATTTTAAATATAAAAAGAGGGTATACCTCAAAGAACTATGGGTGGGATATATAACAGTCTTCTTCATTTTTATTATGTGTAAGATGGTTTCCATTGCACAGGTCTTGCTGTATAATAGAATTTCGTTGTCCCATTTAGTTGCCCACCCTCAGATTACTTTTCTATTTGTGTTACCAGATTATAAAATGTCCTTCCTGTATCTGTTCGGCCTGTAAGCATCGGGTGCCTTTCCCTAAACTCTGTCGCAGCTCATTGTTCACTAGGTTCACACTACACCTGACCCATCGGTGTTGGTTTGAGCTGATCTTGCCTCCCTCACCTAGTAATGGTATAGCTCCTCAGAGCACAGTCTGTGGGAATGCCTCACTCAGGACTAGCACCGAACAGGTGGTTTGTCCTGTGGTTTTTTTTTTCAAGACAGGGTTTCTCTGTGTAGCCCTGGCTGTCCTAGAACTCACTCTGTAGACCAGGCTGGCCTCGAACTCAGAAATCCGCCTGCCTCTGCCTCCCGAGTGCTGGGATTAAAGGCGTGAGCCACCATGCCCGGCTTTATTAGACTTCCTACGCCAGGCACTGCAGTACAGAGGGTATCTTTTCTGCCGCAAGTAGGAACTCCGTTTGTTCCATAGAGCATGCTGGATGCCAAGGTTCACAGACTTCCTGTGAGGTGAGAGTACCTCAGAGCCATTGCTATAATTAACTAAAATATAACCATAACATTGTTATAGTCACCTCCCTCTCCCCTGTAGCTCCGAAGGCATTGCTACCTCACTCCTTCAGTGATAGTTCCCAATCCACGTGGGTACTCTGTGGCTTTGCTCACTTACAGAGCAAAGGGAAAGAGAGGGAAAAAAAGAGTTGGAGAAAAGCAGCATGAGGAGGCCATCACTTGGCACAGTTTATCACACGTTTTCCTAAACCGTTAGTGTAGATAGATGAAATAGCCACGAGTCGCTATGTGCACACAAGAGAGAGGAAGTCGTTCTGTCCTGAGGACTTCTGAGAAAGGTGCTGTTAGCTACCAGCCTATCCTCGCTGCCCTGCAGCTCTGACCCAGAAAGCATGTCACTCTGTATGACGTGATTTAGAGTTATAGAAACACTTTATACATATTACATGTCACACCAAAAAGAAGCATAAGTGGCATCCACAGAAAGTTTCCTGGTAGACACCCAAAGTGGGGTCAAGCATTACGGGTGTTAAGAGTTAAGGAGGCCAGGTACTGGGGAAAGGAGCTGGCCCCATGTTACAGTGATGTGCAGAGACTCCAAGGGCATTTCCTCTATCCTTCTAACTTGTTCAGGCTTATGAGGGATGTTGGATTTGCTGTCAGTTAAAAACAAGCTCCAGCCTGTAAAATCTATTTTGTCATAGCTGATTCCAATGCCATGTGGGAGGCCTCCAGATAGAGAGATGGCTAGATCAGAATGGTAACAGGGTTGAACACATGAAAGGCAGACAGAAATGCTCTTATTAAAACATGTATACAGTCTAAGAAGGGTTAAAGGGCATGGGAAACAATTGGCTCCTCTGAGTGGTTTCCAACTAGGTTGGAGTGAGTTTCTCCCCAGCACCGGGGCGGTTTTGGTTTTCACAAGTTGAGGACCTAGTGTCACCGAGTGTAGTGGATACAGCTAGGGATGCTGTGAATCGTCCTGCAGTGTCCAGAAAGACCTCTGCAGCGAAGCATCCACCGTGACACTGGTAGCACCGCGGATGCTGGAAAGAACAGAAGCAACCTGGTTTGCCTCCGCTGTGAGCGGAGAGAAGGAAGCCAGCATGTCCACTCCGACCAGGAGTCCATTAGGTTTCTTCCCAGGGGAAGGGCACAGCCTTCAATGTCCACATGCTCATACTTATATGTGAGAAATATCAACCCCCTAGTTTGTTTTTGTTTTTGAAACAAGATCTTGATGTGTAGCCCAGGCTTGCCTCCAACTTCCAACCTTCCTGCCTCAGCCTCCTGAGTCTAAGATTATAGACGTGTACAACCACGACACATGTAACTCCCTTTTCTTTTGAGAGACAGGGTGCTATAGAGCCCAGGTTTACCTAGAAACAAGTATGTATGTAGTCAGGGCTAACTGATACTCTCGAGCTGCTGTTATTCTATATCAGCGGTTCTCAACCTTCCTAATGCTGTGACCCTTTAATACAGTCCTTCTGTCGTTGTGGTGACCCCCAATCGTAAAATTATTTTTGTTGCTACTCATTCATAACTATAATTTGGCTACTGTTATGAATCATAACGTAAATAAGTTTGCAGATAGAGGTTTGCTAAAGGAGTTCCAACCCACAGCTTGAGAACTGCTGCTCTAAATCCATCTCTACCTCAAACACAAGGATTACCGTGCTCAGCTAATTCTATGGTCTTGACTGAAGTAGTTTGAAAAAATATACTTTGAATACTTCTTTAAAAGCATGATTAAAAAAAAATGTAACATGTGCTATACAGAAGTTAAACTGAAGACAGGAGAGCAATGTGTCCTGTATCTGGGACAGTAAGATTGAAAGCTAGGACCGCCATTCAGGGGCATCTGCCTGCATCTTTAGGTCTAAGCAGACATTTCAGTAGTCAGCTAGGGAATGGGTGAGAAGCTACTTGGGAACAGTTAGTCAAAGTTAATTATAGGCTTCTAGAGTTTATGTGTCCTTTGAAATATGTCCAGACAGGAAGATTTCAGCGCCACGCAAGTACCCTGTTTACAAATACCTCCTTTTCGAGTTTATGGTATTAACATAGCTAGGAGGTGACAGCTCATTTGTTTAATCTCTTACAGCTGCACAGATGTCCTGACCTCTCTGACTTCCAGCAAAAAATGTCTAGCATTCTAAGCTACAATGAAAAACTGCTGAAGGAAAAAGAAGTTCTGAGTGAAGAGTTAAAGAGCTGTGCAGATAAGGTAGTGGGAACAATAGAGTTTCCCTTCATTGTCCAGGGCATGCCACAGCAGGCGTTTGTTTCCCTATGGGTTGCAGTCCCTGAGCCTCCTGCATTAGTCCAAAGTTATAGGTGGAGTTATGTGATCCTAGACTAGTGAAGTCGGGATCATGACTTTGCCTCGCTATATCATGATGCTATTTGGTATGTAATAATAATAATAATAATAATAATAATAATATCACCTTATTACATAATAGAAACATGGCTTTTATCCTCTGAAATCTATCACAGGCAAACACTATTTTTCTATTATACTTTCACTAACAATACAAAGATGTTGCGTTCCTTGCACCACCTGCCTTAGAGGCAGTCTTTATTTTTGTATTAAAAATACAGTCTTGAGATTTCCAATTGCCTTCCAGTGTACTTCCTGCCCTCAAAATAGGATATGCTGGGGGGTAGGGGAGGGGGCCAGAAAAAGGAAAGCTTAGCAAAGAAGAGAGGCATGCCGTTAAGTAGGGCAGAGTCAGGAAAGCATCACTCCTCCCCAGCCGTCACTGGCCTTCTCCTCAAGGCAGATGGGGAGGGAGGTCTCTACGGAAGTGATGGAAATCATAAACTGAGTCTAGATTTGCTTGCACAAATGCTCTCCTAACCTTTCATGTCCTCTCTGAAATAGCTGGCAGAGTCAAGCCTCTTAGAGCACAGAATTGCTACAATGAAGCAGGAGCAGACCGCCTGGGAAGAGCAGAGTGAGAGCCTGAAGTCACAGCTGGCAGTGTCGCAGGCAAAGGTGTGGAGACCTTTCTTGCTCTATCTCCGTAAATAGTATTTTCTAGTACTTTCACCTTCCAAAGAAAGGCCCAGGAGAGAGTGTTCCAGATGAGGCTGGCTCAAGGAGCCTCAGAATGATCCCATGGGACATCATTTGAGACATCTTTACAATATTGCAAAACAATTTAAAAAAATGTGTCCATGGAAGCCCATTAACCATAAACTTACTTATTATGAGCAGTGCTTCCTTTTTAAGGACAGTGCTTAAAGAGGCTTGTTCCTAATGTAGGCCAGGACTTGGAAAGCAAGCCCATGCCCTCGAATGCTGACAAACCAAGATATCAACCTGCCTTTTACAAACTTAATTGAGATACATTTGAGATGCTAGTGTAAAGTAGAATTCCACAAATATAAACTATTGCTGTCAACCAAGAGGTCCTTCACCAAACCAAGACTTCAGACTCAAATGTAGTTTCTCAAAGCTCTGTGAGTGTGGTTGGCAATGACAACGGGCTTTCCCCAGATGTGTCCCCCAGCTCCTGGCAGTCTGGTGGGTGCCCACATCAGGAGCGCCTGGCCCCAGACAGGTGAGTCCTTCTCCTAAATATTACTTAACTGTAAGCATACGAAGCACCCTGAGTTTCCACTGAACTGCTGGAAAGAGAAGTGAATGTAGCAGATGATATCGGAAGGGGCCTTGGCGTTCCCTTGTTTATCCTTTCCTGGACATGCAACAGGTGAGCCCATGAATGTGTGTGTCACCGTGCAGGTTCAGAACTTAGAAGATGTCCTGCAGAATGTCAACCTTCAGATGGCTGAGATTGAATCAGATCTCCAAGTGACTCGACAGGAAAAGGAGGCGCTAAAGCAGGAAGTGATGTCATTACACAGACAGCTTCAGAATGCCATTGATAAGGTCACTACTCCTTTCTCTGTAATTATACTGTAAATTATTTTAGTCTGTTTAGTCGGATTGGTTTTGCCTCTCTCTCTCTCTCTCTCTATATATATATATATATATATATACATATATATATATATATATATGTATGTACATATATATATGTATATTTATATGTGTATATATATATATGTATATATATATTTATATATACACACACATATATACATATATGTATATATGTGTGTGTGTGTGTATATCACGATATGGTTTTATATATAGTTTTTTAATTTGTTTGTGTAGCCACTACTGAACCGAACGATACAACACTTCTGTCTGTCTCCTTTGTCTCCTCCAGTTCCTAACCCCAGGGACCTGCTTTTGTATTCTCTGCCCCTGTAGTCAGGGATGTTTGCTTCTGAACCATATATAAATGGAATTATAATGGTACAAAAGGGATATTTTTTTTTTTTAGACCAAAGAAGTTAAAAGGCTAAGACAAAAGCGTTTTCAAACTTAAACAAGAGCATGCTTGGGGAATCAGCCAAGAAAAACATTAAGAGTAATTAACCTAGGAACACCCATCCACGGGGGAAAAGAGGAAAAAAAAACCAGTAGAAGTGCAGAAAAGGACACCTCTAGCGTAAGACAATGGCACTGGCTTACGCGACACAGCTGCCAATTGGCAGCCTTTGTATTAACAGAAAGTCTAGGAAAAGCTGCTTAAAAAATAGCTGGATGCCCTTCCCAGTGTTGTTAAAAAAAAATCATCACATCTCATTTTAAATATTACAGAGCTGCTTAATGTTCACACAACTCACCAGCAGCATTCTGCATGTCCAGTAGATGTTTAACTTTGTTCTATAATAATAAAACTAGCCCATGATTCAGTTATTTTATCTCTTGGTGGATAATACTTAAAATAAGGTAGGTTTTTCAATTTTAAAAATACTGAGGGTCTAACATTTTCTTCAAACCTTTTAAACTTTCTTTTCTTTCTCATGTTTGACTTAAACAAGGCAGAAGCTTATCTAGCTTGTGCTACCGTTTTTAATTTTCTAAAGTTATTTTTATGATTAAAAAAAGAAGTCACTTTGGTATTTTAAAGTGTATTCCTGAATTCAAGCCTCAATTACAAGGACAATAAGTGTTTTGGAATCTATAAAGAAGGAGGCTTGTGTGAAAGCCAGATAGGGTTAGCCTGTGGAAGCATGCAGGGTTAGCCTGTGGAAGCATGCAGGGTTAGCCTGTGGAAGCATGCAGGGTTAGCCTGTGGAAGCATGCAGGGTTAGCCTGTGAAAGCATGCAGGGTTAGCCTGTGGAAGCATGCAGGGTTAGCCTGTGGAAGCATGCAGGGTTAGCCTGTGGAAGCATGCAGGGTTAGCCTGTGGAAGCATGCAGGGTTAGCCTGTGGAAGCGTGCAGGGTTAGCCCATGGAGACATTTAGCTTACAGTGCTTCTGAGTTCTCTATGTCTTTGTTAATGAAGAATGTTATCTAGGTTCAAAGATGGCTTCCCAAGAAGGAAGCAACTTTTGAAACCACCAACCTCTTGACACTTAAGTCCTTTGTAGATCATGTCAGAACCCAACCATCAGACTTTCTATTGATGTCTGTTTTACCAATGATCATTTTGAACCTTTAAAAACAAAATCAAAATCCAAGAGTATCGTTTTCTTCCTATCTACATACACATAAGCTTGAAAAGTGTTCACTGAGTATTGTCATTAAGTAGGCAAGAAACCTGTCTCAGGACAGAAGTGACATGTCATGTTGCTGGTAAATTTTAATGCTCCAATTCTCTGTCCAGGACTGGGTCTCGGAAACAGCTCCCCATCTCTCAGGGCTCCGGGGCCAGCAGAGAAGGCTGTCCTGGGACAAACTGGACCATCTGATGAATGAGGAACCACAGCTGCTTTGTCAAGAAAGCAAGAGACTCCAGACTGTGGTACAGAATACCCAAGCAGATCTCACCCACTCCCGGGAGAAGGTAACTCAAAAGCAGCATGTTGTTGAAATGACTAATAAGACTGTTTGATATGGTCTTAGAATAGATTGGCGTACCTTGTAATGGCAGACTTATTTTGAGATGAATAAATTTTCATTTACTTGTATGTAAATTTATATATTTAAACTATTCTTATTTTGTATAAGCAATTGTATATTAAAATATATCTATGACTTTAAATATTAAAGTGCCCTCATATTAAATTACTAACTGGTGGAAATTATGATATCCATATATTCCTCATTCAAATTGCTTAGCTGCCCAGACCAATAGTAACAAAATGGCAAAATCAGGCTCAGATCTTAAGGGTCAGGCTAACTCTTTGTAAGAGAAAACTTGGTGCCCCTTTGTAGAGACTTAGCATTTCAAGGCCAGGATAATTTTCAATTTCTGAGAACCACCCAGCTGACACGTGCTGTGCTGTCAACCACTTAACCCGTGCCTCAGCACTTCTACTGTAGAATTCCAAGCATCATGAATTTTCCTTGAGAACACCTACTGTGTGCAGAAGAATATGCTGCTTCTGGACCTACAGTGGGGACAGGAAGCACAGCCTTGGTCCCCGACCTCGTGGGATTGGCAGAGGCAGATGCTTGGGTCCAGCAGCCGTCTCTACCAGAGTCTACCTGAGCCACCTCTAAACGTTCTGCCCATAACAGAGCAACAGATCCCTGGACTGCTGCCCCAGTTGTTCCTCAGCTCCTTCACACTCACTCTGGGCTCCTGGAGACTTAGCTGACCACCAAGAAATCTCCTCAATGTGCCATAACGTTGAATTTGTAAGCTCAATCAGGTTTATCTAGAAAGGATGTTTAGAGATAATTAAAAATTAAAAAAAAAAAAAAGGCTTCAGAATTCAGAGTCTAGGTCTTGCTAGACTCTTGCCCAGGTTGATTTGAACTTAGTGGCTCAAGTGATCCCCTGCCTCAGACTCCCTGGTAACTGGGACCTCAGCCCTCTACCACCCTGAGTAGCTAAAAAAGTGTTTTTTAAAACCATGAAACCCAAGTAGTAAATAAAACGTTCCTTGTTTGCTGTTTGTTTCCCTGGATGGATGGTTATATGGGCATCTCTTCCTTGTTCCTACTAGGTCCGTCAACTGGAATCCAACCTCCTTCCCACCAAACACCAAAAACAACTCAACCAACCATGTACTGTGAAGTCCACAGAACAAGAAAAACTGACCTTAAAGAGAGAGTGTGAACAGTCTCAGAAAGAACAATCTCCTACCAGCAGGAAGGTGGGTTTTCCGAGTATAATGATGTACCCGTGTTCTGACCAGTGTATTTCCAGTGTCTGCTTCTTGCCAGGAATGACAGCTTTGAGCCTTCCTCAGATCCTTTGATGCCTTCACAATCTTGTCAAAACAGTATCATCATTCTTTTTATTGAGTATAAAGATTTTTTTTAAAAAACAAGAAAAATTTAAGCTTTTAGGAGGAAGAGAGATCTCTCACACACACACACATCACCTTAAAAGAATTCATTTTAAATTGTATGTTTGTTTGTGGGTATGTGCACATGAATGTAGAGGTCAAAAGAAGGTGTCAGATCCTCTGGGGTTCTTGGCAGTAGTGAGCCACACAACATGGTTTCTAGGAATTCAGAATATCTAGAAGATCAGTATGTGCTCCTAACCACTTAGAGCAATCTCTCTAGCCCCTAAAATCTAGGTTTTAAAAGCAATACCAAAAGCAAACAGACAAAACAAGCAAAAAAAGACTTTTTGAAAGTTTGAAGGTTTTGTTAAGAAGGAGTGACAGAAGTGGACGGCATGGCTGTCTATTAAGAAGAGGAGAAAGCAGAGTGGACCAAGGGGCATGCCAAGCGAATGTGACTTGCAGAGCTCCTCTGAGGGGATTAAAGAACTGGAAAATTCCTCACCCCCCAGTTAATGTTTGATAAGTATTTGGAAAGAAATGTGCATCTGAATAGAAAGAATTTACTCGGCAATCCATAAAGAAAAGCTTTTGATTTTTATCTTCACTTTTATTTAGGAGATTAGATGTGTTAGAGCAAAGAGGAAATGTCTGAAAAATGGAGATTATTAATAAAACCCTAGTGGGAAACAAGCGTCAGGAGTCAGAGGTGGTGTGAGATTGTATGTAGAGCAAGCGGGGACAGTGCTGATGCAGGGGAGTGGGAGGGGCTGTGTTTTCTTAAGTAGTTTTTCCAACTAAGTATGTGCTTGGATGCAGTTGATGCGTGCACACACACTTGTGGGCTCAGCTCCTTCACTGTAGGGTAATGTGTATTTCTTACAGTGGGTGGCAGAGAGGTTTAAAGCCAGCGGCTTTAGAAAAACCTGGTCTTTGTGAGACACTGTGGCTAGATCCGGATTGCTTAAATGCCAGCTGGGCACTGATGAGCACAGAATTGTTGTTTCTTAGTTTTCTTTGCAGACTCATCTTGGCTTTCTCCCAAGACTAGAGGCCTCTAAGGCAAATTTGTCAAAATAAAAAAGAGCAACTCGTTCTTTTAAAAGTTTTCGTTAGCTTGTTTGCTTTTTACAGGTGGGTCAGATGGGTTCCCTTGAGCGAGGATTAGAAACAATCCATTTGGAAAACGAAGGTCTGAAGAAGAAACAGGTGAGACTGGACGAGAAGCTAATGGAGGTTAGTAAGTGATCTAAACTGTGGAGCATACGTACCAGCCACTTCTCAGGATCGAGCAGACAGGGCACGGACGTCCTGCTGGGAAAGTCTAACCGTCTGACTCTTCAATCTGTCTTCCCAAAAGGAACACACATGTTTCCTTAGTTATAGTCATAGGTGCCCATGATGCTTTGCAGAGTGAAGAATAACTTTAACCCCAAATGTAAAGATCCGTATACATCAATCCATGCGGAGCACAGGGACTCTGCCCGAGATTGTCTGAGGGGCCCAGAGCTCTCTCGACATTGGTGCGGATGTAACCGTTTCCTAAGGTATCCTATCCTGCACTGTTTTGTGATGGAATCACTCTCCCGCTACCTGTCCAGATGTATGTAGAGCTCTGAGAGCATCTGCATTTAGGTTCTCCTCAGGAACGGTCAGCTTTTTTCTTCTCCTTTTTAAAAAAAGATGTATTTGCTTACTTTATGTATATGAGTACACTGTCTCTGTCTTCAGACACACCAGAAGAGGGCATCTGATCCCATCACAGATGGTTGTGAGCCAGCATGTGGTTGCTGGGAATTGAACTCAGGACCTCTGGAAGAGCAGTCAGGGCTCTTAGCCGCTGAGCTCTCTCCAGGCCAGGAACTGCCATCCTACGCTGATGGAGCTCAGTGGAGAGGACTTCCCTTGCATGTGTGAAGCCTTGGTTAGATTCCTAGAGATCAAAAAGCAAACAGTGTCCATGGCTTATGGCTGCATTTGTAACTCAGCTATATCTTGCAGAAGGTACAACTGACAAATGTTAGGGTGATTTGGAAAACCAACCACTGTGAGTACACTGGGCCCCTGCAACCAGGGTGCTTTTGTACCCTTACAGGACATGAACTAATGCAGAGCCCTCAGTAAGTGAAGGCTTCACGGAGATGTTTTGCTGTGGGTAGATAAAAAAAAATTAATCTAACCTGATATGAACTATAAAATCTGTATAAGGAAGTACACATAGAATGTATCTTGCTATCTTCTTAAAATACTGTGTGCACATTTTTTTTTCCAGGCAGAATTATAGGATTATATATAGGAAGGAAGGTTTCAAAGTATTGTCTGTTTGTTTAATTTTATTTTGGTTTTTCAAGGCAAGGTTTCTCTGTGTAGCCCTGGCTGTCCTGGAACTCAACTCTGTAGTCCAGGCTGACCTAGAACTCAAGAGATCTGCCTGCCTCTGCCTCCCAAGTGCTGGGATCAAAGGCATGTGCCACCATGCCTGGCAAAGTATTTTTTATATATATATAAAACTGGATATATGGCAAAGTGGCTTAAATGCTTAGCTTTAAAATGTGAAATTTGGGCAAAGGTATCACACTGACATTTAAATGCCCACCGAGGTTTGACAATGTTATGTTCTCGGATTTATCCACCAATGGAAAGATTGGTGAAATCTCCATCAATGCATTCAAGACTGTGAGTTCAGCCTGTGCTTTGATGTAGCTATGAAATAGTTAAGAGGCTCTAATGAGGAAGCTATGTGAAGCTGAGCTCTGGTAAGAGCCTGAAGGGTGACAGGGGCACCTTATTCACTGTATGCACTGATTCACTGCTGGACTCGGCCCACACCCTCTACCAGTAAGCTGCGGCTTGGCCCGCCTTAGCCTGGGAAGCCCCCTTCTTCCAGGCCCATTTCTAGTATTAACAGGCACCAGCCATTTCCTGCCATTCTTTTTCCCTAGTAGTAAATATTTGCTGATAAGGAAAATGAATGTTCCTGGTTCTGGAACTGAATACAGGAGAAACATGAATTTAAACACGGAAAAGAACATTTTATATACTGTTCTATGAAACTCCCGTTAGGAAGCAAGGCTGAGTTATTAATTCTATAGCTATACACTCTGGACTTATTTTTCCTCCTTCACTTTGCTCAGCCATGTAGCTCAGGCTGTCCTTGAACTTACCACCCATTGGCTTTTAGTCTCCCGATTGCTTCTGGCACACATCGCCACATCTAGTTCCAGACTGGATTTTTAGCAGGTTTTCTGAGAGAATTCACACCCTGTACAGTTCACATGTTTAAATTATACAGTTGGGTTTGGGGTGTGGTTTTACTTCTTAAACCTTGGGGACATGTATGGAACAACTTTGCAGCTTTACTCATCTTTTTAAGTTTATAATCCAATGGCTTTAGTTAAGTCCATTGTTTCTGAAATCTTTCATCACTCCCGACTCTAACTCTTAAGCAGTAACCGCTCTTCCCACCAGTCTGGTGAAGTCAGGTTGCAGTATGATTGTAGGGTGGTAAAGAGTCTTCACTGTCTTCTGTACTTACCCGAGGGATCCACGCGCTCCTTCCTCTCCGGCCGTTTTCCCACCCGTGGGGTTGAGGTATGAAGAGCAGGCAAGGAAGTGTTCCTGTATCAGCGTCTTTGGGGCCAGAGGCTTTGAGAAAATCTTTCTAGATGATTCTTATCTAATATACACACTTCCTTGGGAAAAGTCCACCTCGTCTCTACAAACTAATTTAAGGGGCACATGTGAACACATACCCACTCCTGTGTAATCAACGATTACAAATTTGGCTGGAAAATGGAAGAATTCTGTCTTGAAACTGATTCCCGTTCCTGAGCATTTTTTAACAATACAGCAGTTGAATATTAAGAAAGCAATTTATTTTGAATATTCAAAGCAAGGTTCACATACTACCTTAGCTGTTCTTTTGTCAGCTGTATCGTTTGGCAGCCCAGTGTAGAGGGCTGAACAAATGCTTTTCTTCTGTGTGTCCTCCATTCAGCACCGTATGTAATCCCAGGCTCGGTGCTTACTGGATGTGGATCTGGGTAAGCCTCACAAGTTCAACCAGATTAGAGCAGATGAGGATGGCACTGCAGAGCTGTAAGGCCCCTCACTGTAAGCTGACATACAGCAAAGGGGACCGTGGTTGCGTGTATGCTCTTACTCATGTGCACAGTCCCGGTCTTCCCTATCGTAACTTGTACTTTCCTTGCTCTTCCTGGAGCGCCTGTAATCTTCTCTTGTTTTTCCTTTGTCTGTGGCTATCCTCTGCCTAGAGCTCAGTGGTTGGAAGCAGCCGAGCGGGGCGCAGTTCTGTGCCTGAGCTAGCGTGCGAAGGTAGAACACTCTCTCAGTGACCCTTCACAGCATGGGGACACCTCGACGTCGTGTCCATGCAGTCATTTCTGTTCATCATGCCATACGTGCATGGACAAGAGCCAGTATTCATTTTCCACTTTGCTTTGAAGTAGAATATGTCTATTTACCTAAGGGGTTTCCTCAATATTTAAATCATTTTGAAGAAAACTGTGTGCTACTGTTAGAAACCTGTGGGTTCATAATCCGTCATACTCTTTATCATAAGTAATATGATATTTTCACACCTACAACTATTACTACTACTATTACTACTACTACAACAACAACAACTACTACTATTTCAAAATGGATAATGACCCACCTCAGAGACTTGGAATTAAAAACAAATGGATAGTGGCTCTGAAACTTCCTAACATTTCATTCTAGTTGAGTTGAGAGGTCCTTTTCCCTTCCCACAGGCCTGGAGATGCTTCCTCTTGAGTTCAGTTCCTGCTCATGTGTACTGCATGCCTCCCACTGGGCCCTGTGTCTGCTGAATGTGTTGACAGATGAAAAGTAGCATGTCCCATTGGTTAAAATGCATTCCTTTCCATTCCTTAAATTTCATGGGCATGTTGATACACTGTTTTCTTGCTGTTGTCAACTATACTTTTAGTTCTGGGTGGTCTGGGCTATGACCTGATGATCCACACACCTGTCTTGTAGCTATTTAAGGATAACTCCTAATAGATGAACTAAGATAGATGAAGTAATTTTAAGTACAATAATCTTAACATGTTAATTTGGGGTCAGAAGATACATAGCCAATGAATTATGGGTTTATGGAGATTTGCAAAGAAATCTCCATGATAGTAAGGAAAATGGGAAAAGCTTAAGGCAAAAGCACTCTCTCCCATCTTCCCAGCTCCTGTCTCACTTTTAATGAAAGGGGGAAAGGCAGTTTGAATGTTTTAGAATAAAAAAACGTAGCTATAGTTTTGATATGCTATGCATATCATAGACCTCATACCCTTATACCTTATAGTCACTCAGGAGTGAGAACGGTCTATTCTTTCACATCTTAGAATGTTTACGAAAGCCTTAATGGAGTTATCTCCAGGGAGCAACAAAAGGGTTCTTCCCACACACTTCCACCAGGCTTTGTCCTGTTTAAGGGACCAGGGACTACGAAGCCATGAAGGGATGGATCCTGGGCTCAGTACTCGCTGCTTAGCACCTTCCTTGGTAGAAGGCCCTCCACTGACCAAGCTTTGTCCTTGTCCCTCAGATGCAGCCCCTGAGGTCCACTGTGACGCGTAGCCCATCCTCTCACTGGGATCTGCAGTTGCTCCAGCAGCAAGCCTGTCCGATGGTGCCCAGGGAGCAGTTTCTGCAGCTTCAACAGCAGCTGCTGCAGGCAGAAAAGAGAAGCCAGCACCTGCAGGAGGAGCTCGAAAACAGAACCTCCGAAACCAACACACCACAGGTACAGAGTGTTCTTCTCCCGTCCCCTTTACCTTCGTTTGAAAAATAAACCGGTCCAAAGGTGGGGATGAAGAACCCCATGTCCCACCATTGTTCTGTCCCCATGAGTACGTGCCCACAGAACTGCAGGGCCACACTTGCTTTGGTTTTACAGTTTCCTTCCAAGCTCTCTGCTTATAAGTCAGCAGGTCTATATGCTGGGCCTCCTTTGCACACTTGCATATGACGGAGGATCAGGGTTACTTGTGTATAGTACATAGTTGGCCCAACAGTCTTGTCACAAGCTCAATCCTGGGGTAGGTATCTCTGCTGACAGACAGTCTCAGTTCTCCCATGCGGTGTGGCCCGCCAAGGTCTGAGAAGTCACAGGCAGGGGTTCTTTATAACCAATGATATAGAATATGCAGTTCGTTAGCACCCTGTTCTTAGTTACCTAGTTCATTTCACTCAATATTTCAAAGAATCAAATTCAAAAAAACACTTAAGCTGCAAATAGTTATTCCTCCTTAGTACATAATCTCCATTTTTCCCAAATTTATTCTTACCCATATAATTACTAGTGAGAAATAAAAATAAAATGTCTCCTTTGTCAATTCTTTCTAGTTTAGAAATGCTTAAGGCCCAGTTAATATTTGATAAGAAGTTTTCCAGTTTCTTAATCCCCTCAGAGGAGCTTTGCCAGTCACCTTAGCTTAGGAGGCTGCATGGTCCACTCTGCTCTCTCCTCTTATTGGTAGATAGCTGTGTTGTGCTGTGCCGTGCTGTGCCATGTTGTGCCACGCTGTCCCATACCGTGCTGTGTCGAGCCGTGCTGAGCCGAGCCGTGCCATCCGCTCATTCTTCTTAACAAAACCTCCAGAAGTCTTTATGTGCTTGCTCTAACAGGCCACGTTGTAGCCGCGTTCTGTGTGCCATCCTCACCTCCCGTTATTAGAGTCAGCTTTTAAGGTGATTGTCAGGGTGGACGGCTCAAGCTCTGCTCCTGCTTGCCACAGACCACCTCCACTCCCAGCATTGGGGTGGCATTTTATAATAAAAACGGCTATGGCTCAGTACGAAAGGGAAGCTTCAGCGCTTCGTTGTGTAGTCGAAATCTGAAGCCTTGTCCTGTTTTTGAAAGGCTCCCCTAGTGATGTGGCTAAGATGTACTCATTGCTCTCCCAGACGCACTGTTTTGTAAAGTATGCTTTTCCTAGTCTGCTCATCAATATTTGAGAATTACAAAAGAAAAAAAAAACCTATGCCAATAACTCCAGTATTAGACAGAAACTATTAAGAAAATCCTTCAGCCAGAGAAGAGCTTGTTTGTTATGCAGTAGAATGGCTTCTAGGCTTTTTTCTTTTTCTGGCTGCTGAGCTGACTCTAATTTTCAGAAAACTGCACATTATACAAATCTGCACGGTGCCTGTGAACAGAGTGAGGAGTTTCGTCTGCCTTTGTGTTGCTTTGCTTGCACGTGGAGTGTGACTGTGTGTGCTTGCAGGAATGTGTTTGTATTGTAAGTGTGTGGACTTGACCCCCCCCCTAACCTTGACACCAGGGTGAAGTATCCCACTGCCTTCTTTCCCTAGGCTTTGCTACTGGAGCAGCGAGCTGTGCATGCAGATTCCTGCAGAAGGATTGGGCACCTCTGAAAACTGGGCTGCTGTTGATGGCATTTGTTACCACGACAGAGTCTTAAATGCACACATGCACACACGTACATGCACACCGCACACAGACATGAGCTGGGACATGTTGGAATCAAGTGCTCTTTTAAAATATTTGACTGTTACCATCACTGTTAAAGCCTTCACAGTATTGTCTCTTACTTATGTAGACATGAAAGACTTTGTGATTCAGTCACAAACTTCTGCTTGCTACAAATCAGCTTATTTATATGGTTTAAAGAGTGGATTTAAGAGTCTTGAAAGGATATATTCTATATATTTTCTAATTCCATATGTTGTTAATTATTTTTAAAAGAAGGTACTACTTTTATATATGGAATTTGAAGAAAATCAGGGTTATTTATACTGTTTTGTATAAGATGTATCATACTTTTGACAGAAAAAAGGGAAATTTTGATGCAACAATAAAATAAAATTTAAATGTATGACTGTCTTCTTTGTTTTTCTTCTGCCTTCTCCTTTGTAGCACTCAGTGTCTGTTGAATTACCTGCTACTGTGGTTTTCTGTTTTGTTTTCTGAAGCAAGCATCAGTCATATTTCAGCTCAGGTTTGAGCAGCCTCCATTCTTTTCAAAATATGTCTTTTAAAAAATACTTAGCTATTACCCAATCGCTAACACCTGAACCACAATAATAATAATTGATAATAATCTCAAGGACTTGAAGTACCTCCTAAAATGTGAAATTCCTGGTGTAGGCATTTTTATAAGTGAGGGTATGAGCAGTGTCGTCTCTCTCAAGGTCACTTTGCTTCCTCAACTCAAGTCTCCTCACTCCCACCCTTGTTGTAGGAGGAGGAGAGGAAAGGCCACGCCTCTTCCTGTCCTGTGGTTTTATCTAGGTTTGAATGTCTGTGAGGAGATGTTTTCACCTCTAACCTGCTCTGATGGTAAATGAATCCTCTAGTCCAATGTTTGCTTTACATTGACAAGTCACTGGGAATCAGATGAGTCGGGTAACTGGCAGGAAGAAGTTCAGTATGATGAAGAAAAGAACCAATCCTTGGATGGTCACCAGTCATTTCAAAGGAGAATGAGAGATGTGTGCTGCAGCTGATGGGAAGCATGAGGCAACCCCAAATAACCCAGTGTTTGCAGTGTTCAGAGGCCTACAGGATCACAAAGACACAACTCACAGTGGAAAGTCGGTCCCCTGTTTTAATTTACTTTGAATAGCCACTATGTTAAAAGTGCACATGGGTTTCAGTTGGGAGTTTAAGAATTGACCTCAGGGGATGATGAGCCAAGGTAAGAGCCTGGTCTCTTCCTGGATTCCTCTATGATAATGCTACTTTTCTAAGGTATTGTCCATGTGTGCAGTACCTAGAACTCCCATTACATCAGAAACCTATCCTCTGGTTATGAAGGAAAGCACCGGCTGGCCTCTCCGTGTCTCCTATGGGGAGAGTCATTACCAGTACCTCTAGTTGGCATGATTTTCAAATGATAATACACTTCTTTCTCCCTCTTCTCGTTAGGGAAACCAGGAACACCTTGTAAATCTCATGGAAGAACGAATGATAGAAGTTGAACAAAAACTAAAGCTGGTGAAGAGACTTCTTCAAGAAAAAGTAAACCAGCTCAAAGAACAAGTAAGCCTCTGTCACTTCTATTTGTCCTGACATTCCAGTTTGTATACAGACTCTGTGTGTGCGTGTGTGTGTGTGTGTATGTGCGTGCATGTGTGTGCGTGTGTGTGTGTGCGTGCGTGCGTGTGTGTGCGCGTGTGTGTGTGTGTGCGTGCATGCACACACAACCTCAGGTATTAGTCCTTGGGAGCTGTCCAGTGTTGTTTAGAGGACCTGGGTCTCTCTGATTAGGCTAGACCCATCTCTTCCTCAGCACAGGGATTCCCTCCGTGAACCACTCGCTATATCCAGTTTTTTAATCTGGGAACTGCCTTTCTCATTTTATCACTTTATTGGCTGAGCTATCTCTCTAGCCTCAACATTCCAGTCTTAACTTCAGATTTTGCATCTTTGTATTGCTATTAATTTGTGTTGTTAATACATGTTAATTCTGCTGGAGATGTCTAGAAAACTTAGGAATCACTTTCATATAAGCCTCAAAATAGGAATTCTGCATTCCACATTTTTTTTTTCCAAAACTCCACTGAGGCCATATACAGTTGTCCACAATTTTATAAATATATATCTGCTAACAGAAACTCTTACCCAAAGTGTTCCTAATGAAGTTCAGTGGCTCAAACCAAATACAGATTTTTTTTTAATCCAAGATATGAAATATACATCTCTAAGTAAACAGAAAAGGATACATTTGGTTTTTTAAATTGGGTAATAAGTGTAACACTGGCTTTCCTGTTCCCTGTACCTTGGGCTGATGAGATGTTTTGCCCCCAAGCCCGACAGCCTGAGTTCAATATCTGGACCATATGTGGTAGAATGAGAGAATCAGTTCCCATAAGTTGTCCTCTGACTTCCACACACATATATACGCATGCCCCCCCCCCACACACACACATTAAATAATCAAGCAAACAAATATTTTAAGTATCTTATGGCTATCACCAGGCTCCAAAAGGATATGCTTTGTGTGGGGTCTGAACTCCTGGTTCTAGACTGTTAAACAACTTGATCTTTTTACCTGCTAATTACAGACATGACCACTCTGTTTAAAAACTACCTGTGTATGCAAAAAAGAAGCCCCCCCTTGTCAAACGTGACCGCCTCCCAGAAAACTGAGACTGAGACAAACTGGTTGGGTACAGAGCGGAATTTGCCAACCCTGGTTTTGTAAATTCATAAAACCTAAGAGCATCAATTCCAGGAGAGAGGTCTGAATGCAGATGCATGCAAGAGCAGATGCATGCAAGAACAGGTGCATGCAGAAATGTTCCTTTGCTCTGTATCTTAAACAGAGGAGTCGGGCGGAAAAACCCATTTGTGAGCATTTGTCCAGGCAATCCTTTGTGTGTTCCTGTGGCCAGCACAAGTTGCTACGTGTCACATCCTGTTCTGGGCACTAGAGACTCAGCTGTCAACAAAGTGAAGGCCCTGGGCATGTGGAATGTAAATTCTAGCATGCCTACAAGAAGCCAAGAATTTCTCCAGATGGAAGCTTTAAAAATAAACAAGAGATAACTCTATTTTCAGTATGGGATCACAAGATCTAGAAGCCTAAAGAGAGCTTCCTGAAGGCTTCTTAAAGCGAATCTAGAGAGCTGGGTAGGCAGATATAGGGAGGCAGTCTAGGCTGCAGTAGCTTCACAGAATGGGGAAAACACACAGGGTGTGCGCGTCTATAAATGCAAGCCACTGCTAGCCCATGCTGTCCTAAGAGAAGAGACTAGAAAGGAGAGGAGAATCCGCTAAGGAGAAAGCATTTATTTCTATGCCTAATAGTTTTTGAATCTTGTCCTCTAGGCAATGAAGGGTCATTGAAATGTCTTAGTTGAAAGAGAATTGGGGGAAGGAAGGAATGGTGAGTTATGACATTTCAGTCACAAGTAAGTTCTCAGGTGTACTATACCTGCCGTTGCCTAAATTGTTATGACCCTAGAAATGGTCATAAACCAGCCATTCTGTAGCCACTCGTTATTGTGTTACCTGCTTGAGTCTGCTATACAATGAGGAGTATAAGATGTGGGAAAGAAGATTGAAGGCAGGGACAGAAGCAAGAATTAAGGTACCAAGTTTGGCTAACAAATGTGCCCTCTCAATACTCTTAACTATAAGAGAGGGTATACCTTTGTGGGAGGGGTTGGTAGAGAAGAGAGGAAAATGGGGTTAAGGGAAGCAATTGCCAAAACGATTCCTGAGCTACATGTTGAGACATCTTGTTGTATTTATAAATATTACAGGTTGTAGTGTTGAGTAGTGAAGCACATTTGTTAAGAGCGGATGTTAATGCAGTTGTCATCTCAAAATGCTATGTTGGACAAGCATTTTTGGTATTTTTTTAAAGATGAATAAAGGAATAGCACATATTTAGGTGGGAAAAAATTCATTTTGGAGCCCTTAAAAAATAATCTACTCTTTGTTTTGTAGTATGGCTTTAGTATCAGACTTGATATTTGGGAATACAAACAGAATGAATCCACATTTCTGTTTGCATATACACTGGTAAAAATTACTATTACAAAGTGCACAGCTAGCAGAACTGATCTGCCGTTATTAAGTAACTTCCCCTGTTTTAAATTGGGACTGGTTAACAGAAATGGAATCAAGATGTTTCTGGTTCTGTCCTAGCTCTGCAAGAACACAAAAACAGATGCCGTGGTGAAGGATTTGTATGTCGAAAATGCCCAGTTGTTGAAAGCTCTGGAGATGACTGAACAGCGCCAGAAGACAGCAGAAAAGAGAAATTTCCTCCTAGAAGAGAAGATTGCCAGCCTCAGTACCATCGTCAGGAACCTGGCACCAGCACCACTGACTTCTATGCCTCCTCTGAGGTCATAGCCAGCCCAAAGGATGCACACCAAAGGGCGCACTTGCATTTGTGCGCTTTCCTGACACTATTGGAACGTCTTAATAGGCTCTCCGAACCCTCTAACCAAAAATTTTCAGCGGCTTGAAATCAAGCCTACCCGAAGTCTGCCAGCAATGGAATTGGAGGCTCCAAATGGGTGCTTATTGGAATTTCACAAATCACTATTTAAATTTCACTATTTAAATTACTCATAAGCACTGAACTTTTACAGTATGTTCTGGATAGCTACCAAGAATGAAATTAAGTTAAGGACCTTCAAGTCCTAGTTTTTAATGTTTTAAAACTGCTATTATCGGTGTATGCAATCCAGGTTCTTTTTAAGTTTGATATCTAACTAAAGTGGTTATTATTATAATTGTTTTTGAAAACATTTAAGTACTGAAATCATTCGGCTTACAATACTTTAGTCTCTTTGAATTAATCGGCTGACTGCAGTTGTGTTCAGAGAAGGCTTGGCCAGTAGCTAGCCACCCAGTAGCTAGCCACCGAGATCAGAGAAGTCCAAGTTCTATAAAACTCTGACTTCTGATGCCATTCTTCCTACTCTTGCTGTACAACAGATTCAGAACTTACTCAGCTGCACTCTTAACTAAGGATAAAGCTTTACTTTCTTTAAACAGCCCTTTCTCCTCCTCCTAAAGCTTTTGTTTGGGACCCTGTCTTCTAAAAAATTGTTAAAACTGTACTCGTAACATTACTGAACTATAGTGAGCCTACGGACAGACCGACCACTTTGGAGTAAAAAGCCACTCTTGGAAGAAGATCACGTGGAGCGTGGTGGACGTAGTTTCGTCTCTCCCAAGCCTTGGAGTTCGTGACATACCTTTGAGTTTGTATCAAAAGCTCAGGGAATGATTTTTAAACTGTCTTCCTGAACTACTTGCTGCCTGGCCTAAGAACTGTGTACTGACATCATTCGGCTTACAATACTTTAGTCTCTTTGAATTAATCGGCTGGCTGCAGTTCTGTTCAGAGAAGGCTTGGCCAGAGATGTGTAAACCACACAACCTTTTTTGTCTTATATATTAACAGCCATAGACTTTTTACTTCTACGTTTTAGTGCACTTAATTATCTGTAAAGGCCTTGACTGTAGAGTTAAAAACCTCTCCTACTTATGAAGAGTTTTTACTGTTTGTTTAATACAGGTCAAGAATTCCGTGCTTCTGACCTTTTGATACCTCATATATCTGAACTTACGAATTTCGTACTGTGGAAAACATTGGCTATCAAGGGTAAAGGGGAGAAATTAGAGCGTCACTTTACAAGGGGTACAAGAGAAAAGTAAACCGCTGTGTTTGGGAAGGGACACAAGACAAGTCAGGCTGAGAAGTGACATGACTGTGAGGAAATCTTGAGCCATTTCCATTCCACCATGACTCTTTGGGACCCAACTATCGAGACCCACCAGCACAGAGCTCCCTCTACCAAGTTCATTACACTGTCTGTGCTCCAGCAGTTCACACTGGGTTTGCACTACTATGCCTATCAGAAGATCCTGATTTCCCACTGGGGAAAGAATCAATCTTTCCCTAGAGTCATACATCTAAATATTTGACCACTGGCACTATGCCTCCTCTAAATCTTTCTACTCAGTACTTGTATTAGCTTTAGCAGAAAACTGTGTCGAGGCCTAGACTCAGGTCAGAGGTAAACTGTGTCGTATGAAGTAGTCCTGTGGAAGCTTCAGGTTCTGAAGGTTAATTTCACTGGAACTAAACAGCAAGCACATTTCTCCAACAGCTGCCTGCCATGGGGCCTTCTGTGTGTGCTTCTTAATTTTATTTTATATTATAAAAAGTATAGGTTGGTGTTTCTTATAAATTTGTATTCATGTGTACATAAAGAGTTGTACAATGACTGTAAATATGATTTTTTGAAAAGTTTTAGAGTTCATTTAGAATTGTTTCACCCAAAATCAAAATGCTACTTTAGTAAAATGTTAATTTCTTGCTTTACCCCACTTACTAAATAGGGAGGAGGGAAGATCAATATGAGAAATGTCTATAGATATCTTAAACTTATACATTCATGCAGCAGTTTATATTTTAGAAATCTTTTAGCAAGGGAGTTTAACTGCCATGTAGAATATAGCTTAAAGCTTTAAAAACATCAAATGTAAAATCATACAATCATGTGTTGATTTAACTCTCAGACTTTCTTCCCAGTGGCGCTCTCCAAAATCACAAGTTATGTGTTTTATGGCCATAGCTACTTTTTCTTTTTCTTTTCCTTTTTCTTTTTCAAGCACTGGGTTTAGACTCTAAGACATTGCTGGGAAGCGCTCCATTGCCCTGTCTGCTGTCTTCTCATTTTTAAAAGCCTTACTCTGTTGTTTCCCCTAAGGGGAGAAAGGATTTATTTTATCCAAAGGCCTTTTCTCTTAAAGTGAGTTTGTGAGGGGAGAGAAGTCTGTGTGCTTTAGGATGAAGAACAGTATTTTCATTTGTTTTCAAAAGCTCTAATTTCAGCTAAGCCGTTTTAAATGTGAATCCCTCCTTGAAACTGCAATGTGCTATTTGTATATTTGACTATCAGCATGTTTTATATAAACAGATTATGAAAGACATCTTACAGGTCTAGAGTTTCAGTAATAAATCAATATTCAGGGCAGGTATTGAGAAACTTTAAAAAAAAAAAAGAAATAACTAAGGCTTCTTGGCAAACTTTTTTTAACATGTGGAAAATAAATGTGTGATTCCCCCCTTTTACTTCGCTGAGTAAAGAAAAAGAGAGCACTGCTATTGTCAGCATCTCTTAAAGGCATTCCCTGTCACAAAAGTCTGAGTCCAGTGTTAGTCGAGTCCTGTTCTGAATGGGTTGCCTGCAATGCTATAGCATTCCAGTGAGTCATTAGCCAAGCCAAAAGCTGGGTCGAAGCCTGAGGAGCAAAGCACTCGCTGGAAAGGCAGTCAGGAGAGCGTGGCTGCCCCTACTTGAACATCTTAGCACTGTGAAGATGGAGTTTCAGGCAGCTGGACAGCTATTTAATAGCAAATTAAAGTTGTGCCTTTTCATTTTGTTTTTTTGGATGATGCAAGGTAAGTTTATTCTCATTGTGAGAACATTACCATAACATGACTTAAAGGAATATTGATGAAAAACAAAACAATTAAAACCCAGAAGTAAAACCAAAATTAGCTGGAGTTAATCTAGAACCCACCCCGGAATTGTTTTCTGTTCAAGATTAATGTAAATATGTTTATATTGGTTTTGTAATTTCACTTTAGTCACTGTATCCCAGAAAGAGTTTAAAATGTAAATAAATAATTTTGCAAACATGCCTCTGGGTTTCTGCCTTGGAGTTTTGATGAGCAGTTTTGGTGTGTTTATTGTTAGACTTTTAATGAAAGTATGAAGATGTTGCAGGAAACAAGTCTACACATGCAGGGTCCTGGTCCCAGCTACATGCTAAGCCAGAACCATCATTTTAAGAAGATTGCACCAGGGGACTTGGAATGGTTCAGTGGCTAAGAATGTTTACTATCTTGAAGAGAGGATGACGATTCAGAGCCCAGCACCTCTATCAGACAGCTCAGCACTGCACCAGGGGATCCAGTGCCCTCCTGTGGCTCCCAAGAGCACTTGCATGCACACATGTGGAACACATAAAGCCATGGAGGTACACACTCATACACATAAATTAGGTAAAAAGAAGATTCCCCCAGGTGCTTTGATGTGAATTGGAGCAGAGATTCATCCCCTTCCCATCAAGGAAGTGGTGGAATTCAGACCCGCCAGCTTGTGGTGCTTCAGCTTGTAGCAGCAGGTAATTCACACAGTCTTGACTTAACCTTAGGAGGCCCTGCTTGGCATCCAGGATGCCTCGGAAGTGGAGCCACTTGACCATCTTCATCTGAGAGGTTCAGACTCTAACTGAGCTGCTCATAAATGACGACACAGATGATAAAAGACCCCAAAAGTAAACCAAAGCGCGCTGTTAATATGCCAAGCCCCGGAATGTGCAGGGGGGATGTTGGCTGACCTACGCCTATCTTAGAAGCCCTGTCTCATTCATTGTCAAAGGTTTTATGCCAATTTCACACTCTGCTTTTATGAGACAGGAACTATTTATCCCCAATTTACATATGGAAAAAAAAAAAACTGAAGCTTGCAAAAACTGAAACTCAAGGCTACCCTGACAGCAAATAGGGAAGTCGAAATTCATGGTCCAAGATCTGCTGTTAAAATCCCACAGTGTCAGCTGCTACTTGTAGCAGAACAGTATTTAGTCAGTGTTGATGTAGTCGCTACCGTTGAATAGTCCTTTAGGAACAATAGAACAGAATATCCAAACTGTCAGGAGTTCCCAGTATTTCTCCAAAAGAGTGGCAACAACCAGTACAGAGTGACAGGCCACTCAACCTCACCTCGCCTGACCACACTGCCGACAGGAGCACGTGTGGCTCCTCTCCAGTGCAGCATCTGACCACTCACTTCTGTCTGGAGGACAAGAGCTTTAGGATCCATCACTACTGCTGGGGCTGCCAGTGATGCCAGATGCCCTTACTACGCAGAGCTGGTGTCGACAGTACCTGAAGAAATCTCTGTTACCCAATAGAAAATGCCACACTGTTTCACCACACCTGCCTGGACTGCTGGAATGTCCCATGTCCCCAATCTCAAACGGCCCCAGACACAATAGGTCTTTCCTATTGTTGATTATACCATGATTTACACCATGGTTTGTGAATATACATTTGTACTATCTACCATCGATTATACCATGGCATATACTGTGCCCACAGTCCTTACAACACAGTCAATGAGCTGCAGGGCAAGTGAAAGAACTTCAGTGTGCGTGTTATAGTCAAATGGTCAAGTGTATGAAACAAAAGTTCTAGGGGTGCACATATTAGACTAAAGCTTTCCAAGCAGAGGCAGTGCCGGCCAGGAAGAAGTGGAGAGGCACATTCCAAGATCCAAAACAGAACAACTGCAAAGAGGCTTCACTCAAGACTGTCCTGCAGCAATACAAAAGCAGTAAAGTCCTTTCAAGACAAGCAACTCTGAGGAGTTCACAACGCTAATCAACTGTATGAAAAATGCTTTAAGGAGGCTTACATCCAGAAGTGAGAGCTAACACCCAACACAAAAGCATGGGAGGGGGAGGGGAAGGGGAGAGAGAACTTGGAGAGGGCAGAGCAGCAGGCTAGGGTGTCAAAACCTAATCAAACGCAACCATTTTGTCTTTATATTAACATCTAGTATGCTAGGCCCTGGATTCTATTTTTCAAATAACACTCCATTGACTGCACTTTGACCCTGAAGTAAGACTGGTCTCACACCATAGAGAGAGCTGAGCAGATGGATATGTGGGACGGAGAAGACTTCCTGACTGTACTGTCCCCAAGAATAGTACTGAGCATCTGAGAAATGGTGAATGGAAGATAAACTCGGTGAGCTCCCTGTCAAAGAAGCCACATAACCAGCACATAGACACTGGATGGTTCTCTGCAGATGTGTCGCTTCCTCAGGAGAGGTCAGTCACACGGGGCCTCCTCGTCCTGATCTACAGCTGGAATCCTCACACCTACTTCATGTCCTCACATCTCTGCTCAGGATACACTCTACCACCAGAGCCGCTGCTATACAACAGTGTGCCTGCCTCGTCAGCCTTCGCTGCATTCACCTAGAGCAATGTCATATTTCCAGAAAGTAATATTATCTCTTCCTGTTTTAAATAATTTTTATAAGGAGAAAGTAGGTTGGTTGGTTGGTTGGGTTTTTTTGAGGCAGAGTTTCTCTGTATAATCCTGGCTGTCCTGGAATTCACTCTGTAGACCAGGCTGGCCTCGAACTCAGAAATCCGCCTGCCTCTGCCTCCTGAGTGCTGGGATTAAAGGTGTGTGCCATCACTGCCCAGCAAGAATGCAGTTTTTTAAAGTTGCTTTTTATCTTCTATGTATGAGTATATGGTATGAGAAGAACCAAAAGATAAAATGTCTTCATGTTACATCAGTTTTCCATCTTATATACAACATACTTCACTAGAAGCTAAAATACAAAAATGAAATACAAAGTCTTTGTTTCAGTAAGTTTTCAATACTACAGGAGAGGCAAATAAACTAGCAAAGAAAGCTTCACCTGAGCTAATGAACCAACAGTTGCAGATATGTTTGGAATGGAATTTAATATGGAATGGTATTTAATATTTGGCTCCTCTGACTTTGCTGCATTTATAAGACTGGAATAATAATACTTGATCCTACAAACTATATAAAGTAAAATCATAAGATAACATATGGCCCTGTAAATGTTAGTTATATGCTAAGCGTTCAGGAAGGATAACCATGGAAACTAAAGGATGCCCAAGACCCACTTCAGCAGGTCCATGTGGCTTAGCTATCTCATTAGAAGGCATTGATTTTTTTCTCTATGTTGACATCTTAATTGACTTATAAAGTCAATAATGGATAAACATGGTGATGTTTTAGTATAAATAAAACTGATGGCACCAAATTATACTAATAGCCATTTCATTTTTCTCCCTCATATTCTATTAGTATGATGGTAGTGGAAAGACAACTTTTACTCACGAATTTCCTTGATGAAGCAAAAGAAATTGTTAATTCTATATAATCTCAAACTTTCCATACACATATTTTAATATGCTATGATATAAAATGGGAAGTACGCATAAGGAATGAAGTTTACATAAGTGTCTCAGTCAAAAGCACTTACGTAGCTCTTGATGCCAAACTAGCTGCTCGCGCCCCATAGAACACCGCTTTTCCTTAAAGTGGTAGACAAATGATAGTTGCTCACATACACTATCTGGATAACATGGTCTAATGATGAAGTGAGTCTGTCGTTTCAAAGCAACCGACTATATTTGCTTTCGTGATAAGATTCAAATGTACTCTTCCTAATCAGGCCTGGAAAGTCTGCGTTGTAATGTAATATATTCACAAGTCCTGGGGATTCAGCCATGGAGATCGTTGGAGGATAATTAATCTGCCTATCTAGAGCACTATGACTTGGACATGATTAATAAACTTGAACTGACATTTATGGAAACATCCTACCAAGAGCATCAGAAAATATTCTTTCTAAGAAGATATGGACTCTGATCAGGAGGGAACTTGGCTAGTGCTCCACTATTCTCAATACATGGGAAAGGATTAAAATCATAAGATGTACATTCTATGACCACAATTAAGGCAGAAATTAGTAATACAAAGATAGCTAAAAATGTTACTAAATATTTAGAGAATAGATAATTCGTTTAAAAAACATATTTGTTTTATGTGTATATGTGTGTGCCTGAGTCTTCATGCAACAAGTGTGTGCAGGATTGTAAAAGGGCAACAGATCTCCTGGGACTGTAGTTACATGGAATTGTGAATCATCATGTGGGTACTGGGAATTGAACCAGGATCCTCTGCAAGAGTAGTAAGTGCTTAACCACTGATCAATGTCTCCAGTCCCCAAACTGGATGTTTCCAAAAAGGTACCCCTCATAGATTAAAAGGGGAAATAAACAAAAGAATAAAGTGTCTTGAACTGAGTGGAGATAAAAATATCTTAAAATTGGTATCTGGTTAAGGCAGTAATTATAGGTATATTTATACCCCTGGAACACAGAGAAGGGAAGGGGGAGGGAGAGTCAGAGATGGAGGAGACAGAGATGGAGACAGAGAGACAGTAAAGCTAAATCTAGCTTGGGGCTGAGAGATGGCTCAGTTGCTGCTCTATCAGAGGACCTAGGTTCAGTTTCCAAGACCCACACCAACCAGCTGCTCACAGTCATTCGAACTCCAGCTCCAGGGAACCTGATGCTGTTCTCTAGACCTGGCTGGCTCCTGCACACAGGTGGCATTCACACACACACTAAAAATAAATCTTTTTTAAAAGTAAATTTAAGTCAACCTCCAATCTAACTATAAATAAATATATATTTATTTCTGAGCAAACTAAATCAAATTAAGCAGAAAAACAAAAACAAAAACAAACAGTAAGTAAAGATCAGAACCAGAACTATTAAAATGAAAGTAGAAAATAATAGGCCAAAAAATCCAGTGACACTTACAAACTTTCCTCTCAAGATTGATAGTTCTGATAAACAAGACTGACGGATCAGCAAAAGACAACACACAAATTACCAGTATTAGGGACCTGGCAAGGCAGCTCAGTGGGTAGGGTACTTGCCGTGCAAGCACAAACACTGGATCTGAGATTCCCAGAGCCCTTGGAGATCCTGGAGGGCCTGGCACCTGATTGTGATCCCAGTGCCGGGGAGTGGACACTGGTGATTCTTGGAGCAAGCTGGCCAGTTAGACTAACAGAATTGGTGAGCATCAAGTTAGCAAGAGTCTCTGCCTCAGTGTATAAGGTCAGAGTGATGGAGAAAGACACCTGTTGTTAATCTCCACATTCCCAGTACCTATATGCATATGTGAACAGACATGCACTTACACATGTATGCAACATACGCGTGCAAGAAAAAAAAACCCACCCATCCAAACCAAAAAATATCAGGAATGAAGGATGTTAAAAGACAACAGATACTACATATATTACATATACTACATATGTATATTACATATACATATACTACATATATTACAGATACTACATATATAGATACTATATATATAAGGTAAGGTAATATAATCTATACTAGAAGATACCCTAAAAAGAAAACTCTAGGTCAGATGACTTCTACAGTGAACCCACATTTAAACTGAAAGAAATGGAGCTGGAGAGATAACTTAATGGTTAAAAGCACTTGCTGCACTTCCAGATGACCTGAGTCAGATTCCCAGCACCTAAGTCAGGTGGCTCAAAACTGCCCGTAACTCCATCCAGCCTCTGAGGACACCCATACATATATAACATGCTCTTAGACAAGCAAATATATGTAAATAAAAATAAACTTTTAAGAAAAGAAATAAAGTCTCATCCCTGTAGCAGACCACTTGCAGGAGTCTATCCTTCCTCTCTGCCTCCATTTTCTGAGGATTTTATCAGGTCCTCTCAGGGGACCCAGCCTCCCTACTTCATCCCATGCCTTTGTGTCAGCGGCCAGTACCCAGAGGTACTCTCTACCTGGGATCTCACTGGTTATACAGATTTGGGTATCAAATAGGTGAATGTCTTAGTTAGGGTTTTCATTGCTGTAAAGAGACACCATGACCAAGGCAACTCTTATAAAGGCAAACATTTCACTGGGGCTGGCTTACAGTTTCAGAGTTTCAGTCCATTATCATCATGGCAGGAAGCATGGCAGCACGCAGGCAGACACAGTGGTGGAGGAGCCAAGAGTTCTGCATCTTGATCCAAAGGCAGCCAAAGGAGACTGGCTTCTGCAGGCAGCCAGGAAGAGGCTCTTTTTCCTACACTGGGCAGATCTTGAGCACTAGGAACCTATACAGTGACACACTTCCTCCAAGGACACATTTAGTCCAACAAGGCCACACCTCCTAATGGTGCTACTTCCCATGAGCCACACATGTTCAAACCATCACTCTCCTTCCTGTTCTCTATTTCCAGTTCGTCGGTTTCACCCCCTGCTCTCTAGTGAAGCACTTTTAAGGGTCTGTCCTGCCTCTCCCGGGGACTCCACTGTTAACCTTTTGGTAGATCCAGATTTCCTGCTTCCTGTGAACTCTTTCAGTCCTACCCTCCTTCTAAACTATCCTCATCCCTTTGCATCTGTCTCAAATACCAAGATATACACTCTACCCAGAACACTGGCGGCCACTCAGAAGCAGTCCCTACCCAGGAACCTACAGCCACCACACATTCCTAAGATCCAAAGAGGGCAACAGAAACCAAGGCATGGAACACCCACCCAACACAGACAAGATAAGATATCAATACCTACAATGATAGTCATCCCAAATCCAGATTTAAAAAAAGACAGCCATTAACACCCAGGACAATATGCTTCCACCAGAGCCTAGCAACCCTACTACAGTAAGCCCCAAGAAATGCAATGTAATTGAAGGAAAAGTCGGGATTTCAAAACAGCTATTATGAATATGCTCAAAGATCTCAAAAAGGATATGATTAGATCCACTAATGAAGTCTGTGCAAATATAAATAATAGAATGAAATTATGTAAACAGTTCAAGACATGAAAGTAGAAATCATTTAAGAAAACCCAACCTGAGGAAAAACTGGAAATGAAAATTTTAGGAAGTCCAACAGGAACCTCAGAGGCCTAACCAAGCCTTACCAGGAGAACACAAGAGATGAAAGAGAGGTTCAGGCACTAAAAACAAGATCAAAGAAATGAATGCCCCAGTCAAAGAAAATGTTAAACCTGAAAAAATCCAGGCACAAACCACCCAGGAAATCTGGGAAGCCAAGAGAAGACTAACCCTATGAGTGTTAGGAAGAGAGGAAGGAGAAGAAACCCAGGCCAAAGGCACAAAGGATATTTTTAACAAAATCATAAAAAAAAAAAATTCCCCTAAATCTAAAGAAGAGAGTGTCTATCAAGATATAAGATGTATTTAGAACACCAAATGGTTTGGACCAGAAAAAAATTTCCCCATGTCATACAATAGTCAAAGCATTACTGATTGTAGAGAACAAAGATTATTAGAGCTGTAAGAGAAAAAGGCAAGTATCATATAATGGCAGACCCATTAAAACAGTACCTGACATCTCATCGGAGATGCTAAGAGTCAGAAGGGTCTGCATAGATGGCCTACAAATTTTAAGAAACTACTAGCCCAGATGCCAACCCAGATTATAATACCCAGCAAAATGTTCAGTCACTATAGATGAAGGAAACACACACACAAATCAAATTTAAGCAGTATCTATCTGCAAATTCAGCTCCTACAAAAGATGCTAGAAGCAAAGCTTCAACCTGAATAAGTTAACCACACCCAAGAAAACACAAGAAAAAAGAAATCCAGACCAGCAAACCAGAAGGGTGGGGGGGACATAACATACCAACAAAATATCAGGAATCAGCAAACCCTGTTAATATTGCTCTCAATATCAATGGTCTCAAATCCCCCTAAAGACACAAACTAACAGATTCAATTAAAAAACAGGATCCATCCTGTTGCATCCATGAAGCACACTTAATATCAAGGATAGTCATCACTTTGAGGTAAAAGTATGGAAAAAGATATTCCAAGCAAATGGACTCAAGAAGTAAGCCAGTATAGCCATTTTATTATTTGACAAATTAGACTTCCAATAAAAACTAATCAGAAGAGATAAGGAAAGACACTGCATACTCATCTAAGGGGGGGGGGGAATCAAGAGGATGTTACAATTCTAAACATCTATTCACCAAACACAAGGGAAGCCAATTTCATAGAAATACTATTACAGCTAAAAAAAAAAAAAAATCACATGTTGACCCTCACACAGTGATAATGGATGATTTCAATACACCAATCTTGTCACTAGTCAGGTTTTTCAGACAAAAGCTAAACTGAGAAATGCTGTACCTATAGGACATCATAAGTCAAATAGACCTAACAGATATTTACAGACCATTTCACCCAAACATAAAAGAATATCCCTTCTTTTCAGTGGCTCATGGAACTTTCTCCAAAATTGACCACATACATAGACATGAAGCCAGTATCAATAGATACAAGAAAATTGAAATAACTCCCTGCATCCTACCTGACTGCCAGAGATTAAAGCTGGGTATCAACAACAGAAACAACAGAAAGCCTGCAAACTCATGGAAAATGAACAACTCACTAGGCAATGAAAACTGGGTTGAAACAGAAATTAGGAAAGAGATTTAAGCTGTGTGATGGTGCACACTTTAATCTCAGCACTCAGGAGGCTGATGGATCGCTGAGTTCAAGGCTAACCTGGTCTACAGAGCAAGTTTCAGGACAGGGCTTGTTTTGGAAAATAAACTGAAGTAAACTAAAACAAAATAAAATAGAAAGAGAGAACAAGAATCTTTTAGAATTAAGTGAAAATGAAAATACAGTGTACCCAAAGGTATGGGACACAAGGTGGTTTTAAGAGGCAGACTTGCAGCACTAAGTAACTACCTTTTTAAAAAGTGGAGTGATTTCATATTAGCAACTAAATGGCACACCTGGAAGCTATAGAACAAAGAAGAGAAATAGCACTCAAAAGGAGTAGATGGTAAAAAAACAGTTAAACATAGGGCTGTAATCAATAAAATAGAAACACACACACACACAAAATATACCAAAAAATCAATGAAATGAAGAGTTGGCCTTTGAGAAAATCAGTAATATTTATAAACCCTTAGCCAAATTAACTAAAAGACATTGGGAGAAGATCTAAACTAATAAACTTAGAAACAAAAGGGAACATAACAGACACTTTAAAAACCTGGGTGGCACCAAATTAGAAAATCTAAAAGAAATGAATACATTTCATAATTATGTATTACCTACCAAAGAAAACTCAAGATCAGATGAGCAATTTAAACAGGACTATAACACCATAGTGACATAGAAGCAGTAATTAAAAGTCTTCCAATATGCCTCCCATAAAGCCCAGAGCCAGATCGAGTCAGCTATTCTACTAGACTTTCAAAGAATTAACTCTAATGCTCCTCAAATTATTTCACAAAATAGAAACAGAAAGAACATTGCCCAATTCTTTTTAATGAGGCCACAATTACCCTGCTAACTTAACCATAAAATGACCCAACAAAAATAGAAAATTACAGACCAAATTCCCTTATGAACATGGATGTCATAATTATATAAAATACTTGCAAACCAAATACAAGAACACATCAACAAGACCATCTAACAGAATCAAATAGATTTCATCCCAGAGAGGAAGAGATGGTTTGACATATGTAAATGGATAAATGTAATCCACCATATAAACCGATAGAAATACAAAGCCACATGATCTCATTAGACACAGCCTTTGACAAAAGCCAAAATCTCTTTATGAAAAAAGTCCTGAATAGACTAAGTATATGAGGGACATACCTCAACATGATAAAGGCAGTTTACAGCAAGCCCACAAACAACATCAATGAAAACAGAGAAATGTTCAATGAATTTCCACAAGAATCAGGAACAAGATAAAGTTGTTCTCTCTCTCCATATCCATTTAATGAAGCACTTGAAATCTTAGCTAGAGCAATAAGACAACTGAAGGTTCAAGTGGGATACAAATAGAAAAGGAAGAAATCAAAGTCTCTTCATTTGCAGGTGATATGATTGCATAAGAAACAAACAACCCCAACAACTCTACTGGGAAATTTCTACAGCTGATAAACACTTTTAACAGAGTAGCAGGATGTAAAATTAATGTATGAGTGCACGACACACACACACACACACAATCAGTAGCCTTCCTTTCTATACACAAATGACAAACTGAGAAGGAAATCAGAGAAACAACGGCTTTTACAATAGCCTTAAAAAAGTCACCAAACAAGTGAAAGACTTGTATAATAAAAACTTTTGACACTGAAGAAGATATCAGAAGAGGGAAAGATATCCCATGCATGTGGATCAGTAGGACTAATAGTGAAAATAGACATTCCACCAAAAACAATCCACAGATTCAATGCAACCCCCATCAAATTCCAACACAATTCTTCATAGGAACTTAGAGGACAATTTTCAGCATCGTATGCAAACACCAAATATCCAGAATAGTTAAAACAATCATGGATAATAGAAGAGCTGATGGAGGTATTTCCATCCCCAACATCATTTTTACTACAGAGCTATAGTAATAAAGACAGCATGACAGTGGCATAAAAATAGATACATTGATTACTAGAATGGAACTGAAGACCCAGACATGAGCCCACACCCCCATGACACATGATATATATACATGATATATATCATGTGCTGAAAAAACACAGCATCAACAAATGGTGCTGGCTAAACTGGATGGCTGCATGTAGAAGAATACTACTCTTGAATGTAAATACAAGAATCCTTTAAAAAGTGTTATGAAGCAAATCTATTTACTGAACAATTAATGAATTCTCAATACTCATTAATAAGTAAATGCCAGAAAATCAGGCTAAGATTTAGATAAGGCACCAAAACCATATAAAATATTTTCTACATAGTCCTAGCATTTGGAAGGCTGAGAGTTTTTGAGATTGAAACCTACTAGAGCTATATAGTGAGACCCTGTCTCAAAATCACTAGACGAGACCAAAGATAATTTTAAAACTCACCACTACAAGAGAGTACTTTGTTTCTACTAAAGTCCTTAACCAAAAGCAACAAAACAAAATGCCCAAATGTTCAGTAGTTGCAACTCACATACTTTGTAGGCAAGGCTGGAAAATGACCCAATGCCTTATGGGAAACAGTGCAGCAGCCTCTTAAAACGTTAAAAATGGACCTGGCATAACCCAGTCATTGCACTCTTTCATATTTAAGCAGGAGCTAAAACGCCCTGAATGTTTGTGGGAGCTTTATTTGTAATGGCTCAAGTCTGGGAACAACCAATATGATCATCAATAAACAAACAGACAAGCCCCACTAGCACATCCTCTGGGTGATTCTCCAGTGGAAAGGCATGAGCTACTGTGCATGGAGCATGCATGCGTTCTAGAACAATTGTCCTAAGACTATGAAACATAAAAACACAAAAATACACTATTTTATATTTGTGGAAATTAGAGTTCCAAATTGACTCTCACTGGGCTCACTGGTGTCAGAGGGCTGGGTCTCCTGGGAGGCTCTTGGGAGAGTTTTTCAGCTTCTGGAGGTGCCTGTTACTGTGTCTTGACTCATCCCTTACATCATGAGAACATTTTACTCAGTTATGTCTCCTCATTCCATTAGCTTGCCTCCCTCCCACTCATAGAACCTTTGTGATTACAATGGACCTACTGGAATAACCAAAATTTATTCACCCTACCTTAACGTTCTTAAATGTATCATCACAGTCTTAAAGCTATTATCCTAGTTTGCTTTCTATTGTTGTAACAAAATACTGACCAAAAAAAGAACTTGGATAGGAAAGGATTGATTTCATCTTATACTGCCACATTACAGTCCTTCATGAAGAGAAGTCAGGGTAGGAATTCAAGACAGAAACCTGATGACAGGAACTGAGGCAACTGTGGAGGGATGCTGTTTACTGGCTTGATACTCATGGGCTGCTCAGCTGCTTTCTATACATCTCAGGACTACCAGCCCATGGGCAGCACCTTCCACAAGTGCTGGGGCCTCCCACTTTCATCACCAATTAAGAAAATGTTGGACAGTTTTGCCCACAGGACAGTCTGATGAAGGCATTTTCTCAACTGAGGTTCCGTCTTCCCAGATGACTCCTGCTGATGATAAATTATCAAAAAAATCTAATCAGCACTAATATGTTAGTGTGCTCTCAGGTTCTAGAGATTAGGACCTGTCTTTGGAAGGTCATTATTTAGCCTTACTGTTTGGGGGCCATAAATTCTGAGGAAATAGGCACAAGGATTCAACTAGAAGAATGTTTACAAGCAAGACCGAGAACTGATTTGATCCTAATGTAGTGTTAGTTGTTTCTCTGAACTGTTCTAACTATGGATCCTCCAATTATACCCACTATTGTCTGTAGTTCAAATACAAAATCTTAGTATTAACATTAGAACACAACAAGGGCTAAGGATTAGAAAGGGAAAAGTTTTTATGTGAAAGACAATATTCAGGAGGGCAGGAACAGGAGGCTGTGGCCAGGAAGATTCAACAGCAAGAGTGCCAGTTGAAATTCCTCTTTAGATTTTTAGACAGCAAAATCCCAAGTCAGAATTATCATCAAAACTTCCCTGAAAAGGTGGGTGATATTATGATGAAGAAAACTGCCTTCATTGTCAGATATGATCATTCCATTAAGAAGTCATGTCTGAGGTCATCCGGTCCTGCCCAATGGACAAGCCGCCGCGTACTCTAGATTCACAAGTGACTTTGGGAGGATTCTGAACAGTGGCTTGTCTCAAGGCTTGAGGCTTCCAACAGCACTGTGAATGTAAGAGTGAAGCCAGAATGGAGATTTAATATTTGACTGTCACTGTTCAGTCATTTGGAACCCTTAGTAGCTGTGCAAGAATGAAGAGGTCACTGAGTGACTCAGGAGTCACCGAGAAGAACTCTGTTTTCTTAAGCCTTTTATTTACACTAACATTTTATTTTCTTCCTCGGTTAATTTACAGGAAACTTCTTTCATCGTTTTCAGGGCTGCACAGTTTGTTTTTTAGCCATATCCCATGGCTTCTAGTGTGCTGGAATTCTTTTTTTTTTTTTTAACTTTTTCAATTTTTTATTTTCTTTACTCCAACCACTGACTAGTTAGTCATACTTGATAACTGCCACCATCTCAAACTCGAATTCCTTTCTGACCACAACCTCCTGTTCCTGCCCTCCCGCTTCCCCACTCCAATCAATCTGGCCTTTGTCTTCATTGTTATTTCTAGGTCCTCAGTGCTGAGTTGCATGAACTAAACAACATCACCAGCCGAAGGCGTGTATGTCCTGCTCAGACCTGCCTTGACCAAGAACGTGACTTAGGTGAAGCTTTAAAGATATGAGGCTCTTAAAGATAAATACTTAAAGATGTGTTCACACGGGAAAACTTGGAGCAAAGTCTGGCTTAAAATTATTTTTCCATTGCTTTCCCCACCCTCCAGAGGTTTTCCTATATGCTAAAGCATATTCAACATTTAATGTCTATTTTTTTTCCCAATTACTTCTGACAGTTCTAAGTTCTTTTAAGTCGTGATATGGGGGGTGGAAACCATGTAACTTAGCTTGCTAGGCACACTCTCTCTACTGTACCACTTCCCAGTCCCTCCAGAACTAGTATGGAATCTGCATGTTCTACAACTAAAGCCTGTGATCTCATCAGGAGCAGGGTATTACATAGTTCCATTAGACAACCAGCAGCAGGATCAATAGCCTATAGTGTTTGTGGGTTATGGTGGTTTGAATAAAAATGGACTTCATAGGGAATGTCATTATTTGGTTAGGATTAAGACTTATGGCCTTGTTGTAATAGGCGTGGCCTTATTGGAGGAAATGTGTCACTGGGGGTGGGCTTTGAGGTTTCAGACACTCAAGCCAGACCCAGTGGCTCACTCTCTCTTCCTGCTGCCTGTAGGATATAGAATTCTTAGCTCCTTCTCCAAAACCATGTCTTCTGGCGTGCAACTCTGCTTCTCGCGGTGACAATAATGAACTAAATCTCTGAGCTGTAAGCCAGCCTCAATTAAAGATGTTCCTTTATGAGAGTTGCTGTGGTTATGGTGTCTCCTCACAGCAATAGAAACCCTAAGACAGGGTCCTCACAACAAGGCAACAACGTGTTGGGAGGGAACCAATGCCGGACTCTAGAATTTCTGGAAGTGTTTTTTTTTTCTTCTTCTTCTTCTACTTTTTTTTTTCTCCCCCACACATAGAAGACTTCCATTCAACATTGAAAACTACTTTTTATTTTCTTTTATGTTATAATTACAAAGTTACAGGTTTTCTTGCGGCTTTTTCATACATATGTAATTCTAGTTGCTCCTCCTCCAGTGTCCTCCTCTACCCTCTGGGTTTTCCCTTCCACATCTCCTGTGCTCTGCTACCTCCCCAGCAATAAACCTCTTTTCCCCTTCATGTGCCCATTTCTAGTTTTTTTTTTTTTGTCTTCTGTACACATTTATTCCCACATAAAGACACATATAAAAACTAGAAGCTAAAATCTGAAGATGAGCAAGAACATGTGATGTTTTCTTTTTGAGCCTCAGTTACCTTAATTTATATTTCCCAGTTCTGTCCATTTTTAGGAATATACCATAATTTCATTTTTTGAAGCTAAATAAAATTCCACTGGGTATACACAACCCATTTCTATGATCTGTTCTTCAGTTGATGGACATCCAGGCTGATTCCATTTCCTGGCTATTTTAACACAGAAGCATCACAAGGATGCACAAGTATCTGTGGTAAGATATAGAATCTGCGAGATATACCCAGTGGTGATATACCTGGGTCATATGGAAGTTCTATTTTTAGCATTATGTGAAGCCTCCAGAATAATATCTATAGTTACCCGTTAACACTCTCCTCAGAGCAAATAAGGGTTCCTCTCTACCCACATCCTTGGCAACATTTGTAGTCATTTCTTTCCTTGATGACAGTCATTGTGATTGGAATGTGACAGAATCTCAAAATAGTTTTAATTTACATTTCCTTGATATCTGAGGATTTGGAATATTTATTGGCCATATGTATTTTTTTTCTTTTCAGAACTCAAGCTCCTTAGCCCACTTTTAATGGTTGTTTTCTTGTATGTTAAAGTTCGTCAAAAGACCCTTACTCAGAAAGAACGCAGAGACCGCCGCCATCGCTGCAAACCACATGAGGATTTTTATTGATCCAACATGTTGGGGACTCCCCTCCCAGCACGCAGGCCAGAGGAGAGACCCAGAACAAAGAAAGAACACACTTTTTATACCTTTGTAAGGGGCAGATTTGAGCAACAGAGTTCTCATTGGTGTAGCAAGTAACCCTTTCAGGCATTGGTTGGTTTGTATAGTGACTAAGTAACCCTTTGGCCTAGTGACTCACTTTGCTTGCCCCCATGGTGGGTTATTATGATTTGGTCAGCAAAGTAATAGTACATTTTGAACTTATGGGTCAGCTATTAACGTCACAGCTATTAACATCAGGGGAATTCTCGCAACAAGGTCAGGGTGGTTTGTGGTCTTTGTCAGAATTCAGTGTGGGGCAGGGGGCAGGAGAATTGCTAATCTTGTTATGGTTATTTCTCTGAGAACAGCTAATATTGTTTTGGTAGTTGCAAGCTTAATCATTTTGACCACTAAAACTATGTTTTTACATTTGTTTAGTCAGTCAGCTTCCTTATGTGGCCCTGCACTTGGCCTGCTAGTGCAGTTTGGAAAGTCCTTTTCGAAGGGGGAAGGTACTGGGTGGTCTTGAATTCATTTTGGATATTACAGTTGCATATTTATTTTTTGAGTTCTTTGCATATTCTAGATATTATTATGTATAGCTTGCAAAATTTCTTTCATTCTGTAGGCTATCTTTTCACTCAACCATTTTCTTTGCTGTATAGCCTTGAGATTCAATTTGTTGATTTTTGGTTCTATTTTCTGAGCAACTAGTGTCCTAACAGAAAGTCCTTTCCTTTGTTTGAAGTGAGTCCCTGCGTTCCCTCTGGCACTTTCAGTTTCAAGTTTTCTGCGAAGGCCTTTGATCTACTTGGACTTAATTCATGCACAGGGTGAAAGACAGGGATCTTGCTTCAGTCTTCTATGTGCGGATACCCAGTTTCCCCAGCACTGTTTGTTAAAGAAGCTGCCCTCACTCCAATGACTATTTATAGAATCTTTGATGAAAATCAGGTGGCTGGTTGTAGCTTTTTGGGTTTATATCTGTACTTTTTCTTCTATTTCATTGATCTATAACATCTGGTTTTTTTTAATGATATTTGTTGAGTATGTGATTTGGGGGAGGGGGGAGAGGGGACTAATGGGAGTCAGTTTGCTCCCTTTACCATATGGGTCCCCGGGATCTGACTTAGGTCCTAAGGTTTGGCACCAGGTCTCTTATGTACCTGAGCCATCCCACCAACTCCACATCTGTTTATTCCAGTGCCATATGTTCATTGTCCTCTTTCCACATTCCCCTTCTCAGCTAACAAGATAGTCACTGTGCTTATGGCATTTCCCTCCACACTTATTTCTATTACTTCTCCCTCACAAGCACTCTCGTCCTTCTCTGTCTCTACCCCCTTCTTCCACACTGCACCCTTTTACTCCCAGTGTTCTCACTCCCACTTCTTTAGACCTATTTTTTTTTCTTGCCTCACTGACATCTTTCAGGTTCCCAGACCTTCACCTACATTCATTAATACATATATTTAACATTTAAAATCCCTTTGGCAGCACATATACTAAAATTGGAATGATACAGAGAAGATTAACATGGCCCCTGCACAAGGATAACACACAAATTCGTGAAGCATTCCATATTTTTAAGAATGGATACAGAAAAGGTGGTTCATTTACACATTGGAATACTACTCAGCTATTAAGAATGAGGGCATCCTGAGTTTTGCAGGCAAATGGATGGAACTAGAAAATATCATCCTGAGTGAGGTAACTCAGACTCAAAAGGACATGCATGCTATATACTTACTAGTAAGTGGATGTAAGCCAAAAAAAAAAATAAATAATAATAATAAAAAGACAGAATACCCAAGATACAGTCCACAGAACTCAAAAAGGTCAACAAGCTGAAGTGCCCAAGTGAGGAAACCTCAGTCCCACTTGGGAGGGAGAAGAAAGCAATCACAAGTCGGGAGGGAGGGAGGAACCTAGGAAGGAAAGTGGGGGTGAAGAGTGGGGGAGGAGGGGAACCTGATCTGGTATTCAGTGAGGGAAAAGGACTGAAGCCCTGAGGGCCAGCAGAAAGAATGGAAACAGGCAACCTCAGGAGATAGGAGGTTGGGGGAACTCTCCAGAATGCACCAGAAACCTGAGAGGTGAGAAACTCTCACGACTCAAAGGGAGGGACCTTGTCCAACAGTAGGGAGAGGGAACTTATAGAGCCCACCTCCAGCAAGAAGACAGGGCATCAAAGGAGGGAGAGGGGGGCAACCCATAGTCACACCTCTGACCCATAATTGTTCCTGTCTGAAAGAATTACAGGGATGGAAATGGAGAGGAACCTGAGGAAAAGAGGGTCCAGAGACAACAGGCCCAAAGTGGGATCCAGGTCAAGGGGAGGTCCCAAGGCCTGACACTATTACTGAGGCTATGAAGCACTCACAAAAAGGGATCTATCATGACTGCACCCTGAGGAACCCAACAAGCAGCTGAAAGAGTCAGTCAGTTGCAGATATTTGCACCCAACCAATTGACAGAAGCAGCTGACCCCTGTTGTTGAATAGGGAAGGATGAAAGAAGCTGAGGAGAAGGGCGATCCTGTTGGAGTCTCAATTAACCAGGACCCCGAGATCACCAAACAGGTAGCATACACCAGCTGATATGAGGCCTCCAACACACATACAGTAGAAGACTGCCGGGTCTGTGTTCATTCAGAGATGATACACCTAGCCCTCAAGGGACTGGAGGCCCCAGGGAGTTTGGAAGTCAGGTGGAGTGGGGGTTGGGGCATCCACATGGAGACAGGGCCGGTGGGCAGGAGGTATGGAATGTGGAACAGTCGGAGGGTGGATGGGGTGGGGGGAAAATAAAATACGGAGCATTAAAAAATTTAATTAATCAATTAAAAAAGAATATATTAGAGGAAAAAAAGAAAAAGAAAAAAATTAAAATCCAGAATCTGCTTATAAACAAGAACACACATGTTTATTTTTCAGAGCGTGGGCAACCTTAACATAATGTTTTCCAGTTTTATCTATCTTCCTGAAAATTAAATTTTCTTTGTGGCTAAATAAAATTCCACTGAGTATGTAAAGCAGATTTTCTTTATCTGTCAGTTTATGGGCATCTATGGTGATTAAATTTCTTTGCTACTGTGAAGAGATCAGTGGTGGACATTGATGTGCAAGTGTCTCTTTAGCAGGATGTGGAGTTCTCTGAGTATACAACCAGGAGTTGCATAGCTGGGTCATATTCTAAGTCTGTTTTTAAAGAAGCCTCCAGACTGATTTCCACAGCGGCTATACCAGTTTGCACCCTCAGACAGTGACTAAGGGCTCTTCCTTACAAACATTGCTGTCAGTGTTATTTGCTTTCTTGAATGAGAGTTATAGTGATTGGGTGTGAGAAAATCTCAAAACAGTTCTCATTTCTATTTCTCTGATTCTGAGGATATTGAACAGCTTTAAAAAAAAAAAATTTACTGGCTATTGCATTCCTTTTCAGAGCTGTCTTGTCCATAGGCCCATTTGTTGACTACCAGTTTTGTTTCTGAGAGTGAGCTTGTTGCTTATGTATTGTAGCTCTTTATATCTTCTAGATATTAATCCTCTGTCAGATGTGGGATAAGCAAAGGGCCTCCCGTTCTCCAGGCATCTGCTCACTCTGTTAATATTTTGCTGGGCAGAAGAGCTTTACTTCTGTATAATTACATCTATCAACTCGTGGGGCTATTTACTATAGTATCAGAATTCTATTAAAAAATGTCTACCTAGCACCTATATCCTAGGGTCCACCTTATATTTTCCTTTAGCAATTACAATGTTTCTAGTTTTAAATAAAGGAGTTTGATTCCATTTAAGAGAGAGAGAGAGAGAGAGAGAGAGAGAGAGAGAGAGAGAGAGAGAGAGAGTCCTAGATAAGGGTCAAGAAAGTCTTCATAAAAGCATTCAGTAAGATAGAAAGGAGGCATTACAGAGACATCCCCCAGGAGATATTAAATAGAAGTAGAGCACTTTTTGGCAGGGAGAAGAAAGACTCCATGGTGTGGGGAAGCTCGGTTTCTTCTTGGGAGAGGAAAGAATAGTGCTAAGATACAGGTGAATTCTCTAATAGCTTGTTGAGGATAGATGAATATTTCGTCTCCATGTCCACTTACCACTTTTGGAGATCTTTACCTAGACCCTTTCAACAAGCAGGGCGTGGACCATCTGGTCAGATAGGTTTGCCGTGGAGATACTGACTACCTCTTGGTTCCCATGAGATATAGAACCAATAGAAACGTTTTCATGTAGAGCCTATAATAGCAGATCGAAGTAAACTTTATTGAATTCTCAAAAGACATCTTACCATATGCCAAGGAAAGACTATTTCTGGCTAAAGATAAGGTGAAATCTTAGAAGATAAAAGTTTCTCCATCCAGAAAAGCGAAACAGAAAGACCTATAACAGACAGAGGAAGTCAGAGGACAGGAATGACAAGAGTAAGACTTGGTCTGACTTTCAGACTGTTGGATGAACTCTAAATCCAGGCAGTAACAGTAATCTAAAAGCAGCCTTAAACTGCTATGATGAAATGCCTGAGGCAGCTAACTCACAAGGGAAAGGAATCTTGTTGGGTTCCGTTTTAGATGTTCATAGGCAGTAGCTCAATCCCGATGAGTGATAGCACACAAGGCAGGAAGGAATTCACACAGTGTCTGTCTACTAGCTCTCATCTAGCTAGGATGGAGGGATGGGAGGGGAAAGAAGGAAGGAAGCAGAAGGAATGGAAAGCGAGAGGTAGAGAGAAGAGGAGACAAGCGTGAAAGTGGGCGGGCCGTGCGGTTCTTTTCTAGGACACATCCCTGATGACCAAAACTTTACCATCTTCAATTGCACCTTCGAGATCAAATATCCAATCACAGGCCTTTTAGGGACACTCAAAACTACTTTCTGAACCACCTTAGTGGTTACCAGTGCCTTAGGGTTTCCATTTCGGTCACACCATGACCAAGGCAACTTGTAGTGACAATTCTGGAATTTTGGTCCATTTTCATCACGGCAGGGCCTTCTCACACACAAACATACACATACATGTCTCAGAGGGTTGTGAGCTGCCATGTGGGTACTGGAACTGAAACCAGGTCCTCTGAAGAGCAACAAATGCTTTTAACCACTGGGCTATCTTCCCAACTCATCCATTTAATTTTTACAGGAAATCAAAAACTAGCATAAAGAATTTGAGTTACTGAAAGCAGAGTAGGGATAAAAGTGTGATTTTCTATAGCATTAACATTCTGTTACTTCGGAAATTCTTTATGAAACAATAAAAACTTTATAATAGAAAGAGACCAATTTCTATACCGATTAGCCTACAGATTTGCCTTTTCATATGTGACACAAAGTGTTGAACTAAAACATTACAAATCTATTAAAATCAAATAGTCAAATTGCTTCATTTTCAGATTAGAAAGACTAGGGAGGCATGACGTTAGCCCGGGCCACACCTTAGTGTCACCTCTGAACAAACCTTTAATGTTCAATTAAAATGGCTGCTAATAAGATATAGCTCCCTACCTGCCATCTTTTCTACTGACAGTGCAATTTCAATGGAAAAATATCTCTACTGTGCAATCTAGTGCTAGCGTTATCAGCAGCAGTTTCTGGAGAATTATAGCTACAAGTCCTCGATGCTTCCATTGCTATCCCAGGAATCTGGGCATTTTTATAACACAGATGTGAGTTCAAAGCCTCTTGACTCAAAGCCCCATCTATTTACCATGAACTGCGACTGCTGCCTATAGACTGTTGATTCTGGATTGCATCCTCCTTGGTCAAAGAGACAAATTACAGGCCTTCAAGAAAGCACCTAATTAAGGCTTTCTCTCTGCTGTAATTCAAAGGATTGAACGGCTCTGGAAAAACAGCTTCGTAGGGAATGTGGATGGCTTTTAAAGCAAATGTGTAACAAACAGTGTGGACTCGTCTTGAATATGGTACAGCAGGGAAAGGCCCCAGACGGGACGAGAAACCTCCAGCTCTGACAGCCTTTGTTTGGTTGAGTTGATGACAAGCTCTCAGCACTGCAGGCTGACCTGGATGGATGCTCAACGGAGGCTGACTTTGAAATCTTGTTCCTCCTGCCTCACCCTCAAGCACTGAGACATCTTACAGGCTTGCTCACTGTACCTAGCTCTGCTCTTCATCTCCAGCTGGTGGGTGGTACAGGATATCTGATCACACTGTGAGCCCCAAGATCATGTTATCTATTGAAAAAAACTTGTTTCTAGTTGTGGTGTGGCTCAGTCCTTAGCCCACACCTTTCGTCTCTCTGGCTGGAATACAGACATGCCCTCAGCACACACCTTTAATTCTAAACTATGAAGCTAAAGTTAGTTTGTAGAAGGAAGCACCCATATTTGAAAGTGGTGTCTGCAGTGAGAAGGGTCCAGAAGATTAGTATATATTGCTGAAGTTAAGTTTGAGGCCAAGCAGAGCAAAAAGTCAGAAGCCAAGAGAGAAGCCAGATTGAATCAGTCAGCTCGGAGAGGAGTTTGCGACGGAAGAGCTGAGTTGAATCAGCCGGCCAGAGTTCAGTAAGAACAAGAAAGGGTGAGCTTACTCAGTGGCAAGTCTCAGAGGCTGAAAACATTCTAAGCCTAAATTAGACTGAGGCTAGAAGCTTCCAGAACTAGGCTTAGGTTAGCAGACCGAGGCAGTAAGCCTCTGGAGATGACAATTACATGAAGCGAATAAAAGTCACACTAAAGCAATTTTAGATGGGCCTAGAAACCCCGGGGGCGGGGGGCAGATTCTCAGAAGTAACCTGTCCTGTCCACGATGCCTTCCTGGTCCTCTGCTTCCAGTAACTCACGTGATGATGAAGACCCTCCCCGTCTGGCCCAGAAACAGGAAGCCAGGTGACCATGGTCTAAACCTTTAAAACTCGTAACTCTAAACCAGGTTTTCTCCTTTACATCGTTTTGTCAGACGATGGTCACAATCATGAGAAAGGTGACTAGTGTCGTTCTGCCACCAAACAGGAAGGTGATCTAAGACAACATGTAATGTTTTTTTCATGAGTTTAACATAGTTGATTTCAGAACTCCCATCCAGCTACAAAATCCTATGACTTTTCCTCTCATGAATGTGGAAAGCATACTTCACTCCATTCTCTGGAAAGCCCAGGTCTAAGGAACTATCTTAACAAGATCCCAGCAACCTCACTTCCTGTCCTCTGAGGTCAGCCTTGGGAATTTTAGGGCAACTTCTTTCTCCTTTACCTCCCTTCCTCAAATTCTTCACGGAAAACCCCATTGTCTTTTCTCTTTCACCCTTGCGTGTTCTCTATCTGCACTACCGACTCTTTAGAGCTAGCATTTGTATCTGAACCACAGCAATACTTGAGTGCGCTTCCTCTCCTCAGACAACGTGCTCTATGAACTGCGTTTGGGTAATGAAGGTTTACACAAGGAGCAACCCTTTGTTCTCTTTTTCTTTTTATTAGATATTTACATTTCAAATGTTATCCCCTTTCCCGGTTTGCCTTCCAAAAACTCCCTCTCCCCTCCTCTCTCCCCCTGCTCACCAACCCACCCACACCCGCTTCCTGGTCCTGGCATTCCCCTACACTGGGGCATAGAAACTTCACAGGACCAAGGGCCTCTCCTCCCATTGATGACCGACTAGGCCATCCTCTGCTACATATGCAGCTGGAGCTATGAGTCCCACCATGAGTAATCTTTGGTTGGTGATTTAGTCCCTGGGAGCTCTGAGAGTACTGGTTAGTTCATATTGTTGCTATGGGCTGCAAACCCCTTCAGCTCCTTGGGTCCTTTCTCTAGCTTTTTTTTTTTTTACTCTTATGCCATAATCAATCTGTCAGCAAACCCTGCTGCAACTCTAAAATGCCTACAATCACTTAGCGCTTGTCCTGCTGCCTTTATCCATATGCATGCTAGCAATATTTTTTTATCACCTCCCTTATTTTGAAACCCCACTCCCCCATTCAGTCTACTCTCACACAGCATCCAAAGTGATCGCATTAAATACGTCTCTCCTCTACTCCAAAGGCCTAGGTGGGTGGCCAGTTACCAAGGAACTTCATTTCCCTCTACTCTTCTCTGTTCCAGTTCCAGCTACGTGACCCTCTTCCTATTCCTACAATGAGCCAGAAACACGACCACTTGCAGTGACTTGCATTTGCTCTTCTGAGGCCTCACTCCAGATAGCACCATAGCAAGCTAATTCCAGCATTGCCTTCTCACTGGCTTCATTATCCGACCCCCTTTCCAAGCTGTGGGATCTCTCTTGTTTATGCTTCCTTCAGCGCTCACTCTGTTACATACTATGGCTTACTAGTTTTATTTTTTGTGATCTCTCTTCCCCATAACCGCAGGACCTTTGTTGTTATATCCCAGACACCTAAAACAGCACCTTGGATGCTGGGTGCTCAATAAAATATTTGTTATAGGATTATAGGGACCTTTAACAAGGAAACATTTCATAAAAACACAGGAGACAGACAACTGATTAAATGTCTTTGTGCATGGCTAAAAAAAAGAGCAGTTTGGTGTCTTGTTCTGAGGTTGGTGTTTTGCTTCTGTGTTTTAAGCACATTCTCTTCATTATGAAAGCCTTACTTTGATCAAGAGGAGTGAGTCCCAATCTTATTCTCCAAGTTATTCTGTGTACCTGAGCGAGTTAAAGAGAACAAAGTAGAATCTGATATATTAGATAGAAAACTCCCAGTTCTGAACTCTGGTGCTCAAAGGCTTCAAAATTCTAAGACTTAACTGCAAGAGAAGGCATGTGGTTATTAAGAATACATATTAAAATGATGAAATAAATACACTAACGTCAAATTTATCTTAGGAGCTGTAGAAACTCCATCTTCTTTTTTAATCCGAAAGCGCGGATGGGGATGGGGGGCACAAAAGGGGGTGGGCTACCAAGGGTTGGGGGAGATAATAAGAGGACAGAAGAAACGGAGACTCAGTTTTTACAGTAGTCACGCTGTCACCAGAAGAGTCATCTGTGTTACTAGGTGTAGCCCTCGCGGTCCCAGCACACCCGAGGGCTGCCTTCCCTCAGCAACCAGGACACGCGGCTGCGGTTGCGGGAAGCAGGGCGGTAGGCAAGTCCAAGGCGAGAGCCGCTCGCCGCCCAGCGGGCTCCGGACCGCCCGGACTCCAGCTCCCCAGCGGCGGGAGCCGGCCCGCGCAGCCGCACTGAGGGCCGCGATGGTCGCCACACCCGGCCCGTTAGCCGCCCGCCCGTCGCGAGTCGCCGCACGCAGCCGCGTCCGCGCCCGGCGGGGGAGGGGCGGCCCGTGCGCGTCGGCTTTCCCAGCATTCCCAGCGGCGCGGGGAAAGTTTACCGGACGTAGGCGGTGGCCGCAGCGGTAGCGGCTCCGGGCGGCGGACCATGGCCCTGGTGGGCGGCCGCGGCCCTGTCCCAAGGCGGCCTCGGGCGGCGTCGTTGAGCCGGCTGACTTCCCGGGAGGAGCTGCCCTGCGACTGAGCGGCGGCGGGCGCGCTTAGCGCGGCCAACATGCGGCGGAGCCTGCGGGCGGGCGCGGGCGGCGGAGACCCGAGGCGAAGGCGGCGGCGGCGGCCCGGGAGGCGGCGGCGGGCGGCAGGCTCGCGGCCCTAGCGAGGCTGCTGGGGCGGCGGCGGGAGTCGTCCGCGAGGATGCTGTCCCGCAAGAAAACCAAAAACGAGGTGTCTAAGCCGGCCGAGGTGCAGGGCAAGTACGTGAAGAAGGAGACGTCGCCCCTGCTGCGGAGTGAGTGTCGTGGGCGGTGGCGGGTGGGGACCCGGCGCAGCCTCGGGTGGTGCTGGAAGACCGACTCTGGGAAATGCATGGCTGTCCGTGGTGTTGGGGAAAAAGTGCTTCGACCCGGGCACCTCTCTGCTGGGTACGTCCGGGCCCCGCGTTTGCGACCATCGCAGCGCCACTCGTCGGCTCACGCACTCGCACACGCACACACACACGCGAGAGTGGATTCCTTCCTTAGTCCTGCAGCGGGACACAAACTTGTGAGGCAAAGAACCTGATACTTGATACTTGTAGCCACTACCAGCGTCCTAAGTAACACACACACACACACACACACACACACACACACACACACACACACACGAGAGACTTGATACTTGTAGCCACTACCAGCGCCCTAAGTAACACACACACACACACACACACACACACACACACACACACACACACACACACACACACACACACACACACACGAGAGAGAGACTGGATTCCTTAGTCCTTCAGCGGGACACAGACTTGTGAGGCAAAGAACCTGATACTTGTAGCCACTACCCAGAGTCTTTTCATTTCCCAGAGTAGACAAGCCATTAACGTATTTGGATTAGGCTTTGCTCCTAAAATTAAAAAAAGCAAAGTATTCAGAATAATTTCAGCCATACCAGGCAAGTTCCTAACTTTATTCCTCTTTCCGACATATGTTCCGTCCCCTCCCGTACGTAGCTTTTCTTCTCCGTTTAAAATATTTGAGTTTTTAACTTGAACGCCTTGATTCTCCTTTTTTAAAATTCTTGGGTAGTCAGAGAGCTAATCCTTTGGTTCTCATTCTAGGAGCTGGACCCCTTGTGTAAGTTTCCTTCTTGGAAACTGGAAGTAACCGTGTGACTTAAATTAAGCATTACCTCATATTGTAATTGGGAAAGCTGCTCACAGGGGTTCCTAGTATTTGCCCAAGATCCCGCAGAAAGGGGTGGAGAGCATATTTTTCCATTGTGACCATGTGTCCAGCCTTACAGGTTCTGTTAGTAGTTGGAGTGCTAGACAACACAGTTGGTGGGGTGGATGTGTCAGTAACTGAAACCATTTTTAAGAGCTTGTTTTTCTGTTTTTTTTAGGTGATAGCTTGCTTTTTGCTGCAAATAAAGTTTATTAAGCATCATTTGAAGTCATGCCACTTGTTGAGTCTTTTAGTGAGTGACTCCATACAGAATTTGTGTCATCGACAGTTAATTATTCCAATATTAAGTTACTGTAGTGTTAGCTTCTGACACCCTTAGTGACATTGATTTAATGAATTCAGAAAATGTGTTCTATATCCAGGTTTCATATTTTAAAGGTAGTTGCTTTCTAAGAACATGAAAGCTGTTTGCACATTCAAATCAGCAGCCATGACCTTGGTTTGGGTTATCTGCTTTTAAAGGAGCCATAATTCTTTCCAGGCTTTTTCAGTAGATCCAGGGTTTGTGTGCATCTTTGGAAGTAGATGACTTTATTTTTCAGTTTCCACACTGAAAGGTCTTGCTTTCTAGTTTTGATAATTGTGCTTAGAACCGGGTAATTCCTGATAGAAAGACAAAAAAAAAAAAATTACCAATAAAAAAGTCTTTTACAGGAAATCTGACTTTGCGGTTTTTTCTTTAAATTTTATTTTAATGAGATGTGTTTGTGAAGAAAGATTCTTGGTGATACTTAAATCAAGTGAAAACACCAAACTGTAGTCATACATGATGCTGGTAAAGGAATTGGTTTGTTAGGTTACTTTCAGCTTAGTGACATTGTATCATGTATGGCAATATGCAGCATCCATTCGTTTGTAGCTGAGTTTACACCTGCATATTAATGCAGATTATAAATGTATTTGCTTGGGAAAATAATCTTCATTTAAAGTTCTAGTATTGTCTTAAAATTTAAAATCTGTTTTCTTATGCCCTTTTGTTTGATATTTTGATCTCAGGATAGTAGACATAAATAACTTTAGACGAGTGTACTGACTTAATGCAATGGTGATTATATTTGTTTTATTATAGATCTCATGCCTTCATTCATTCGGCACGGTCCAACAATTCCCAGACGGACTGACCTCTGTCTTCCAGATTCAAGTGCTACTGCTTTCTCAGCTTCTGGAGATGGTGTAGTTTCAAGAAACCAGAGTTTCCTGAGAACTGCAATTCAAAGGACACCTCATGAAGTAATGAGAAGAGAAAGCCACAGACTGTCTGCCCCTTCTTACCTTGTCAGGAGCCTAGCAGATGTCCCTCGAGAGTGTGGCTCATCACAGTCATTTTTGACAGAAGTTAACTTTGCTGTTGAGAATGGAGACTCTGGCTCCCGATACTTCTTCTCAGATAACTTTTTTGATGGACAGAGAAGGCGGCCACTTGGAGATCGTGCACAAGAAGATTACAGATATTATGAATACAACCATGATCTCTTCCAGAGGATGCCACAGAGTCAGGGGAGGCACACTTCAGGTAACTCGATATAATAAACAGCACACTGGCTTATTCATACTGATATTTAAATTAAAAGGTGACCTGAGGATTTTCTTGGAAAGCAAAAAAAGCAAAACAAACCATACTCTTAGAGGGGAAAAAATTTCCATTTTGCCCTTCTTGCTTCCTCCTGCTTGCTGGTAGTTTTTAACTTATAATGAAGGACAGAATTCTTGTGTCTGTCCTCTATGTCATATTTTTGGCTTTTTGTAGGCAATTACTATTCCCCAGGTTGGTTAAAAAGACTGAGCAGATGGCTCACTTTGTGTGAAACATGCCTTTTTTTGTAACAGGCAGGAAACCCTGGCACTTCCTTTTCCCTTGACCTGGAAGGGCTTCTCCGAGGTGGGGATTAAGGAATGTTGCAGCTCCACTTAATTTCTAAAATGGCCATTACTGTAGATAAACTGGTAGAAGCTAAAAAGAGAACTTTCATCCTGTTTAGTAACTGTTAGGCTTTAAATTTGGCAGGGTAAAGATTGTGTGAGGTTGGTTTGCTTTTTAGTGGCCACAGCTTCTAATAAACTGACTTAACAGTTTGGAACATAACTGTATCAGCCATGAAGTTTGCTTTTATTTAATATTAATTATATGTTTAGCATTTTCTTGATCCTCTTGGGATATCTTATTTAGTGAGACAAAACCAGCATACACTTAATAGTCGTGGAACAACGAATGGTTATACTTTGTAGTCCTCACTGTTGAGGGAGCAGAGAAAGACCAGTGTAATTGGACTACTTAAAGGAATGCACACTCCAAGGAGCAGAGAAAGTTTGAAGTAGGCTTTGAGCTTGGACTGGACATTAACAAGGCAGAAGAAAGACATTTTAGGTTGAAAATTGGGAATACCCACTGCAAAATGAAGTGCAGTGGCTTAAATTTAAGAGATTATATTCCTACGTATTTTAAGAAATACGGTAGTAAGGTGAAATGGAGATTCATGGTCCAACAGAAAGTTTAGACTTGAAATCAGCCATTGTATAGCTCAAGATCAATGCCTGGAGAGTTGGCTCTGTGCTTAAGAGCACTGGCTGTTGTTTCAGAGGACTGGGTTCATTTCCTAGCATTTATGTGGAGACTCACAACCTATAACTCCAGTTCAAGGGGATTCGACGCCCTCTTCTGGCTTCTGTAGGCACTAGGCATGCAGTGTGTGTGCACTGTGTTCAAGTACTAAAAGCATCGGATCCTCTGAAGTGGAGTTGTAAGCACTCGTGAGCTGCCATATGGGAACAGAACCCATGTCCTCTGCAAGTCCAGCAAGTGTTCTTTTTTTTTTTTTTTAAGAATGAGCTGTATTTAATTTAAAAAAGAGGGGAGGATTGTACCCCACAAATGATACAGTAATGAGGATACACAAATTCCATAGCATGACTGAAGTGTTCACTGTGTTTGATGTCGTCACAATGGAAGGCATAAAAAGTGGAGTACATTGATGCTGACACAGTCCACTCCAGTCCACCAGGCCAGATGGTGCAAGAAATCATTAAATCAAAAGTGCCCTTCCCTCCCTTCCCTGAATGGCTAGCAGACACGGAAAACAGCCTGGGATGCAGCCACACAGCTTTCTCCATGAGGCTATCAAATGTGTTGTTGAATGGCACACTGTCAAACACTGGAAAGGGGCGCCACAATGGACCACTCTTTTATAGGTATGAATGCTAGATTCAACTATCTCCCTAAGCAGGAAATGGCTCCACTGCAGAGAATGCCAGCCTAATTCACTTTGTCTTGAAATATATACAGATTGTTTGTAGTCACTACAGCAATGACGTTTTCCTTGGGATGCCAGGCTGTATGAAGGATTTTCTTGTTCAAGTCTAGGCTGTCAACACTTATTTCATCTTTCTTTCTCTTGCCGCTTGCACAGACTTTGTGTGGCTTCAAAACTGTTCGAGGCTTATTGTTCTCTCGTGATGTTTCTAGAGTTATATCCCGCTTTGTGTTCCTGTCGAACATTCTGAAGAAATTATTGTAGGGTCCAGTCATGACAACACTGTCAGACCCATTCCAATAACATTCAAATCTGTCAAATATGCAGTCGTTTCCATACAGTGAGCAAAGTTTACTTCTGAGGTATTCAGGTGCCTTGTATGTCTTCACGGGCCTGTTTTCCATATTCAAGTCCCAAATTTTGGCTGACAAATACTCTCTAGTCATCATCATTCACTATGGCTGAATTTTACATCAGAAATAGAGGAGATGATTTCAGAAAAAAAATGACCTGTTGCTGGGATCTTCACGTTCTTCAAACAGTTTAGAATGCCTGTCACAGAGCGCAGATGCCCTCATGTCACATAACCGAATGGTTCCTTTACTGCTGCTGTACACAAATGTGTTACAGCTGTTGGGGTGAAATTCGGCAGCTGTGAGCACCTCTGTGAGCTTTTCCATATTGCCAGGCTTGATAGCCACAATATTAAAACTCCAGTCTGTAATTTCCAGATGCCAGAGATAATTCACAAATCATCTGCTGATAAGTAGGTTTCATAATCACTATTGATAGAAATTGAGTTGATGTGATAAGTGTGGGTGTTGGCAAATATTCTCTGTGGACTGGCTTCCACCATTAGATCCATGGGCCTAAATACTGGCACCCGTAGCGTAGTGACTGTAGTAGGATCTCTATATCTTCCATCTTCCTCTTTCAAGTTATAGCCTTCTGGTCTTTTGTCTCTTTCACTGATTTTCCATAATTTTATTGTTTTATCATTGGTAGACAATAAAAACTGGGCAGCATTTTTCTGGGGTAACCACCTAATTTTGTTGATCTTCCCTTCTATTTCTAAGCTTTTCAAGTAGTCAAATTCTGGCTCATGGCTCTGGAAGGTGCTGTAAACATTGTATTCTCCTCTGCTATGAGACTGGATTTTGTTCTCACTGGGGTGTTGTGAGGATTCATTCATTAGTGTTTCTAAAGCACTTTGAGATCCTCAGGTCAAAGGCGCTCCTGCTCTTGTTGAAAGATGACAGCTCTCCCACCTTTATCTCCTGTGGCTCCTGCTCTTGTTGAAAGATGACAGCTCTCCCACCTTTATCTCCTGTGGCTAGTAATTCTCCAGAATGATTAAACTCTACTGTAGAAATTATATCTGCTTCTGCTACGTCATCATCTACTGCTCCTTTCACCTGAGAAAAACACCTCTCACCTCTGAATATCATTCCCTCCTCCAGCTCCTGCCATGTCTCGCTGCAAATGGTTACCCTGCTGGGCTCGTGGGGGGGGGGGGGGTCTCCCCGACCGGGGCTCAGCCCCCACACCTGGGGATGGGGGGGGATCAAGGGCGCGGATGGAGGCAGGTAGCCCCAGCAAGTGTTCTTAACCTCTGAGCCATCTCTCCAGCCCCCAGTGGTTAACATTTTAAAGCAAGTTAATGAAGATGTGTTTCAGGATTTACAAGGGACAGAGGAAAGTGGAACATCCAAATTCATAGAACTAGGTTCCTAATAGGGATGGAGAGAGAAGGGAGAAAGTGTCAGATGTGATGAACATAGCACCTTAGGACAAAGGGCATGCTTAATAAAGTAAATGACTGAGTGAGTCAGTTCATCTGGAGACTGATGACACAGTCCGTTAGCTGAAGGAGAGCAGAAACAATAGCTGTGTTTATTGTTTATATAGATACGTGGTCCTCAACCTTCTAGTGCTGAGCCTTTCATATAGTACCTCATGTGCTGACCCCGGCCATAACATTATTTTCATTACTACTTCCTAACTATAATTTTGCTACTGTTAAGGATGATAATATAAATATCTGTGTTTTCGGATGGTCTTAGGCAACCCCTGTGAAAAGGTTATTCGACCCCGAAAGTCATAACCCACAGGTTAAGAACTGCGGGTGTAGCTAATTTATTCAGTTCTTTGCACTTTCACATGTCACTGATAGCTCAAATAGATTGAATATCCCAACTCCAGAAATCTGATCTGTGAAACACTCCAAAATCCCAATTTTTTGAGCATATCCATGACATCACATCGAGGCAGTTTTTCAAACCTTGTTTTGTATATGCATATGTGTATGTGTATGTGTTTTAAGATACAGTCTCAGTGTATAGTTAAGGGTAGTCTGCAATTCACTGTGTGGCCCAGACTAGTTTCAGATTTGCAATGATTCTCCTGCCTCTGTCTTCCTAGTGCTTGGGATTATTGTAGTAGTTCATAATTCATTGTCAGAATGGCAGCTGCACTGAAAATACTATATGAAATTATCTTCAGGCTGTTTTTATAAGAGAAATGTAAAACATTCATGAATTTGATGTTCAGATTTGGTGTGTTTTCCAGTATATTACACACACATCAATTTCAAAATCCAAAGCACCATGGTCATAAGCATCTGCATAAGGGATACTCAACCTGTAATTCTTTTCGTCCTTAACTTCCCATTTTTAAATATGAAGGAATGAAATACAAGGCTGAAATTTTGCTTTAGAGTTCCGATTTGTAAAATAAAATTGAGGAAATAATGTAAGTTTCTACTAGTGTCTTCTATGTAGAGCAGTAGGACAAAGTTTTTATAATAAAGGCAGACTTTAGAACAACATCCCAGTCACATTTAGAAAGCGCGCACAAGGTCTGGGGAGATACCTCAGTCAGTAGATATCAGCTGAGCAAGCCTGAGGGCCTGAGTTCGGATCCCTAGAACCTTGCCAGGAATGGTGACGTGCTTCTGGTGTGAGGCAGAGATAGATGGATGGATTTCTGAAGCTCCTTGGCCAGCCAGCCTCACTCAATTGATGAGCTTTCGATTCATTGAGAGACATTGTCCCGAAAAGTGTTCAGAGAGCAAATGAGAAAAGGCGCCTGGTCTAAGCCATAGGCCTCTGTGGAGCCCCACAGGCATGTGTGTGAAGATGCTGTTCGCTGGTCTGCTGTGGTGCCTGTGTCTTTACTCCCAGAACTCTGGAGGCAGAGGCAGAGGCAGGCAGATTTCTGTGAGTTTGAGATATGAGATAAGCCTGGTCTACATAGTTCTGGCCCATTTAGGGAAACAAAATCATTTCTATCATTATGTCCTTCCTTCTGTAAATCATCAGTTTCATTGATTTTTGTTGTATTCTTATATTTCATCATCTTATGAAAATAAGAATAAATACATGTATGTGTACGTATGGTTTTTTCCTCATCTCTGTTGATTTTCTTTTGTATGCTACTCTAAACTCAGTGATATAACAGACATTCGAGTTTTTGTGAATAGGATGTCAGAAGCAATTCACCTGGTTGTTTCCTTTTTTTGTTTGTTTGTTTTATTAGACATTTTCTTTATTTACATTTTACATTTTAAATGTTATCCCCTTCCCTAGTTTCCCCTCCAAAAATCCCCTATCCTCTCCCCTCTCCCCCTGCTCCCCAACCCACCCACATCTGCTTCCTGTCCCTGGCATTCCCCTATACTGGAACATAGAACCTTCACAGGACCAAGGGCCTCTCCTCCCAATGATGATCAACTAGGCCATCCTCTGCTACATATGCAGCTGGAGCCTCAATTCCCTCCGTGTGTTTTCCTTGATTGATGGTTTAGTCCCAGGGAGCTCTGGGGTTACTGGTTAGTTCATATTGTTCCTCCTCCTAAAGGGCTGTTAACCCCTTCAGCTCCTTGGGTACTTTCTCTAGCTCCTTCATTGGGGAGCCTGTACTCCGTCTAATGGATGACTGTGAGCATCCACTTCTGTATTAGTCAGGCACTGGCAGAGCCTCTCAGGAGACAGCTACATCAGGCTCCTGTCAGCAAGCTCATGTTGGCATCTGCAGTAGTGTCTGGGTTTGGTGGTTTATGGGGTGGATCACCAGGTGGGGTAGTTTCTGGATGGTCATTCCTTCAGTCTCTGCTCCCAACTTTGTCTCTGTAACTCCTTCCATGGGTATTTTGTTCCCCCTTCTAAGAAGGATTGAAGTATCCACACTTTGGTCTTCATGTGTTTTGCAAATTGTATCTTGGGTATTCTGAGCTTCTGGGCTAATACCCACTTATTAGTAAGTGTATATCATGTGAGTTCCTTTGTGATTTGGTTACCTCACTCAGGACGGTATCCTCCAGATCCATCCATTTGACTAAGAATTTCATGAATTCATTGTTTTTAATAGCTGAGTAGTACTCTATTGTGTAAATATACCACATTTTCTGTATCCATTCCTCTCTTGTGGGACATCTGGGTTCTTTCCAGCTTCTAGCTATTATAAATAAGGCTGCTATGAACATAGTGGAGCATGTGTCCTTCTTACCAGTTGGAGCATCTTCTGGATATATGCCCAGGAGAGGTATTGCCGGATCTTCCGGTAGAACTATGTCCAATTTTCTGAGGGACCGCCAGACTGATTCCCAGAGTGGTTGTACCCAGCTGGCTTTGTCTAACTGGAGGTCTCCCGCTCATGTTTCAGTTATACCAGTGTTCTCCAGGGCAGTCAGAGCCACTTCTTTAGATGCACATAGTTTAGAGAGCACTCCCAAAGCTGTTAGCAAGAGACTTTAATTTTAGCTGGAGGCCTCAGTTCCTCATCAAATGCACTATTTATGTCATTAGAACAGCTGGCTCCCCCCCTCCCCCCCCCGAGTAATTCAGGGGAAGCACGTGAGCTTGCTAAGGACAGAGCTGCATGGCCTTTTGTATCTTACTGTCAGAAATCACACACCATCCTTTCTGTCATAAATTATTGCTCACAGACAGGTGAATACCAGGAAGTCTGGGATGGTGGAGCACGGGACTATTTTAAGTATAATTATATTCAGGAAGCACGTTACTTGCACTTTTTTCGCTCCTTGTTTGGGGTGGGGTGGGGTGGAGTGGGAAGGTTTGAGACAGGGTCTCTCTCTAGCTCAGGCTGGCTTAGGACTCACTAGCTAGCCTAGGATAGCTTCTAATTTGTGGCATTCTTTCTACCACAGTCTCCCAAGTGCTGGGGTTACAGGCAAGAGTTGCCCTGCCTGGCTTTCTCTCTTACTCTTACTCAGGGTAGAAAGGAGAGAGCATCTTTATGTGTATAGCTCCATAGTCCAGAATTCTGCTCTGACCTGCTCTGCATCCAATAGCATAATCACCTACAATGTCAATATTGGTTTCTTGCTAGCCTTTCTATAAGACTATGCTGTAGTAACTGGCTTTTTGCATTTACCATTTGTATGTTGTATATTAAGTGAATACTGTTTTTAAACCACCTGCCAATAACCTGTATTTGTTTATAAACTTACCCTTTCCTCCTTTAGAATTTCATAGTTTGAGTAGAAGCGTTTGCCTTGATCGTAATGTCTCTTCTGAATTATGTTTTGTCATTGCTGTTTGCATAGATACTGAAATGGCCGACAGGAAACACTGCTCTTCTCATAGAAGCAGGGGATTCTGACATTTCAGTCAGTTTAGGATTGTCAGTGTCATTTCAAGCGAGTTGAAAATGAAAGTTATTTCTTAAAGTTAAACATGTTGCTTAGCCGAATATATTAAATATATAGTGTATATTTTAAAATGTATACTTCAGATAGCTGGAAACGTGACTGATCTTTAGAGCCATTATAAGTGGTGTTATTTCATTAACTTTATTTCTGCTTGTGGTCAGCATGTGACTATTTGGTGTATATTTTTGCACGTTGACTATATAACCTGCCTTGATAATACTTAATTCTAGGGCACAGCTAGATTTTTAAAAAAAAAATTATAAATTGGGAATGGTTTTACAAGTTTACTTTTTGTTTTGTTTTGTTTTAGATGAAATGTCAAATCTTAAATCTTGACGGAGATTTTTTTTCTTTCTTCACTTTTCCTTTAGCAGTATAAATATTTAAGTGTTTCTGTGCCTCAGTGATAGAAGATTCAAACAAGCTAAAACTCATATTTGTTTCAAATTTTAGCTCTTCCTTTCTGCTTTAATAGTAGTGTTATTTTTGTGGCCATTTTACACTGACACAGTAATAAGATCTAACAGGCATTCGAGTACTTGCTCCATTTTCTTTTCTCTGAAGGTATTGGGAGAGTCACGGCTACATCTCTAGGGAATTTAACTAACCATGGATCTGAAGATTTACCCCTTCCTCCTGGCTGGTCTGTGGACTGGACAATGAGAGGGAGAAAATACTACATAGATCATAACACAAATACCACTCACTGGAGTCATCCCCTTGAACGAGAAGGACTTCCTCCTGGCTGGGAACGAGTAGAGTCATCAGAATTTGGAACCTATTACGTGGATCACACCAATAAAAGGGCTCAGTACAGGCACCCCTGTGCTCCGAGGTAAAGGAGTGGCTTTGTTTCCAGCTATCTGTTTTGAGAGTATCCTGTGTTAGATTTGGATCTCACATTTTTTGAAGGGATAAGCATCTTGAAGCTTGAGATTTTAAAGTGATTTCTCAAAATTTATATTTATCCTAAATCTGTTTTAACAATTAATAATTTTAATGTTTTTTAAAGTATCTTCTCTTTGAGCAACTTGAAACAAATGTATCTTTGTGATCAGATTCCAATTAGAGGAGATGTCAGAATGTTTTTGTAGCTAGTCAGAAGTTGAAGCTAATATAACACCTGTCTCTTCATTTTAAATTCCCATGTCAGGCCCATTTCCTATTAAGTCAAAGTATACTTTGAAATTTTGACATTATCTTACTGTTTTTATTCAACTTCAGGCATGATTTTTTTTTTGTTGTTTCTTACTGAGGTAAAAGTTGGAATGCAACAAAGCATTCTAGCTTTTTAATAAATAAACCAGTAATTCTTTGGGCTGTTTTGTTTTGAATGATATTTAAGTCTCATGCTATCTATTTAATAATGTAGTCAGTTGTCATATGTGGCTGTTGAGCACTTGAAACTTGATTAACCAATTGCGATTGCTGGAAGTATGAATAGACACTGTACTTCAAGTAAATATAAAACTTTATTAGCTTAATAGTGGAAAAGCATTTACTTATAATGTTTAAGGTGCAAGAACTGAGGACAAGGGGTCAGATGTCACTGATAGATACTGCCTGGGGTCATCTGGTCTAATACAGTTTGTTGGTTTTGGCAGGTAGTGATATATTTTTTAGAATCATTAAAATCATGAGAATACATTTTGGAGTTACCACCTACAAAGATGGCATTATTGGTGTATTGCTATAAACATTTTACATTTTTATATTTAGTGATTCAACCTTGAAACTCTTTTTCCAGTGATTACACTTAATGGCACTTAGCTTTTATTGAATGGCTTCATGGAGATCTAAGGCCATGGTTATGGTTTGCTGTCTTATAGTCGTGGTCTTTACAAACAGATCTGAGAGGTAACTTTATCTCACTCACCCTTGTATTATTGTAGAGTTTTGATGATTTACAAGGCATTTTTCCAAATGATTGTTTCTCTCAGCGGCTCTGTACATGTTAGGCAGGAGAGACTCAGCACCTCTAGTTCACTTAGTAATATAAGTAGCTGTTTGGTTATATGGTATAGTCTTTACACAGAACGTACGACTTATATTTGTTCATTAAATTTTGGGATTGCTAAGAGTTTATTTGTTCCTTAAATGAGGAGGTTTGGAGAAGTAAAGACAATTCTACCCACATTTCATACAAATTGGAGGCAGCTAAACTGAATTTAAAACATAGGCTGGCATGGTCAAGCATACTTTTAATCATAGTACTTGGGAAACTGAGACAGGTAGAGGAACTCTGTGAGTTCAAGGCCAGCCTGGTCTACATAGAATCTTAGATAGAACTTGTCTCAACTACAACAAAACAAAAGCAAAAACACAGGCTTATTTGACCCCAGAGCATATGATATCAATTACTATGTCCTTTTTGAACCCACTTATTAAAAACTGTTGAAAATTTAGTGCAATTTTTATGTTATCTTTAAATTGCTGGGGTGGGAGAGATGCATTGCTCAGTCATCAAGAACATTTGCTGCTTTTTCAGAGGACCGAGTTTAGACCTTTTCCTAATTTGGCATAGGAGTCTTCCTTCACTACATAACCTAGCACCTCCATCAGTGTCTTACAGTGGCCTGTAACTCCACCTCCAGGGGGTCAGATACCCTCTCCAGGCCTCATGGGTGTATCCATGCACATGCACACATACACAGAGAGAAAGACAACGAGGCAGACAGAGACAGAGATGTACACACAGATAATCTTAAACTGAACTGTTTGTTAACCATGGTATAATCTAGACCTTATTTTAATGCTGATTAAGAAAGCAGTGACCTGTTTTTGTTTTTAATATTTATATGTCTTTTATGTTAAGGGCAGGCTCAGTTTAATTTTGTCTTTAGGTCTGAAATAGCTGAGTTTGGTTTCCCAGAATTCACTTGAGCCTGCAGGTGCTGAGCACTTTGCATAACACCCTCTACAAGCATCTCACAGTATAAGCAAGTACTCCTCCCTGCTCAGCTTACACAGGCTGCTAGAGCTAAGTGACACTTGATCCTTTTTAATTCTCTCTGATTTAAAATAGGCTCTAGTCAACTCCCAGTTGTTTCCCTAACCTGGTGTAGTACAGAGTCCTGCTGCTACATATCCCAACCTCACCTTCCAGTCAACAGGAGGAAGAAAAACATCATTTTGAGTTTTTTTTTTAAGAAAAGCTATAGCCCTTTCCAATATATATATTAGCAAATTACAAGGTATTTGCAGAAATCGGTGCTTCTAATTTAAGCTTTGGATAGTTAAAGTTACAACTAAGGCCCAACTTTCTATCACCATTGAAACTTTCTTTAAAAAGAATATATACCAGCCAAAAAAGCATGTCTTAAAATACAGAAGTGATTAACTTGGGTTTGTTGTTAGTTGCTTGTTTTTCTTTCTTTCGTTTGTTCGTTTAGTTTTGTTTAGTTTTGTTTTGTTTTTCGAGACAGGGTTTCTCTGTATAGCCCTGGAACTTACTTTGTAGACTAGGCTGGCCTCCAACTCAGAAATCCGCCTGCCTCTGCCTCTGCTGGGATTAAAGGCGTGTGTCACTACACCCAGCTCTTTATTTTTTTAAATAGATTTTGAATTTTGTTGAAATTTTTACATGAAAAAGAAATTGGAAAAACAGTCACATCACAGAACAAATTGTTGAGACTTTGACATGTAAGCCAAACTGATTTTGAAGGGAAGATTTCAAAGAAGGTTGTGAAAGTTACAACAACCTAAAATCGTAGTAAGCCTGCTTCTAGGAATGTAAAACATACAGCCATAGCTTATTTTCAATACAGAAAAACCAGTGACTCCAGGACAAAGAAACTCTGTACACCCATGATGTCCAAGAGTATTTATGAAAAGAAGAACAATAGAAAGCCTGAGTGTATAGACAATAGTGACTTCTTTAATGATTTGATTTCTGAATCCAAATGGCAACAAACTACTTACAGATGAAACAGTTACACCAATTTTGTTTTGAAAAATGTAGATCTAGAGCCAATCATACCTTGCTAGAATCATTTTCAAGCCCTTGTCTATTTCCGCTGTTGCTTCTTCATATCCTGATAAAATTCTTGAATGTCATTATTGTAACCATAGTTACCAGAATAGTTACCACTTGGTTGAGACAGCTGCTGGTCTATGGGTTAGGAACCCCTTTCTGTAGGTTGTTGGCCTCATGACACTTGGAATTAGGCAGGTTCTACCCATCTGCTCTTTTCTTGTCTCCTACATCACCCCCATCCCAATTGCCTTGAGTTCCAAAGGACCATGGGCCTCCCTACTATTCTGCAAGACCCCCTCTGCCACTCCTTGAGCCTCTCGGTGGTCCCAGATATGCTCCATCTGTGAGTAGCCAGCTCTGCCTCTTAGAGGTAGTAGTCTCTGCTCTCTTGGTGGTGGTGGAATACCTCATCCTCTCCCTTCTTTTCCTCTTACTGCATAGCCATCAGCATAGACTCCACGATAGTTGTGATAATCACAACCATGGCAGTCATTATAATACCTCGTAATTATAATCTGAGTAATCTGGAGGGTAGCCATATCCACCTCTCCCTCCACCATGGCCTCTCATTTGGGGAGGAGGGTGATAGTAATCTTTATATGCAGTGCTTCTGGAAGCCTGTTGAGCAGCTTGGCACTCTTTTCCTGTCTAGTGGCTTAGCTAAGACAATTTCAGTTTCTTCCCCATCTGTTTCTTTTCCATTCATCTCATCCATAGCCTTAATAGCAGCTTTTCTGTCTCCAAAATGAACAAAAGCATAATCTTTCGACTTCTTTACTCTCTCCAGTTTTCTAAACTCAAAACATGACTTTTCCAATATTTCCCCTGTCACTGTAGTAGCCAAGTTTCTTAAAAATAAAACTTTTATCATAGCCATGACTTCTGGATTTGGCTCTTCCACAGATTCAGCCCATTCAACTGTGTCTTAATTAGGGTTTCAGTTGCTGTGAAGAGACACCATGACCATAACAACTCATATAAAAAAAGAAAACATTTAATGGGGGCTGGCGTACAGTTCAGACATTTAGTCTGTTACTGTCATGGCGAGAAGCTTGGTGTTGTACAGGCAGGCATGGTGCTGGAGAGGTAGCTGGGAGTTCTACATCTGGATAGGCAAGCAGTTGGAAAAGAGACAGTGGCCTGGCTTGAGCATCTGAAACTTTAAAGCCCACCCCCAGTGATATACTTTCTCCAAGCCCACACCTCCTAATAGTGTCACTCCCTGGTGACCAAACATTCAGGTCTGTGAGTCACAGGGAGCCATCCCTGTTCAGAGCACCACCACTGTAAGTACATCTCCCCACACTTGACTTTTCCACCATCAGCCAGCACCTGGCATGTACTGCTGACTTGTGATTTTTCCTTTTCAAGGAAGCAGAACTAGTGCCCCCACTCCTCTTGTTGTCATCTGATTAATGGTAGAGAATAGCGTCCACCAAACCCCTGGTAAACCTGAGTCCAGAGTGCTGTAATGGATCAAGTAAAGTCTGTTGTTTGCCACAGAAATACACATGCCAGGTGTTTGCCAGGACAGATTTCACAGACCTTACACAGCTTATTTACCTGCTTCCTAGGCAGCTTCCTTCCCACAGACGATGATAGATGCATAGCCTTGGTTCTGCCCGGAGACTGGCTCCACCATGAGACATAGATCCCAGATAGGACCAGCCTTCTCACAAAGGGGCACCAATGCATCCTCATACAAGTCTCATGGGATTTTTACCCAAGAAGACCTCTGTTTCAGTTCCAGGTCCCACAGCTGAATACACACTGTCTGGTGGAAGATCATACTTCCTCTGCCCCATGGTTATATCCAGAATATGGCCTGTCCTCTCAAGCAAGACTTTGCTTGGTCTTTGTCTCATCAGGCCCCTTTGTAGACTCTTGCACCTTTTCCTGCTCTCTGCTTGTAGATCTTCATCACTCTTAATTTTGTTTTTCTTTTTTAATTTATTTTATGTATGTGAGCACACTTCAGACACATCAGAAGAGAGCTTCAGATCCCATTAGATGGTTGTGAGCCACCATGTGGTTGCTGGGAACTGAACTCAGGATCTCTGAAAGAGCAGTTGGTGCTCTTAACCTCAGCCGTCTCTCCAGCCCTCCACTGTGTTTGTATAAAGTGGTGGAGGAAGCCTTTTGCTTTGTACTTACACCACCGATGATCTTTTCCCCCTGAATACGAGATAGTTCATGAGCTACCTTGTGTTTCCTTGAGTGCTGTAGTACAGACAGCTCCTTCTTTATTAAATTCCTAGAACATCAACTGCTCTTTTATCAAGATCAGCATACGCTGCCAAATGCTGTCTAAAACATGTCATCAGGTCTTTTCTGCTGTGTTCTGTGGTAAGTTTGCCTCTATCGTCTTGTATTGTTCTGTGTGATTAACACTGAAGTGTCCATTGGTTGCTCTTCTTTTAACTGTATCACCTTAGTAGCCACTGTATTTGCTAGCTCAGGTGTTGCTGGAAACCTAAGTGTCATGACTTGTAGTAGTGATTTATTTCCTTCATATCTTAGCTTGAAGCATGCAGGATGGGGATGGGACAGGAAGTATCCCCCATATCTTGGCACTTCAGTCCCTTGTCTCCAATTCCATAAAAGTTTACTCCTGGCTCAGGTAACCCTGGGATTGGCACCCAGCCCTCGGCCTACCCCACTCACTCAATTGTAACCTTGTTATCAACACATCCCACTTAAGTGGGTCAGACAGGACTGCATACTGAGGGAGAAGTGCTGAGATCAGGGGAACACAGAGAGCAACAAAGGCAGAGGTGGGGTTTGGGGGGACCTTTGAGCCAAAGGACTGGACACCACAGGACTGAGGAATAAGCAAGGGAGAGGGGGTTCCAAAGTGGGACTCAGGCCCAGGGCTTGAGGCAGGCCAGAGTGGGGGACACCCAGTCCATCTTACCTACTCCACCGTTACTTGGGTGTTTACCACTAGTAGCATATCAGCTTCCAAAAGAAGATGATGTATACTTCCACACAGTCTAGTTTCAAACAAAAAAATCTAGACCTGTAGCATGGAAAGTTCTGTTAAAGTGAAAGATGGTCAGTTTGGCCAGAAAGCACATAGATAGAAGATTCTTTTTTTTTTTTATTAGAAATCAAGCTAAGTAGGGAAGGGTTCCTTCCAAACAACCGTGGAGGTTTAATAAAGAAAACCGTAACACTGCAAAGCATGCTTGAGACGAGACCCTGTGCACCTCCAAACCCAACATTACTTCATGAACTTGTCCTGCTGGTCAGCCAGAATCTTGGCAGAGGACTTGGTGTCATAGAAGAGCTCGATGGTCTCTTCCACATGCTCCTTCTCAGTGCTTGTCCCTCCAGTTGATCTTTGCCAACAGGTTGGCTGGGGTCAGCAGCTGCACTGAATATGTCGGAGTGGTCTTGGTGCCAATCTCCCCAAGGTGGCTCAGTGCCTCCTCACTGATGTTGATGCCTTCTGTCTGGGCTTGGATCTCAGTGATCTGCTTCATCTCCTGTGGTGTATACAGCATGGTCCTGATGATCATCACCCGGTCCAGCTAAGCTGTATGGTCATCATAATTACTGGCCTAGGTAAAGGGCTTCTGTTTTTTAATAAATGTCAATTCTTTGTTCTCAGTGTACCTCGGTATGATCAGCCTCCACCCATCACGTATCAGCCACAACAAACTGAAAGAAATCAGTCTCTCCTGGTCCCTGCAAATCCCTACCATACTGCAGAAATTCCTGACTGGCTTCAGGTTTATGCCCGAGCCCCTGTGAAGTAAGTGAGCACACGGCACGAGTATCTTTGGGGTCTCTAACCAGCTTAAGTACCATGCATAGTCAGTATGGATTAGGTGGTGGCAGCACATCTTTAATCCCAGCTCTGGCAGGGTGGAGGGGATGGGGGTGGGGATAGGACCCAGATGGGGATGACAACATACACCAGAGGCAGGCAGCCCTGTGAGCTAGAGGCCAGCCAGGGCTACAGAGAGAACCCCACCCCACCCCCCACCCCCCACTCCCCACCCCCAAAAAGTATTGTGGTTTTCTTACACTATTGGGCTTCTATGTGACATTTAAGAAAGGATATCAGAGGTTATAAATTTTGATTCTTTGATTAGAAGTAAAAATTCTTCAAAGATGTTTGAATCCTAATTACTTTGTGTACAAACCTCTGGTAATGGATACATAAGAATACCAAATATGACATTTAATTTTTGTTTTCTTTTTTATATGACATTAACATGTAACATGATATAGTACTTACAACCAAGGTACCCAGTTAAGAGCTTGGTACTGTGGTGACACACAGCAGAACACTCTGAGATTAAGTTCTTCGATAGGAATTACTAGTGAATTTCAGAGAAATGGTGAGTAAATGAACCGACCTAATGACAGCTGTGCTGGAGACACTGGAGGCGGTCACATTGTCACTCCTTGATGCAGCTCCAGCTCTTGTCCATGAGGAGTGGTGCTGCCAAGAAAAGAGCCTATCAGGTTTCTGCAAGATTAGTCCTCAGTCCTCAAGTAACAGAATAAAAGCGGGGGTGGGGTGAGCTGCTTGCTTGCAGCTTTGCCACGGTGCTGGTGTTCCTGGGACACACACCCAAGATGATGGAACTGTGTGTGGCACTGTGCAGCCTGGGCAGCTTGCAGGAACTGCTCAGTATACTTTGTTTTATTTTTGTATTTTTTTGAGCCGTATATGTTTTTATATAGACTTTGGAATAAAATGGCAAATGAGTTACCAAAGTAGCCATTAGATAGGACAGAAGTGTTATTATAAACAAATTCACTAGACATTGCAACTTAAAGCTTCCTTTTATCTCTACCCTGCAGTGATTTGAGAAATGACCTCAACATCACATAGGTACATAACTTACTGTATTTACATTCCCATGGTAATGGACAGTGACCCTAAAAAACTGTCACTCTAAAGCTCCTTGGTCCATACACCTCTGCCTTCCTGAACTGTTAGTCACTAAACATTTTTACAGGAGATAATTAGGGTTTTCATCTATAAACAAGAAAACTAAGTTAGACTGCTGTCTCTTGATCTCTCCCCTTTCAAAGTGTAAGTTACTACCTTGGTTTTATACTTCCAACTTACTTTAAGCACTGAAGGAGGACTAGAGTCCTTCCAAGGCCCACATGAGAATAAGCAACATGATGTCACATTGTGAAGTTTTCTTCAGTTTCTCTCATTTTGAAAGTTTATTCTTTCTTTGATTCTTGAATTTATTTTATTGTTAACTATGTGTGTGTGTTTGTGTACACACATGTGTGGTGTAGCTTGAGTCCAAATGAAAGTATTGATTTCCTGCAGCTGGAGGTCTAGGGGGATGGGAGCTACTTAATGAGGGGTTGGGAACTGAACTCCAGTCCTTTGCAAGAACTTCCGAGCCATGCCTCCAAACCTGTCTTCTTAGTATTTATTTCTTGTTACTCATCCTCAGGAATACTTGGCTCCCAAATGATTCATCTTCTGTCTCAGTTGTTGTAGTTGAATAGTGTTCCTCTGTCACCTGTCAGTCTGCCAGCACTGACGCCACTCACTAGTGACTGCATGCTTTTCTGTGTGACCACTTGTGAGCACGGCATGCTCTCGAGGATTCTAAGTTCTCAACATTAACTTTGTATGAACTTTAAGGAGCATAGGATGCGCTTTTTGGAAATTACAGAACCACTATAGTCTGAAAGCAGTATTAACGGTATTACTCAAGACTAATATTACATTTGATTTTTAAAATAAGCCCGAAGTAATATTTAACAGTTTTTTCCCTTCCTTAACAAGCAGCACATTTGTGGCTAGAGAGATGGCTCAGTTGTAGAGAGCAAGTTCAGTTCCCAGAGTCTTTATGGCCACTCATCACTGTCTGAGATTCCAGTTTTAAGGGATCCAGTACCCTCTTCTGTCTTTGCATGTGGTACACAGACATATAATGTGGGCAAAACACCCAATATACATAAAAGTTAATCTAAAAAAAAATCCCCCAATTAAAAAATAAATAGGGCTGGAGAGAGTGCTGCTGCTCTTGCAGGGGGCCCTGGTTCAGATCCTAGGAGCCATAGAGTGTCTTAAAACTGTAACTCCAGTTCCAGGGTATCTGATGTCTTCTCTGGCGTTCTCAGGCACCAGGCGTGTACACAGTGCACTGGCATGCATGCAGGTCAAGCATTCATACACATAAAAAATGGAAATGAATTTTAGAGAGAGGGAAGGGGGGAGATAGTGTATTCAGAGCTATGTGTGTTCGCATGCGCCTGTATTCGTAGCCACTGAGAAGTGTGAGGCAGGAGGACATCCTGCACACAGAAGTTCAAGGTCAGCTTAGGGCCCCAGCTCAAGAAAAATATATCTAAGTAGCAAGTTTTACTAACGCAAATACTTTAACATGAAGCTGAGTTTTATGTATAATAAAAATATCTATAAAAAATAGACCAGTTTATTGTTGTAAATGCACATTTCTGTCTTATCTTATTAACATGTTTTCCTACAGATATGACCACATTCTGAAGTGGGAGCTCTTCCAGCTGGCTGACCTGGACACGTACCAGGGAATGCTGAAGTTGCTCTTCATGAAGGAACTGGAGCAGATTGTGAAGTTGTACGAGGCCTACAGACAGGCTCTTCTCACTGAGTTGGAAAACCGCAAGCAGAGGCAGCAGTGGTATGCCCAGCAGCATGGCAAGACGTTCTTAAGTTAACTTATCACAAGCCAAGTTTATAAGAGCTTTAAAATATTTTCAGATAAATGACTGCAAACAAGTTCTTTGGTTAATAAAGGTAACTTACTATTTGGAAGTATAAAATTCTAGTTTTACATATATTTTGTTATCAATTTTTTTTCTTTTATTGAACCAAGAAAGTTTTATCATTTAAAAAGCCAATATGGCATATGCTACCAAATGCTGTATTAGGAAACTGCTGGAGACTCTGGACAAAAAGTAGTACAGGAAGAGATTATCAGCATAAACAGGCATTAAATAGGAAACCGTCACTCTCTGACTTTTTATGGACACACCCTTCTTGTTTAGGAAACAGAAGAGGATGAGAGTACATCTGTGATCAGTTGCTACGTGTGGTGTCAAGTGTTTTCTGGAATGAGATGGTTTGACTATTACCATAGGTATAGTTCAAAATACAAAACAGGACTTGGAACCTTTATTGTAACAAGCTTGTACGTGTGTGGTCATCTCCCCCCCGCCCCCTCAGTCCCCCGACCCCCAATGTAAGGAACACCTTTGAAGGAGAAAGATGAAGTCTTTGAGGAATACATTCAGAAATACAGGACTATAATAAATACATGCCTCTTAGTGCGCAACTGTTGCTAATACGGCTTCCTTCCTTTGAGGCAGAGCACATAAGTACAGTTAGCATGGCTCTGAGACACAGCACAGGCTTCCTGACCACATAGAATACTGCCTTCCATCAGGGTGGGCTAAGTTGCCAAAAACGACAATCAGGGATCCAATAAGCAATCTTGGTCACTTAAGTAAATTTTATATTGCCTTTTTTATCTTTGAGAAGTATTTGTCATAAAGGTGTAGAAACAGGCTGTCATTCCTTCCTATTTTTCTTGCTTTGGGTTTAATAGTTGTTCATAATTAGTGCTGAACACTTGATTACAGATAAACTTATGGAACTTCCAGCTGTAAATCTAGAATTCTTGAGCTTCATAGCTCTTCAGTTGTGCTTACAAATGTTGTGAATATGTATATATATTAGTTCTTTTCCTAAGTATAAGCACTCCATGTTAGAAGTGACTTTGAATTATTGATAAAATTTCGCATTTGATTTTATATAACAAGTTATTAAATATATTTTTGTGGAAACTGTCTGGTCCTTGAATGCATGTTTTGGTATATTTAGTCTAATGTTTGATGCTTTATACTTGTTATGCTTTATCATTCTGTTCAGAAGGCCCACAAGCCTATAATGAAAAGAGAAGCTGAAGCTAAAATATGGCTACTGGGACATTATCAGGGGAAGAGAATTAGTGCGCATACGGCCAGCTGTCTGTAAAGAAGTGTAAACTTCTGTTCAGCTTGTAAGCTTACACACATTCTTCTGTCTCTCTTACTTTCTGTTCACCATTTCTGAGACAGTTAAAAATGTCTGCTTGGGCTCCCGGGTAGATGAGGCATTACCATTCTTCCATTACTAGTCTCTCCTCTGATTTATTTTCCTCTAAAGGGTTTAGTTTCGTTAACAAAATTCCACTAAAGATTTCAGTTATTAGAAATATATTATAGCCAGGTGGTGGTGGTAGTACATACCTTTAATCCCAGCACTTGGGAGGCAGAGGCAGGTGGATTTCTGTGAGTTCGAGGCCAGCCTGGTTTACAGAGCAAGTTCCAGGACAACCAGGGCTACACGGAGAAACCCTGTCTTGAACCACCACCGCCCCCACTGCACACACCCCCCTCCCCAACACACAAAAAGAAATATAGACTCCCTGGTTTACATGAACTGGAAGGATGCTACAGGTAGCAACATGTTTCTAATTTGGGAGGTGGGCAGGGCCATCACAAGTTGAAAGACAGCTTGAGCTGCATAGTAAAATCTTGTCTAAGGAGTAAATAAACTTTTTTTAAAATCAAAGAACTGGAAAGTACCTAATACAATTAGCTTGTATTTAAGATGTATATTTAAGTTTGAAGTGGGATCAGAAATAGTGTATGCTCACACCACCTTGAGCACCCAGTCTTGTCTTGAAATGGTATCAGAAAGAAAATGCACCTTGAACTGAGGCAGAATAGACCTTTCATGCCACACCAGACCTCCCAAGTAGTTCTAGAGCCAGTGAGCATTTGGTTTAATGTTAGGAAACAGTAAAGTTTAATAGTTCACATATTAAAAGAATAAACCTATGAAGAATACATTTGTGGTGTACCAAATGAAAAAATATACAGTGCAGTGAAACTCAAACACATGTACAAAACAATTTTTGTGCATTTTTGATCAAGAGATTTACATTCTATATTCATAAAGATATAAAAGAAACAATGTATAGTTTTTGGTAAAGCAACTTTTAAGCTCTCAAATATGTTTCAAGGTAAGAGCCTGTGGTATGTATAATATTATATAGATTAAAATCAAGCCTGCCAAGTTATACTGTGCTTTAACAAATAGCTATGTAAAATAACTTAAATTTTCTATAGAAATCAAATGAGCATATCCAAACCCAGAGTAATACTACACAATATTTAATTATAACCCAGTAGTAGAACTTAGAAAAGTCAAGCAGAACAAATCTATCCTCAAATTTACAAATACCTGAAATGATAATAGCATATTTAAAGACAGAAATGAGGAAACTGCACATTGACAAATAACCATGCATACATACATCTGCTCATTAAACACTGGAGTAAAGAAGTAAACTGTCCGAGTCCTCGGTCGGGTGTTTGGGTTTCACTCTAAAGGAAGCACTTTGCATGTTTGCATGGAAACAAAAGCTTTGATAGTTAGCTGACAAACGGTCATGCACCTGCATGTTTTTAGATTAAATTTTCTTCTTTTCCGGTTGTTGAGTAGGCTCTGACTTGGGTGCAGGGAAAGCTTGGTGACACAGGTGTCTGTGGGTTGCTGCTGCACTGTAAAGCTTGTATAACGCCTAGAATATAAGAACCAGGGTTAGAAGACACACAGGTCTCATTTCCTTTTTAGCTTATAGTACTATATAAAATTCAGCATGCTGAAGTCATACTTTTCAAATACATTTTTGTATACGGTGTGCATGCATGTGTTTGTGTGTGTGGGTGTATGTGGAGGCCAGAGGTTGTTGGGCATCTTCCTTTAATGCTCTCCACATTATATATGAGGCAGAGTCTCTCACCAGTTTGGCTAGTCTAGCCACCAAGCTTGCCCCAAGAATCGCATGTCTTCTAAGCAGAGGGATTATGGATGGGCCACCACATCCACCTGGCATTTGAGTAGATCTGAACTCAGGTCCTCAGCCTTGGGTGGCAAGTGATTTACCCACTGAGCCCTCTTCTCAGTCCCAAATTGATACATCTTTATATCATCACTCTCTCAAACACTGACTGGTGGGGGCTGAAGAGATGGCCTAGCTGGTTTGAGCACTGGCTGCTCTTCAGAGGAGTTGGATTCAATTCCTAACACCCACGTGATGGTTCCTAACTGTAACCAGTAATCCCAACCCCAAGGGATCTGATGCCCTCTTCTGGCCTCCACTGGGTCTGCATGTACATGGTACACAGACTTGACGTGCAGCTGAATACTCACACACATGTAAAACAAACAGCAGTTCCTACTATCTTAAAATGTAGAACAGTTTCAGGCCCACGGCCTGTGCTGGTGGTTAAGCTTATCAAGGTTTTACTCTCTGACCGAACCTCCTTTATCTTAAACATCTCCTAGAATATAGCCCAGCCCAGCAGCTTTCCATGTCCCAGACGGATATGTGGGCATCTCACCGTGAAGTACTGCCAGTTTTAGACAGCATAGATCTGTAACCTCCTGCTGTAATGTATCTTCCAGAACTGGCTACTTTTCTATGTTACGGGTGTGCTAGGTCAGCTAAAGGCTCCCTCTCCGTGCCCAGCTGGGCTCTCTTATTTCGTGTGCTCCCCGGCAGTGTCTCCACTACTCGGTTCTGACTGCGCAGACTCATTCAGAGCCACCACCTCAAAAAGCCTTTCACCACTGACGTGACCTCCTGATTATCCCTCGTATTACTTTAAAGGTGTTTGAATCCAAAGAATTTTAGGGCCTTTCTTACAAGTTTCACTGTGTGATCCAGGTTAGCTTCAAATTTATGATCCTGCTTCCTCCACCTCCTGAGTACTGGGATTACAGACACGTGCCACTACAGCATGCATTCACATATTTACATATTTCACATTTTTGGGTACTCCTAAGTATCTTTGTTTCTCCCCTCAGCTAGTGTAGAAGAGTTATCCCTCTGTCACATACTGAACACCCAATTCCGACTCATGTATTCTGGAGTGTGTAGTTTTGAATATTTTGAAGAACTGGGTAAAAGCTTATTATCTACTTAGCTATTCTCAAAAACCTTCTGTGATTCTGCATAGGTGTTTCCCTAAAGAGGATTTATTCATTCGTGTACTTCATATATGGATGCTTTGTCTGCATGTATGCCTGCACAGCAGAAGGCGGCATTGAATCCCACAGGACTACAGTTACAGACAGTTGTGAGCTGCCATGTGGGTGCTGGGAATTGAACTCAGGACCTCTGGAAGATGAGCCAATGCTGTTACCCACTGTGTCATCTCTCCAGCCCCTATAGCTGTTTTCCTAACACTAAATATGGTTAGTGCCATGTTCAGATATGTAAACGTGGTCAGTACAGCACGGTGTCACCCTAGTTCTGGCATGCTGCTGCTCCTAGTGTACAGAGCTTAATTCCAGTTCTCTTCAGGTATTAAGTTCCCCTGCCCAAGGTTTATGTACAAGCTGAAGTTTGATTTGTTCTTCTAGTGAAGTTAGTTTACTAAATCACGTCTTTGATGGAATCTACTCAGATTGTACTCCTGCTTGGTTTCACTGCAGAACTGCAGGGGATACCTGTGACGGTCGGTCTTCACCGTCAGCCTTACGGGATTTAGAGTCACTATGGAAGCACCTCTAGGTATGATTATACAGATGTTTCCAGAAAGATCAACTAGGTCAAGAACATCCACCCCGAGTGTGGGGAAGACTACTTATCCCATGGGCTGTGGCCTCAGACTGAATAAAAGGAGCAAACGTGCTGAGCGCAAGCATCCATCTTTCCCTGCTCCCTGCCGGCCGCTGCCACGGTCTCTTCTCATACTAAGCCAACCAAACCTTTGCTCCTGTGTTTCTGCTTGTCCACTATTTGACCAATATGGGGAAACTAAATACTACAACATTGAGCTGAAAACATGAACCTTGTCTACACAGAACTAAAATCAAACACCCTTTAATGACACTTTTGTTCAAATTAAGTCCTACATAATATTTGGAATATGTTAAAAGTTCATACAAATTTACATTTTATTTTTATTTTTTTATTTTTCGAGACAGGGTTTCTCTGTATAGCCCTGGCTGTCCTGGAACTCACTTTGTAGACCAGGCTGGCCTCGAACTCAGAAATCCGCCTGCCTCCCAAGTGCTGGGATCAAAGGCGTGCGCCACCACCGCCCGGCCAAATTTACATTTTAGAGAATATTTTCTAAGATTATGCTCTAAAATATCCTTTAATACCTAGTCAGTTATAAAATAGGAATATCATATTTACAAATAATATATCTGTTAATTAAAAAATGTTAGCTTACCTCATTTGTGCTTCCCTGTAGCAAAGGGAATTTTAAAAGGAAAATGTTATATCTTGCTTAATTCATAATTTTCAACTTCATTTGCAATATCAATTATAAGCATTAAGAAAAAATACTCCTGAAGATTTTTAAGTTTAGATTCCGTATTTTATCAGAATATTTTAAAGAACCCAATTCTGCATTTCAGATAAGTTTTAGCAGTGTGTTCTAGGAAGGTGTTGAGGTTTACACAGGTAACCCATCTTTAGCCTTGTGTGCATGAGCGCTGACAAGAGAGTGAGTAGTTTGGGAGGCAGTGTTATTTCAGCTTGAGTCCTCAAAGCACACAACTCATTAGTTACCCTTCTATTACAGAGTACAGACAGGTGTGCTCCTCACACTGCATACTGTCAGCTACCTCTAGATCACAATGGTCAAAAGCTTAAAACATAAAGTTGTATGGGCTCCTTTAATTTCCCTAACTTCTCACTAAGTAACTGAAGAGACTCTGGGACAGTAGTAAGTTACTGTCTTTCTTTCTTATATATTCCCACTGTCTTTCCTGTCCTTAGTTATTTGACCACCATGCCATGGTGGTCCTGACTCCCTCAGCTGAAGCTAACTAGACCAGCAGAGCCAGCAGCTGGCCCACAGGCAGCTACGTCAGAGGCTGACCACTGGCTCATGCTGCAGCTTAGTGCAGAAGTATAGGTCAATTACAGTCTGAAGTAATCTGATACTTAAAGGGAATGACATATAACCAAATGATTGTGGTTCACATATGCCCCTCACCAAGCCAGTGCTAGTCAAGGGCTAAGTTAAGTTTAACTCAAGGTCACGACAGCTAAATGACTGTCAGACACTACTAACACTATTAACTTCTCACACGGTAATATTTTAGAATCAGAGAGTAAAAATGCTGTTAATGTATGTATGTTTTAAATACTAAAATGTTAACTAGAAAGCAGTTGTGTAGGACTTAGTTAGTTGCTCAAATCTTGGTATACTGTAAAGTTTTAAAGAATGGGCCCAAGTCATGTTCACCTGTATATTTCTAATAGTGAATGCAACACTAATTACACAGCATGTGCAAACCTGAAGGTACTCTCACCTGGTCCCACAAAGCTGCAGCTACCTGGTCGATTACAGCACCCAGCTCTCGATATTCGCCAGAGTAGCGGATATATGCCCAGGTGCAGAGGGTGATAAGCGTCAGTCCCATGATCATGTTGCACAGGCTAGCTATGATGTCCAAACCAATGAATCCAGTCACACCAGCAATCACGTATGTGATAAAGATGACAACGAACAGTGTGGCTGGGGTTCGAGCAGCATGGAAGATATTTTTGCTGTCATTGTGCTTAATATACTGGATGTAGAGTTCATCTATTTCACTCTCCAGCTGCTGCAGGTAACGCCGGCTGAACTCTTCCCCGCCCATCTTCTTCACGCCTCGGAATAACTTCACAGATTCTTCTTTTAGCTGCAGGTGCTTGCTTTGCAGGTCGTTAGGGGCCAAAAATGGTTTATCACCACCACAAACCTGTCAGAAAGAGAGGCTTCTGTTTATGTAATATGGAGTAAATTAACAACTGTGTCCATGCCTTTTCTTGGAGTACACCAGAATGCTTCCTAAGAGTGATGGACTAAGGGGTGGGCTACACTTCCACCACCTCGAGACACTGCAGCCAGAACTGTGTTGTCAGTCAGAGCACAGTTACTATGAACAGCCTATTCAACTGCTATTGCTTAAAGTATAACGTATACAATTCATGCAGTGCAGAATTTTCATAATAAATGATTATATTTACTACACTTCTCTCAACAGTATTTTAGAGCCCATTTCTACTTTATTAAAAAAGTTCGGTACAGTAACATAGTATTTTGTGTTATGCTAACTACAGCTTGATACTCTCTGCATTTATGTATTTTGATTGCATCAAGAAGACAAGTTGAGGGACTGACTAAACATCTAGGTATATGTACATACGTAGCGATGTTTGCATGACAGAATTACTTGATGCATTTCTCACAGGCTGATTCCTGTCATCATCAGTCTGAACTAGTTGCCTCCATATCCACGAGGATTAACCACTAAATGTGGCTAGTATACTGCCTTATATAATAAAGGCGTTTTATGATTTCTGCTGGTGTTTTTCGAGACAGGGTTTCTGTGTAGCCCTGGATATCCTGTAACTAGCTCTGTAGACCAGGCTTGCCTCCAACTCAAGGGATCTGCCTGCTTCTGTCTCCCAAGGGCTGAGATTACAGGCTTACACCATTATGCCTGGATAATACAGTCATTCTTAATCCCCCTTCTGTCTCTGTTTCTCTCCACAGGGACTCACTATTACAGCTCTGGCATCAAATGTACTCTGTAGAGCGGCTGGCCTCAAATTCACAGTAATCCACCTGCTTCTGTGTCCAAGCGCTGGGATTAAGGGCGTGCCACCATGCCCAGCCCTCCTCTCTAAAAACATAGGAAATAGTATCTATGATTTAAACAAGGTTTTTTAAGATGAAAAGACATGACCCAATGTAATTGCCAACTATTTGTTCACAAAGTGGAGAAAACTGCTTATATTTCAGCTCTTCTAGAAGTCAAATTATACCAAAGCAATTTTGACCAATAGAGTTTAAAATAATCAAATATAAAGCTATTGAACTATGAAGTACATTTTTCTTAGCATTTGTACTGCTTTACTTTGAATGGAGCCAAGTGAATATTTTCTTAGGCTGAGTAGAAGCACATTAAATGTTCTTGAACTACACCTTCAAGTTTTAAAAAAGTTACAAGGTAGGCTGGGGAGATGGCTCAGGGGGTAGAAATAATTGCTTATGCAAGCATGAGGACCTGAGGTCAAATTTCAACAACCATGTAAACAAACTAGTCACAGGTGCACATGCCTATAGCCCAGCATTCAGGGATGGAGATAAGCAGTCCTACAGCTCACTGGCCCAGCTTAGTGTCTAGCTCAGCGAGAGACTCTCTCTTCAAGAGATACGGTTCTGAGCCACAGGAAATTACTCAACAGTTTTCACTGGCTTCCACATGTGCATGGGCACTTACTGACACACACATGCATCCACATAAAACATTACAAAGAGATTTTTTAATTAACCATGTCTTTAACTTTGGTTACAATTTTAATATTGACAATACATCTGATTATTCTTTAATTATATATCATGTTTCTCTTGATTGTAAGTTTCCACCAATTTTAGATGTCACTTTGATCTTACATTTTTAGGAGAAAATGGCACTTCTCACATTAGTTAAAACTAAAATGAGAAAATATACTACATAAAAATATTGGCTCTTGAGGGTTTTTTGTTTCTTACAAATTTTAAGAGAAATATTAAGCCTGTTGAATTAAGTATGCACAGTGGAGAGAGCAGCATCTTATTTTTAGTCACTAACCCTTCCAGTGTGGCAATCTGTCCAAATAGAATGTGAGTAAGAATATTTTGTTAGGAGAGAATTCAATGGGCTGAAGAGATGACTCAGTGGTTAAGAGCACTGACTGCTCCTGAGTTCAATTCCCAGCAACCACATGGTGGCTCACAACCATCTGCAGTGGGGTCTGATGCCCTCTTCTGGTGTGTCTGAAGAGAGCAATGTTCTCATACACAAAAAATAAAATAAATAAATCTTAAAAAAAAAAAAAGGAGCGAACTCATTTTTAAATGTTTTAAAAACTTCATTGTAACCGGGTGGTGATGGTGGTGCTCGCCTTTAATCCCAGCACTTGGGAGGCAGAGGCAGGCAAATCTGCATTTGAGGCCAGCCTGGTCTACAGAGTGAGTTCTAGGACAGCCAGGGCTACACAGAGAAACCCTGTCTCGAAACCAAGCAGACCAACCAAAAGCTGTGCACTGTATGTGTGTGTTTTCCTTCTGCTGTGCATTGTATGTGAGTGTTTTCCTTCTGCTGTGCATTGTATGTGTGTGTTTTCCTTCTGCTGTGCATTGTATGTGTGTGTTTTCCTTCTGCTGTGCATTGTATGTGTGTGTTTTCCTTCTGCTGTGCATTGTATGTGTGTGTTTTCCTTCTGCTGTGCATTGTATGTGTGTGTTTTCCTTCTGCTGTGCATTGTATATGTGTGTTTTCCTTCTGCTGTGCATTGTATGTGTGTGTTTTCCTTCTGCTGTGCATTGTATGTGTGTGTTTTCCTTCTGCTGTGCATTGTATGTGAGTGTTTTCCTTCTGCTGTGCATTGTATGTGTGTGTTTTCCTTCTGCTGTGCATTGTATGTGTGTGTTTTCCTTCTGCTGTGCATTGTATGTGTGTGTTTTCCTTCTGCTGTGCATTGTATGTGTGTGTTTTCCTTCTGCTGTGCATTGTATGTGAGTGTTTTCCTTCTGCTGTGCATTGTATGTGTGTGTTTTCCTTCTGCTGTGCATTGTATGTGTGTGTTTTCCTTCTGCTGTGCATTGTATGTGTGTGTTTTCCTTCTGCTGTGCATTGTATGTGTGTGTTTTCCTTCTGCTGTGCATTGTATGTGTGTGTTTTCCTTCTGCTGTGCATTGTATGTGTGTTTTCCTTCTGCTGTGCATTGTATGTGTGTGTTTTCCTTCTGCTGTGCATTGTATGTGTGTGTTTTCCTTCTGCTGTGCATTGTATGTGTGTGTTTTCCTTCTGCTGTGCATTGTATATGTGTGTTTTCCTTCTGCTGTGCATTGTATGTGTGTGTTTTCCTTTTGCTGTGCATTGTATGTGTGTGTTTTCCTTCTGCTGTGCATTGTATGTATGTGTTTTCCTTCTGCTGTATCTCAGGCTAGGCTTGAAGTCATTACATAGGCCAGGTTGGCTTCATCTGCGTGCTGATTCTGCCCCACCTTCTCATGTCCTCATGTAATGCTCTGTTTCTAAAGTATCTTACAAATACATGACATGTTGATACATACCAAGCTAAGTGCCACTAAAGTCACTTCTTTGCATGTACATGATGTGAATGTGACATTAAAGAAAGGGTTCAGAGCCTCTCGTGGTGGCTCACTCCTTTAATCCCAGCACTCGGGAGGCAGAGGCAGGCAGATTTCTGAGTTAGTTCCAGGACAGCCTGGTCTACAAAGTGAGTTCCAGGACAGCCTGGGCTATACAGAGAAACAAACCCTGTCTCGAAAAACCAAAAAAAGAAAGGAAGAAAGGGTTCAAAGATAAGATACTATTTTTTTTTAATCCTAAATTCTTACCTCTTCCATCTTCTTGTTGTATGTGTCCTTGGCAGTTGCAACAGCTGCTAAATTGTTAGCTTCTGCTGTGGCCTGGGATAGAGCAGACGCTTTAATGTAAAGTGGAGTCACATGCATCAGGTCATCATGTGCAAGAAATGTAGCAGGACCAGCCGCCAAGGGACTGAAACAAGGGTTTGTACGCACTTGAAATTATTATTAACTTTTAAAGGCGCACACAGCCAAGACTGCTTACTTAGTAAGCCACGATGCTAAATGAATGTTCATTTGGATACCTTTTTCTCTTTTAGTCTTATCATTTTTTTTCAAATTAATGTCTTTATTAAATAATTTAATTATCTATTAATTCTAATCTCTGCAATCAAATCATTCCATGCTTGCAGTTTATGAAGAAACTATAGTAAATACTTTCAAATTATTTGTTGAAGGAATTCACACACTCGTGTTGTGTCTCCTTCCAACCATGATGGTTGACTCTGTATATGATTTGTTTTGAATACTTAAAGATTTATCTGAAGACTGTGGGTATGGTCTGAGAGCAATGCCCTTCCCCCATATCTGTCTGTCTTCCTTTCTCATCCTCATCACTGACCAATGAAATCTACTTTGTGAATCTTCTCTCAATAACCGTGGTGTGCGCCGGTGCACCAGCCAGAACATGATGAGCCTGTTTCTAAACAGGGTCAGTATAAAGAGGAAAAGTCTTTGGAACAATGAATCTCAACCTAAGTAAAGCTGCTGTGTGCCTGTGGAATGTTCTGGTAGACACATGGATAGGTGGTTAGGCAAGGGGTCTTCAGGTGATTATGAGCAGGAAAGCTTGGCTTCAGAGACAGATATGTTTTCAGATACCATGACTGCCAGCAAATCCGTACCTGTAACATGGACTTGGGATGCGGCAATTCTTCACCTTGGTATATCTTTATGTATGCCTGAAACAAAACAGCCAAGGAAAGTCTCAAGCCAGCAGTTTTAGTCAACATTTGTCCTCTTAGGTTGTCTTGACAGCTTAAAAATATTTTCAGGAAGTAGTCTTTCTTTCTTTGCTTTTTCAGCTAAAGTTGTTCGCTCCTTCTGAAACGCTCTCTCACTCATCCCCACATGCCAATGCTGCCCTTCCTCAGAAAGGCTCCATTCCTCTCCCTTCCAGCTTTCCTCCAACTCCTCCAATGGATGAGCTTCCCTTTTCTGGGCCTGTGCCCTTCCATCAGCAGGAGCTCCCAGGGCTGACCTGCTCAGGGTTCATGAAGCCATGAATCCAAACTCTAAGTCTGACTACAGGGTTAGGCCAGAATTTCAGAGAAAGCCATTGTTCAAAGTGATAAAGGAAAATAGATCGTACAAAAAGACATTTTAGATGGTAAAATCCCAATTTTAAAAATTGACATTTAATTTTGAAGCACTTCACAAACCAAGCTAATGCCTTCATTAAATATATGCATGTTTGCAAAGGGCATTTACTAAAGTCAAGAGATAAACACAAATTTAAAGTAATACTCTTAAAAATTCCAATGCTACAGGTAACAGTCTGGAAGACTCTTTTTTTCAGGAAGAAAATATCGTTGCTTTTGGACAATCTTAAAAGTGAAATTCAGCACAGGGAGACTCTGAGAAGCACTCCCATAAAGGTTTGTTCAACTCTTTGAAACATTTATTTTGAGTATAGTTCCTTCTTCAAAAAAAGATTTTATTTCCTCACAAGGTGATTTCTCTTAGGTGTGTCATAATTTCTAGGAGCTTTTTATGGGTACCTTATACGTTTGCCATGGAATTTTTATGTGAGGGGAAGTGCTCACAAGAGCTCTAGAATAGAGTGGTACCTTGAAGTACTCCAGCAGGCCTCGGCAGGTGATTTTATTCCCATTGATCTCTTTAATATCTAGACGCTCAGGACTCAGGAGCCATGGAATCAGTATTTTCAAGTTTTTGATGAATTCATCATCTATTTCTACAATTAAAGGAAATTTACCATTACTTTAAAAATCCAGTCCAATCCTCCATGCTCCAGAATAACCCTCTTTGCTGCCTGCATTGCCCCGGCCCCAGTGGCAATGCCACCACTCACTTCCCCATAAAAGGGGGGGAAGCTGGGTGTGGTATGTGCACCTGTAATTCCAACGACTTGTGGCGCTGGGGCAGAATCATTTGAGTCCTGGTGTTAAGGTCCAGCCTGAACCTTAACAAACCCAGGCCCTGCCCCAGGGTCTCACTATGTTGGTTTATGATTTGCAGGGATCCCCTCATCTCTGTCTTCTAAATGCTCAGGTTAGAGATGTATGTTACCACACCTCTTTGGGGTGGGGTTGAGAGGTGTGTATTTTAGATGTGATTGAATGTATCTCAGCTGGTCTCTAACTTCTTATGTAGCCAAGGCTGGCTTTGAACTAACTCCTCTTCCCCTCTCCTAATTTCTGGGTTTGTAAGTATGCACCATCAAGCAAGCTCAGACCACACTGGTAACAAAAAAGTATGGGGCAGGTAATTCATGGCTTGTAATCCATTGACTTCAAAAATGGTCTCAACTTCTCCTGTGTTTCCTGTGCCTACATTAGAAGTATAGAAAGCTGCGAGTTCAAGCTTAATATACAGACCTAGTAAAACTACAGAATGTAGGTGGTCAGATAAGTCCTATACATGGAAAACTTTGTAAGTCATTTTAAATACAGGGAATAATGTGCATACTATGTTTAAAAGGTGACCAGTGAAATAATCAGCATACTATATCTAGAATATATGTTCTTCTTAAATATCAATATAATAAAGTTTTCTCCTTATAAAACCATATATTTTCAATAAAAGAAAAATAGATTCAGTGTTAGATTGAAAAATACTGTAGATAACAGTATATATATATTTATGTATATATATATGTATATGTATATATATGTATATGTATAATACAGTTTCTACTCAAACCTCTTCCTTATGAAATTGGAATGGAAAAAATATATACCTCAGTCTACTACACCAGAAAGCAACTAGCATATTTTGGCATGATGTGCTCTGAAAAAGAGTGTCAGACATCTCTGCTTTGCCCAAAAGCATTGCTAACAATTCTAATTATGGGTCCAGAAAATAATAGATACAAGTATCTGACTTCTTATGGATATTAGATGACCATAGTAAATTCACAATTTACTTAAATTTTGGTACATTCTTAGATAAGTTCCGATCAGTTTGCAGAGGGCTCTGTTCGTGTTCAGTAGATATGTGTAGGTGGACAAACACTCAAGTTGACCCTGTATTTTCATCATTTCTTCAGGAAGTTTTGCCTCAAGAGAGCAAAAGGAACCCAGGGGCTGGGCCAATGTGGTAGTTACCCTAGTTACCAAATACACACTTTACAATGTCTGCTTTATAAATAACTCCACAGAGAAGGTGCACTAGCACGGGATTTGGTCATAAACTAACAAAGGAAGGTAATTTCCTAAGAGTACCTGCCAAGCCATTAGAAATGTCTCTTTATAAGGAATTGCATAGCATTTGACTCTGAAATCTAACTGCTTCTAAGGAAGCTGCAGTTGCCTGATTGTTCTTTATAACTCCTTGCTAATTAAAAGACTATTTCCAATGCTAGTAGAAGTACTCAATTCAGTAAAAGCTAGTTGGATGTCCTGTGAATGAACACAACTCAACAGTTTTGACCTCTGGTTTCCAGTATGGGAAGTTCCTTCATTTATAGCAGTTAAATTGCATCATAACATTTTTAAGAACACTGGAAATTCTGTTATTTCTGGTGCTATTAAAGATGTTAATAATTGGAATGCTTTGTAGAACAGTGGGCAAATTACTAGCATTGATGATGAGCTAAAAAGTTGTTTCTGCTTGTGAAATAGCACATGAGAATCTACTACCAAAGAATAAAGTTTTCATAATTGTTTGTATCCAGAAGACATTTGTTTTTAATAGAGATGCCGGCCCTCTGAAGAATACAATGGTTAGCCCACCAGACATCCAGGAGAGAAATCATCACATATGATTCAGGATTTGCATGTTCAATGCTGCTCCTATTCATAAGACAGAAATTGGAAACAACCTAGATGTCCCTCAACGGAAGAATGAATAAAGAAAATGTGGAACTTCCACACAATGGAGTATTAGTCAGCTGTTAAAAAAAAAAAAAAGAAATGAACTTTGTAGGTACAGGGGTGGAACTAGAAAAAAAAAAACACATCCGAGTGATGAGGAAACGTAGACCCAGAAAGACACATGTACTACACATTTGCTTATGTATGGATATTAGCTTTTATGTCAGTGATAACCAAGCTACAATCCAAAGAACTACAGAGGCTAGGTATAGAGTAGGGTATTGGGGGAACAGCGATCTCCCTGGGAAACAGAAAGAGAATAGATAAGTTGTAGAGAAATGGGTAGGGGACTGGAATGGTAGGATCAAGTGGAAAGAGGAGGGAAGTCAGGGAGAGGCAGGTAACATTAAGGGCTATTGGAGGGGTAGTATGGGAACCTAGCACAGCAGAATCACACTGCTGAGAACACCCACATCATAAGCTGGTCTACATAGAGCTTTCACCTCCATACGTCAGTGTCTTAGGTTCAGGAAGGTAGTCTGCAAAATACTAGGCCAGACACAGACCCTTTGGTCTACAATGGTGTCCTGCCTGCAGGATATGCTAGGGCCAACACCAACCGACATCTGATTTGACTGAAGGCCTATCTATACCCGACACTGCTTAGTTGACCAAGAACCTGAGACTAGATATCCCAGGCACCTAGAGTAAAACCAAGTACTACTGTTCTAAAAATATTAAAAACAAAAGCAAAAAACAGACAAAAACCAAAACAGCAATAAGATAATTCTTAATGACATTCTGTTGTATTTATATATACCTTGCTCTGACATCCTCAGAGACACTCCCCCTGCAGCAAATGGAAAAAATAGAGACCCACAGCCAGACATTATGCCAGGAGCAAGAGACCTTAGAAAACTCAGCTCTAAATAGGGGCTCTCCATCAATCTCCTCTCCTCAGAGCCCAGGGGATTCATGGAAGAAGAGGCAGAAAGAATGTAAGAGCCAGAGAAGATGGAAGAACACCAAGAAAACAAGGCCCTCTAAGTCAACATGATTGATACACCTATGAATTCACAGAGATTGAGGCCACACACACGGGGCCTGCATGTGTCTGCACCAGCTGGGATCCAGAACCCTACAAAAAAGCAGACATACACCCCCATCCCTAACCCAGAAGCCATCTCTAATTGATAACCTCTTGGAAGTGAAAATTTAGTTCCCTCCAAGAGAGTCTCACTGGGGAAAAAACAAACTGCGCTTCTGGGTAGGCTGCCTGCCCAGCAGGAGATGACAACAGAAATAGACCCAAGGGCATCTTTGGAGGTTCTGTCTCATAATGTGATGACAGGATTCTTCTTTTTTTAAAAAAAATCTTATTTTAATTTATATATTTTCTCCTTTACTTTTACCTTGTAAGTCCTCTGTGTATATAGTATGAGATTCCTGAGTGTGTGAACAGGTGGGTCTGTCTCTTGTGCCTTCTCTTGGACTCTTTTCCTTCTGATGGTTGTATTGTCCAATTCTAATGTGTTAGTTTGGGTTTTATCTTATCATATTTTATTTTATTATCATCCTATAGAAGCCCATTCATTTTCCAATGAGAGACAGAAAGGGGGATGGGAAGGTGGGGAAGAGCTGGGAGGAAAAGAGGAAAGGGAAGCCATAATTAGGATATATGAGAAAAAGTCTATTTTCAATAAAAGAAACATAGGTTCAGTGTTAATTGAAAAATACTGTAGATAACAGATTTTCCAAACTTCCAAAGAAACTATTTCGATAAAGTAAGGCATTGTGTACACAAGGTAGATCCAGCAGCAATCTGATAATGTATACAAGCCTCATTAAAACAGAACTTTTAGGGTAACTGAAGCCAGTTTTCAGTTCTCTTTTTCCCAGGATCAGCTCATTTGCAGACTCTCAGTTGGCAGATAGCTGTAATCAACTGCATTGCCAATGTCTATGTGGACATATAGATATAACTGGATGGAGAACAAATTATTACAAAGTAGGTGTGTACATCTCAGATTTTTCTTTCCTAACCCTTCCTGAGCTTAGGCACTACAAAGTGCCTCACCCATGCATGGGCCGCAGCTGCTGGCTACTGTTAACTTTTATTCATCTGAGGTAATTATTGTCTCCGTTAGGCTTTTTTTCCAACCACATTGGGTGCCAGATGTAAAAGTAACTATTATTTGCCTGAAGATAACTGTCTCCAAAGCTTACTACCTCAGTCTGCTAACCTAGGCCTAGTCCTGGAAGCTTCTAGCCTCTGTACAATCTAATCTAGGCCTAGAATCTTTCAGCCTCTGAGACTCACTGCTGAATAAGATTACTCCTTCCTAGTTCTTTCCGAGCTCTGGAGGGTTCAACTCAGCTGTTCTGGCTCAAACTCCTCTCCAAGATGACTGATTCTGTCTGGCTTCTCTCTCTCTACCTCTCCTGAATGTCTTTGCTTGGCCTCATACTAACTTTGGCAATATGTTCTAATTGTCTGGCTCCTTTTCATTCCCTGGCTCATTCTGTCTTCACATCTCTTCAACCTGTCTCTGAAAACTGTCCTGGCAAATCTGTCTGTCTGTCTGTCTGTCTCTGTCTCTCTTTCTCTCCCCCCCCCCTCCTGCTCCCTCTCCTGCTCCCTCTCCCTCTTTCAACTAGACATCACTTTCAAACATGGGTGCTTTCTTCTAAAAACTAACATTACCTCCATTGTTTGGGATTAAAGGTGTGTGCTAAGGGCTGAGCTACACCACAACTAGAAACAGGGTTTTTCAGTAAATAACACAATCTTGGAGTTCATAATGTGATCAAATATCCGGCAACAAGATTCTTAGGTTTACAAAAGCAATGCTGGTGGCTTAGAAATTTAGAATTTTGATTATTATATCAATTGCCAATGTTAAAGATAAATGGATGCAAAGGGAAATACTTTTGATGATCAAATCTGCTAGTTTCTAAAAGTTGATACAAGATATGTTGTCAACTTTAAAATCCCTTTGACAATAACTGTCCTGAACAACAAAAAAGTTATTTCACTGTCTCACCTGATGCAATGCAAAAAAAGTCATAATAAAGACAAGAATGCTTGAATTCCAGTGTGTTCAGTGACAGGCTCACAAGTCAAAAGGTCAAAACTACCTGGAACTACCTCAAATGCACTCACAAAGCAAATGTCTAAAGACAGGGCCTTGCCTTTCTCGGGACTGTGAGACTCCATTCCTGGAGGCCTTGCCTCCGCTCCCATGCCTTTCAGACATGAGGCAACCTCTGCTAGTGCAAAGTACATTCTGTACAAGACATCAGCTGAAGACACGCAGTGCTTACTCTTTTGTTTTAAAGACATTGTTCTTATATAGAGACCACTTTGCTTTTTATAGTTAAATTCTTCAGTAGCCATTTTAAAGAGTTTAGATTCATTTCATTCCTGAATCCAGTGTTTGCTTTCAGTTCCTAAATATATATTTCAACAAATGCAACATTCCAAAACACAGATATTTCCCCATTTTAATATAAATAAGGGAGCTAAGTACACACAGAAGCAATTGACAAAGCAGAGATGAGAGGTGAGGGTGCTGCTTGCTGGTGGGGGCAGGGTTGGCTCTGTGTTCACAGTCAGTACCTTAGCCCACGGCTGACTCAGGGGAGCTCTAGCACCAAGCCTCAGCCCCAGCTCCCTTCCTCTGCCTCAGTACTGGATAAGTAAGCCATAGCCTGTGGAGTTGATTCCATGATCTGATAAGCAATGCAAGCGTAGTCATTAAGAGGCTCACAAACCTTTTAGTTTCCCATCAAAGTTTGGGTTGGTAGCGACTTTTAAGCCAGGATGAGGTAGGAGAAAGCAGGAAATGTTGGTGAAGCAGGAGTGGATGTGCTTCCTGACGTTCTGCAGCTCTTCATGCTGGTTCCCTGAGACCTGCAGAAATCATCTCAAGTTAAAAGTTTCTTGGGACATAAACTGAACAAAGGGTTTCTGTGGCATTCTATATTTGCTTTCCCTGTCTGTTTCCATAATAATAAAAGAGCATGCTGTGGCTAGGACTAGAGGGTTGACATTATAGAGCCGTATCTATGTGTAGCAAATGCCTAGTGCAATTTACAAGCTTCTGTCTCCCGACAAAACAACATGGTCATGTCTATCGCAGCAGTATAAACTCTGGTGTAAATTCCTGTCGTAGTTCTGTCTACTGCCATGATAAGCACCATAATCAAAGCCGCCGGGGGAAGAGAGGATTATTTCCACTCCACTTTGAATCCCATCACCCTGGGAAGTCAGGCAGGGCTCAAGGCAGGAACCTAGACGTGGGGTCCGAAGCATGCGCCACGGAAGAAATGGTTTACTGGCTTGCTCCTCATGCCTTGCTCAGCCTGCTTTCTTTTACAGTCCAGAGCCACCTGCCCAGGGGTGATTGCACCCACAGTGGGCTGGGGCCTCCCACGACAATCATCAAGAACCCCCACGCCCCATGCTGGACACTTTCCTACAGGTCAGTCTCATGGAGGCATTTTCTCAGATGAAATTCTCTCTTCCCAGGTGACCCTAGCTTAGATGAAGTTGATCAAACAATCAACCACCCAAACCAACAAAACAAAACATAAGCAAACAAACAAAACTAAGCAGCTCAACACTGAAATTCTTGACAGGCATCTGAATGGCTAGGTATTTCATAACCCCCTTAAACACTCACAGTCCATTTTAGACATGTGTTCAACGGTCTGTAGAAACCGAAGAATGAAACACTTATCTAAGCTGCCAGGAAGAGTGAGTCTAGATCTTTACACTGTAGACTTGTACTGTTTGAGTCTTCAAGATAAAAATTTTGCCTTTAGGAACAAGTTAGTGTTTTACTATAACTACCAAAGAACTATTTGTATCAAATCACTGACAACCCTTAAAATTACAATTCTATGGGTTCTTACAACTCTATCTTGGGTTGTGTATAGAGATACTATGGGGGCAGGTGAAATCGTGACTCCTGGGTATTCAGGAAGCCATCTAACTGAGATCCTCTGGCTTCGTTCTGGGGATACAGCACGCACCTAGATAGCTAACCAACCTTGAGGCGTTTTTCCAAGAACTTGGCGCCACCATCAGCTCCATATGAAAATTCGTATGGGAAACTCCAGTCTCGAACAAGAAATATCAGACTCTGAAAGCAGTAAGTAAGAGAGGGGTAAGAGTGCTTGGCGGCAGGCAGCAGGCCTCTGCTCTCTACTGGAGCCATCTCATTATTGCATCATAACTGATCATACTGTGGCATGAAAAGCAAATACCAGTTTCTCAGCAGTCCACATGACATCACTGTGCTTCCCCTACCTACGTGTGAACAGCAAGCTGCCTCCGAACTCTAGGATGAGTGCATCCCATTGAGATGTGAGACAGTCACAACCCACCATTAAGCTGGCTGAATGGAGCTATAATTAGATGTTGTGTGGTGTGTTCCTATGAGTCCCTTAGTGTGTCTGTCTGTCTCTTCTCTCTGTCTCTGTCTCTCTCCCTCCCTCCCTCTCTTTATTTTTAAGCTACAACAGAATATATGCATAAAATACCAGAGTGTTTTTTTAAAAATTAATACTTTTATTTTGAGAGAATTTCACTATGTAGTCCAGGCTAGTGTTGAACTAACTGTGTAGACCAAGCTGTCCCTGAACTCACAACAATCCTCTGGCAATCATACTCTATGTAGTGGCTGGTTTTTATGTGTCAATTTGACACAAGCTCAAGTTATTACAGAGAAAGGAGACTCCCTTGAGGAAATGCCTCCATGAGATCCAGCTGTAAGGCATTTTCTCAATTAGTGATCAAACAAGGGTGGGAGGGCCCATTGTGGGTGGTACCATTCCTGGGCTGGTAGTCTTGGGTTCTATAAGAAAGCAAGTTGAGCAAGGCAGGGAAAGCAAGCCAGTAAGTAACATCCCTCCATGGCCTCTGCATCAGCTCCTGCCTCTAAATTCCTACCTGTGTGAGTTCCTGTCCTGACTTCCTTTGGTGATGAACAGCAATGTGGAAGTGTAAGCTGAATAAACCCTTTCCTCCCCTACTTGCTTCTTGGTCATGACGATTTGTACAAGAATAGAAACCCTGACTAAGACACTCTATCAGTTTTTATCTTTTTGTTTTCTTCTTAAGTTTCTTTTTGAACTTTTTTGTGTATGTGTGTCTATGTGTATGTATGCATATGTGTGTAGAGATCAGAGGACAACTGGTGGCAGTTGGTTCTTTCTTCCTACCATCTGAGTTCTAGAGACTAAACTCAGGTAATAAGCCTTAGCAGCAAGCACCCCTACCCTTGAACCACCTTGCTAGCCCTCTACCAGCTTTTTCCTAAATTGAATTATTATTTTTATAGAAATGGTAACATTCATTTTCTTATCACAAAAGTACAAAGTCCAGAGAAGAAAATTTAAAATGCATTTCAAATCTCAAAAGCAACCAGAGCTAACACTTGGTAAACAGTTTATGTACAAGAGTAGGGCAAGGGGAAAAGAAAGACAAGTCGATGTTTTTTAAAGAGAATATCTTAATGATACAATCAAAGTGAAAACATTATAATGAAATATAATTGGAATTAAATATCCACAGACTTAGGATGGCAGTTAAGATAGTAATGAGTTTCAAGTAACACTAGAAGTTCACAAGTTGTATGCTCACTTTAAAATCTTCTGTGTTAAAATATGTTGGGCTGGTGAGATGGCTCAGTGGGTAAGAGCACCCGACTGCTCTTCCGAAGGTCCAAAGTTCAAATCCCAGCAACCACATGGTGGCTCACAACCATCCATAATGAGATCTGACTCCCTCTTCTGGAGTGTGTGAAGACAGCTACAGTGTACTTACATATAATAAAAATAAATCTTAAAAAAATATATGTTCTATACAGAAAATCGCATATAATGACATGGCTTAACATATGTCTGCTGCTCCAGGAGCCCCAACCCCTATCATTCATAGTCACCACTGCATAACACTGCATTCCGTGAGTAATGTTCGTCCTGCTACAGATGAGCAAAGTTGATGGTAAGCCTAGGCACCTGCTTTTAAGGATATGTTTGACTCTTTACTTCTTAGCCTTCTCAGACTTCCTCTTATCTCTCCTTCTGTCTCCTATTTATTTCTTAAGTAATTTGATATAATAATAAAAGAAGTTGAGTATAAATGATTGAAGTACAATGAACATGGGTAGCTCTATCAATGTTATCAGTATATGGAATATGTCAATACATGTGTTGATGTCCATATAAAATACTTAAAATGATTCTAATGATCTGGAAAGCTAATGCTAAATTTATGTGCACATCCATTATAAAATATGTGAAATTAATCATATCCTCAGAAGGAAAAACTGATTTAGAATCATTGGTCAACATGGTTGAATTAGGGAAAACCTGGAAGAAGCCGAGGAGGAGGGCAACCATGTAGGAGGACCAGCAGTCCCAACTAACCTGGACCCCCGATATCTCTCAGACACTGGACCATCAACCAGGCACCATATACCAGCTGATATGAGGCCCCCAACACATATACAGCAGAGGGCTGCCGGGTCCGGGTTCAGTCAGAGATGATGCACCTAGCCCTCAAGAGACTGTAGGCTCCAGGGAGTTTAGAGATCTGGTAGGGTGGGGGTGGGTGGTGGGAACATCCTCGTGGAGACAGGGGGTGGGAAGAAGGTATGGGATGTGGAACATTGGAGGGTGGATGGAGGTGGGGGGAATAAAATCTGGAGTGTAAATAAATAAAGATTAAATGAAAAAATCTGAACTAGTCTTTAATGTGTTTAATCAATCAATTTCAGTTTTAACTTCTGTTCCAAGTAGAGAAAAAGACTAGAAAGGACCATATATACAACAGCTTGCTCCCATCAACAGCTGGTGATAGCCAGCCCATAAGCAAGACTCATTCTGTGGGAAACAAACTGATGACCTTGTTTTGTGGGTTACAAAGCCAAGAATGGGTAGTGTTGGTCTTACAGGGTGCGTTCTGTTGAAGCATGCTGTGTGGTTCAAGGGTGAAGAACAGGCTGACCCCAGCCACCATGAGTTCCCTGAACCTGACTTGATGCATGATGAAGGCTCTCAATGCTTTTCAATGCTTTTCTCTCTCTCTCTCTCTCTCTCTCTCTCTCTCTCTCTCTCTCTCTCTCTCTCTCTCTCTCTCTCTCTCTCTCTCATGTTGTTGTTTTTTAAAGACAGGATCTCACTATCTCACTATGTAGCCTTGGCTGGCTTAGAACACAATATGTAGACCAGGTGGCTTTGAATTCATAGAGACCTGCCTGCCTCTGCCCCCTAAAGCCTGCAGCTTTTAAAGACATTTCCACACCACACCTGGCCTAATCATTTTTTCCACCTGAGGGTTTAACTAGTAGACTAGTTGGAAAGGAGACAGTGCATATCTACTAAAATACTGAAGAAGTCTACAGCCCATTTCTGTCTTTTGGAACTACATAAAATTTCTTAAAACTCAGCTATGAACCAAGGTTTAAATTCAACTTCCACAGCCTCTGAGCCAGCTGTTTTAAGTAGACTTGGGTAGTGTGGTCACTCCTTTGTTATGAGGCCCTTCAAGAGAGGAGCTTCCTCAGAGGTTATTGGAAAGAAGGAACTCCACAGAGAGCATGTCTGCTGGAGAGAAACTGAGCAGAGAGAATACAGGATGGAGCGTTCTAGACAGCAAGATGAACTGAGGGGCAGCACTCTAGAGTCAGTGAATTTCAGACTCAGATTCTGTACTCAGTAGATTTCCTTATATGAAAATTATGTGCAAATCTTAATGTATGTTCCATGACCATTAGTGGACAATGTTGACTATTAGTCATTGTTTGTGAGAGGGTAAAAAGAGCAAATTACAAAGCTGCTGTCCTTCAGACCTACAGGTTAACTAATAAGGTGGGATATAGTCACTAAAATACAAGATCACAAATTATAGTTTAGTAAGCGCTAGGGATAAAGAACAGAAAGAGAAGATGGTGGCTGGATTCAAGGCCTCAGACCCGTGACCTAGTCAGAGATTAGCTCTGTGCTATCATGGTATATATAAGCAGTCTTAAGCTTATAAAGTACTCTGATTAGCCACTTCCTCCTTGGATAAAATGAGAAAGAAATTGAGAAGTAACAGCACTACCAGTGAACACTGGTCTGTATAATGTACAAAACATGGTTTGCACTGGGCCTGGCACAGAAGGAGCACTGGCTCAGTTGTCATCTTTGTCTAGCAGTTACATCCCATAACCTAAATGTGGAAACCAAGAGAACTTTGACCTGAACCTTGACCTAACTCTGTGTTTCCAGATATGTAACACGAATTTCATGAAACTCTGGGGTCACCTCTGCTCTCTTGACAGAACATAGGGAGGGTCCCAGGCAGCTGTCCTTCCCTGTGGTCCCATCACACACCAATCCCTCCCCACCCCTAGTGGGCAGACAGTAGCCTCTCTTTTCTCAGAGAGGTCATGTACTTCTCTGGTATTATTTGGCAGCTCCAATCAGTATAGATTTTTGCCCAAGAATGTTTTGTACCAAAGTGGCTTGCAAAATTCCTTGGCAGTGATTCAAACCATCTGACTGTGCCATGTACATTGTTTCCTTACTACACCATGTACATTGTTTACTTACTACACCATGTACATTGTTTCCTTACTACACCATGTACATTGTTTCCTTACTACACCATGTACATTGTTTCCTTACTACACCATGCACATTGTTTCCTTACTACACCACACACACAGCAACTTCCAGCTTCAATGAGTCCTGAGACTGATTAGATCGTGACTATGTCTCCACTCACATGAGTGTGAAAAAAACGTTTCTCTTATCTCCCAGAGGAGATTAAGTCCTGCTCTGAAGTTGAAATGGTGGGATTTGAGAATATGAAAATGGTTAATAAGGGCACTGTGGGAGGGCCAGGAAGCACCTTGGGAAGAGGACTTTCTTCCCTAGTGTGTGTAAGGTCCTGGATTCAATTTATAAAAGAGAGAGAGAACGCTGGAAAAGACTAGGAAGAAGTAACTGGGAAAATAAAGAACTAACACTGAGATGAGCAGTAAGAGACTGAATGTCAGCAGCCCTCAGCTACACATCTGAGAAAGAGTCAAGGCCTCCGAGAGTGAGTGATGCTCATGCCCGGGAAAGCTTTTCCTTTTTAAGGACTTAATGCCTCTAATTTTCTAATTAGAGCATCTAATTTGCTGTAGGCGCTGTCTGCTGGGTATGTACAGTGCCAGCACTTCCCACCTGTCTCGGGTCACCAGGCTCAGAAAGGCCTAGAAGTCAGCAGGTATACTTAGAGGTCTGGCCTAAAGAGATCAGGGTTCAGAAATACCATGGCCACTCTTTAAGTTTATGACAGCTATATAAGCTTTTTTTAGACTGGCTACTAAACACATCTGCCATACGGACATGCATCAGCATATACAATATTGACCCAAGTAAATCTTGAGACTGTTAATCAGTTGCGGAATATGTCTACTTTGCAACCTACATAATTAGAGGGTATAAACTGGCTAAATAGTAAGCTCTGGGACTGTGATAGCCAAGGAGAGCATTTAATGGTAGAACAGAGGGCATCTTGGAGCCCATATTCCAGTTGAAGAGAGGATCTTCTCAGCGTGGACCCAATGATAAACACTGTTATTGCCATCTGAGAGCTCTGTGAGAGTCACAAGAAACCAGTGCTTACATTTGCCTGAGAACATTAGTAAAATTCAGAATTGTTTGAAGTTGGATTTAGAATGAACTTTAAATAACATTTGATAATCTGAAAAATACCTCCAATTAGTCACACAGACCCAGATCCAAGGATTTGTTCACCCAGTGCAGACCAGTGTGGAGCCAGGCATGGTTCATGGAAGCTCAAATGATCAAGGAAGCAACATTCACAGCCATCAACAGCAATAACTCACCCCTCACATGTGACCAGAGATTTTTCACCAGGGCCTCAGGAATCAGACATTGGTTTTGATCAAAAGAAAGCTTTCAACTGCACCTTTTAAAGCTACAGTTAATGTAAAGAACCTTGTTATTTATGGGACAGATACCATCAAATGGCTCCTGCTGGATTGCTAGACTTACTATGGGAGGCCTTGCAGTGACTAAAACAATAGAAAAATAAGCAAGGTCACCCAGAGAGATCTCATTACCTCTTATCATAGATTATAATCTGTGTATCACTGCTGAGAGTTTGTTTCTTGGGCCTTGCAAGGAACAGTTATTACAATTTGTTAAGTAAACTGAAATACCATCTAAAAGCTATTTTATGCTGTCATTTTCTATTTTAAAAATTATTTTATACACATGAGCATTTTGCCTGTATGTATGTCTGAGTGCCACTTAAGTGCCTTGTATCCACAGAAGCTAGAAGACAGAATGGAATCCCCTGGAATTGGCATTTCAGATGGTTGTGAAACACCATTTACATAATGGGAATAAAACTTGAGTCTTCTAGAACAGCCAGTGCCATCTGCAGAGTCATCTCTCCAGCCTCATTCTTAGGTATTTTTCTACTCTAAATATGAATTATGTCACTAATGTCCTGAGCACATTGTTATAGTATTATTTTATTATATATGTATATAATGCATGTATTATACATATTTGCCTCTTCCCTTTTAATTATATGATGCATAGTAAGTATCCTTTTGTTTTGAATTTAGTTGCTTTAATCTCAAATTTTATTCAAAGACTTTGGATGTTACTGCTTAATAAGGTTCTCATTTCAATTTCAACCCATCCTTTAATGTTTAAGAAGCCATTGTTGATTCATTCAGCTAAAACTGTGGCGTTTTTAAAAATTTTATGTATATAAATGGTTTTGCCTGCATTTATGCCTTAGTATCATGTGCATGCAATACCCAGGGAGGTCAACAGAGGCCGCTGGAGCCTCTGGAACTGGAGCCACATCTGTGGGTGCTGGGAACAGGTCCTCTGGAAGAGCAGCAGCAGTTCTTCATGGAAGAACTGAGTCATTTCTCCAGTCTCAGGAGTTTTTTGCTTTGTTTTGTTTGCTTGATTGCTTGCTTGTTTAAATGTATGTGTTTGGTGTATGTTAGTGCATGTGCAGGTACATGTGTTTCTGTGTGGTGGTGAGTTGCAAGTGTGTTAACATGCATGTAGAAACCAGCAAACAGCTTTAGGTGTCATTTCTCAGGAGCTGTTCATTTGGTTTTTGAGACAGGATCTTGTACTGGCCCAGAACTGTCCAAGTAAACAGTTGACATGGTGTGGTTCTCACGCTGCCAGAAGTGGCCTGTCTCCAGGCGCCCAGGGCTGGCTGTAGGAAACACAACTCAGAACAAGCACTTAGATGACTGAGCCGTTTCACCAGCCCCCAAACTTTCTTCTTACTGAAACTTCATAACCTCTACATGCTTCACCAATAAGCAGGATTCGCAAAAGATTTGTTTTTAGGACACTGGCATTTTTCTTAACCAAAGACATAATACCTGTCTGTCTGTCTGTCTGTTCCCTCCCCCGAGCCGTGTGTGTGTGTGTGTGTGTGTGTGTGTGTGTGTGTGTGTGTGTGTGTGTGTTCCTATTGGTTTATCTGGTCCTGTGTTAGGAACAGTGACTTGAGGTCTGTTTCTGGAATTTACAATCTAAGCATCAGTCCTGAGAGTAGAAAAGTCAAAGAAATATTCCAGCTGCCATGCAACACTTCAAAGCCACCTGACAGATGGACCAAAAAGAAACACAAGAGCACAGAAAATATTCTAACCCACACTGAAGATTTTTAAAGCAGGCTTGGTTTTGTTCTCTCTCCACACCTCCTCTACCCTTGCCTGGACTTCAGGGACAAATTGAGACCTGTCCTAAAGAATCCTCCACTAAGCTCTTCCAGGAGACAGCTCCTGGACGTCTTGAATGCAGTCTGATAGGAGACCTCCAAGTCACATGTACACTCTGAAGCCATCCCAGATCCCCACCCTCACAACTGTGACAGTCGTCTTCGTTTGTCACTTGGCCACAGAGAATGGAGAGCTTGTATCAGAGTAGTGTTTGCCTCAAGAGCTTCTCACTTTGTGGGCCCTTGTCAGTCACTGGTTACCCTGTGGCTCACATTCCTCTTGGACCCACCTTGGATGTTATACCTATCTGGAGCCTAGCTATGGCTTCCTTTGAGAAGCTTAAGCTGAAGGAGTTAGCTTTTAGATGGTATGGAAACTGCTTCTTCCTCCAGGCACTGTCTGAAGGGTATCCAACTCAATTCTAACTCTTGTCCTTGTAAAGGGCAGGACTTGAAGGACTGCAGCAGTAACTGACAGAGCTTAAGCCAAGCTCAGATGTTACCTTGATGTTAGCCACTGATCCCAGTGTTACTGGAGTTTTTAGGGCAAGTCTGGCCAGCTTCCATTCTCTCAATATGTCAGTAAGAGACAAAACAATGAGAAAGGGGACTTATTCAGCGTGGCTACACCGGAAAGGGGAACAAACAAAAGGGTCCAGTGACCCCGCCCCAAGCCTATTGTGGAGTACTGAGAGGTTTAGGTTTAACTACAAGGTAAGAACTGTGCACAGTTAAGCAGTACTGGAAAAGCACAGTGGTGCCTGTTAGATAGTTCCTCCTCTGGCTGGCAGGCCTGCAATCTTTTCCTTCCTCCAGCGCGGGAGTTTTTTAATTCTTTGGGATCTGGTATTGCAAAGGTCTGATAGCTGAAGGGATGAACACAAGTGACTCTTAGACCCCTAACACAGTGGCTCCACCAGCAGCAGCCTGGCTGGTTGCTCGTACACTCAGACAGGGAGGTTAATGTTAAGAAAGGAACTTGAAAAGCCTCTTCCCCAATATCTGCTCTGGTGTCAGTCAACTAAATTCAAGGAAAAGCTGATATCTCACATGAGTCAGATATCTAAGACACATTTTTACTTCCCAACATCTATCTCATCTTCATACCAAATAGCATGGAATAGGAATTTAAAACTCTTCCTTTTCTTCTTCTGAGACAGGGTCTCTTCCTCACCATGTAACTCTGGCTGGCCTTGATAATGTCCAGTGTACATCAGGCTGGCCCTGAACTCAGAGACATCCATCTGTTTCATATTCATAGCAATCTTCCTGCCTTGAACCCACAGACATCCTGTCTTCCTAGTGCTGGGATCAAAGACAAGTGTCACCACAGCCTACGATTGCTTCTTAAATGAAGTAAATCAAGGGAAACAACCATGACCCTGATTAAAATCATAGCTATGGATTCCATAAAAATCCAGGAAGAATTTTCCATCCTTCAACTTTTACCCACCTGAAAAGGCTTCAGGAATGTTTCTTCCATTGCCAACCTGCCATACTCAGTGAAAAGCTGGGAGGAGAATCCAAGAGAGGGGATGGGAAGGGAGAGGAGAGAGAGAGAGAGGAGATTCGTTTACTTGTTGGATTTCTTCTATTCATCCCCAGCTGTAACAGCATGCTACAGTATTAAGATTAAATAATAAAAACACATTCGTTATATAAAGCAGGGCTATAGTAATTACATATCTAAAAATTACAAACACAGTACAAAGAAACTCCCACTTTAAGCCTGTTTCTCTTTCTTCTCCATGTGTGCGTCATGTGTGCACATGATGTTCTGAGCACTTGCTCCAAAGGTAGACCCCAGCCCTAAAACTCATGTGTTGGATAAAACAAATGTACAAAGGAAGCACATGTGAAGAGACTTCTCACATGCAGGACTTACCTTGGCTTAAAGGGCCATAATACATAACATATGTAGCCCAAGGAAATTTAAAGGTACAACAACCTGGGTTACAAAATTAGGCATTTGGTTTTAAAAGTTGGAAATTGAATGAACTTTCTTCTTCTTCTTCTTCTTCTTCTTCTTTTTAAATTGCTTACAGTTAACAACAGGAAGCATGAGGAGAGGTTTTTGTTGTTGTTGTTGTTGTTTTTGGACAAATGCAAACTTTTCGGAGGTGAGTGATGGGCTTCGGGCTGGCTCAGTGTCCCCACGTGGCCGGCATGAGCTCCTCTCACAGCTGCTGCCGCTTGTGGAGCTGAGGGAAAATGCTGAGAGCCAGCCCTCGCTCCTCTACAGTAGCATCCCAGCTTCATTCTGCCCTCCACACAGGGTAGTAAAACTCAAGAAGCAAAGCGTAATTACTAGATACTTGGAGTAATGAGCTCAAAGTCTGGGTATGTCTAAAAGGTCCAACTATTATCACACTTGTGTACTGACATAACTTGAATTTACAGTAACTTCAGAGGGAGGTATTGTCATTTACAGGAAAAAAAATTAAATGATCAAAATATCCTGTTAGCTCAGGATCACTGGCACAAATTATCCTTTTGTAGAGATGGATAAATATGCCAGTGTGCAATGGTGCCACGCTGTTCACTAGGAAAGTAGCTGGCTGCATTGTGGTACGTGCCTTTATTATGGAAGCACACCCCACCATTATTCTGTGTCTCACCTATTTGTCATAAATGATCAATGTGAGGCACAGAATACGTGAGGGAGCAACACCGGGGGGACTCCACGTGGTACATCCAACGCCATGGGTTACTTTGCTCTACTGTCCTTTGTATCTAGTAAGGCTTCACATTTCACTACATAGGCTTGATACACATATTAGGTAAAATTTTATGTAAAACACATAGAAAGAGAGCTATTGGAAGAATAGATTTGCTACCTACTCAAGAACAACTTGAGCGGACACAGAAGAGAATACAACACTGCACACATGAAAACATCTCTAGAACACATCTACTCTTCTACTTGAGACTCCAACTTCTTGGTGAGTGGGAAGAAGACAGGACCAGCCATGTGTTCTTACCCAGTTCTATCACTGAGTGGGCACAGGAGCCTTACCAAGCCACTTATCTTCTCAGGCGCCCTCTCCTCATTTCTGAGACATGAAGGTTAGCTAGGTACCACCACAGTCTCTTTCAGATCAGATCAAGTCAAGTTCCAAGCTGTCCTCACACCCTCTCTAACAGTTCTGAGCCACAAGGTCCACAAGGAAAACATCTGGCTTACACAGACGCAATACCAACAAGTTATCAAATTCTTTTTGTTGTTGTTGTTGTTGTTGTTGTTGTTGTTGTTGTTGTTTTTCGAGACAGAGTTTCTCTGTGTTCCCCTGGCTGTCCTGAAACTCACTGTGTAGACCAGGCTAGCCTCCGAACTCAGAAATCCGCCTGCCTCTGCCTCCCGAGTGCTGGGATTAAAGGCGTGCGCCACCACACCTGGCAAGTTATCAAAGTCTTAACCTTAAGATTTGACATTGCAATTTAGAGTCTCTTTACACTGAAGATTCTTTGTCCAATTTGATTTGCCACATTTATATATTCAACACTGGGGACAAGCAGGTTTAGAAACAAAGGAATATGGAAAGCAAATTCGAAAGGACAGAGCCATACACGACTGAACAAGACATCTGGCACCAGGATGACCCTTGTGTCGTCCTGTGTCTAAAGTCTGTCCCCCAGCCCAGCAGATACACAGAAAGGGCTTCACCTGCAGGTGCTGGAGATCATCCTCCTGGACATTCTGGGACAAGTTGTAGACCTTGATGATGGGACAGCGAGGCAGGGTGAGAAAATAATCCATATCGTTAGAAGAACTTCGTCGTGCTGTTTTTAGAAATATCAGTTATGATACAAGCAACTCTCATATACAGTTATGAGAGCCAAGAAAGGAGGTTTCATTACATTGCTCAAGCCTGAAGTCTTCCTGCCTTAGTCCCCAAAGAACAGGGTTTACAGAGTGCGTTTTCCTGCCCAACTGGAAAATTGTTTGGAAAATGACAATTCCCTCTTCATAATGTATTGATTTGCTTATATCACAGAAAGCCCCCGCACACACTATTAGGTTCCGAATGTCATGCTCCCAGCTTTAGGTTCCTGCCTCTTTCTTCTATTACAGCACAGCATTAAGATGACATCGTGTGTTTTCTTTTCATTTTCCTTGAGGTGATAGCATTAGTAACTTTAAAGATAAATTAATGTTCTGTATATGTTTACATATTGACACAAATAGTATCCATTTGTACTTATTTAAATAATGTAATTTCTCAAGTAATAATTTGAAATAGTCATACTTGACAGACTTTCTATAAAAAGATTCAATGTTTTCAGGTCAAATATAAATAATAAATAATGAGTGGTAAAAGCAAAGTTAGACTGGTTTTAATTAGCTTGTGCACGTGATCTTTCTTATTGATTTTAAAGAAAACAGATACTGAGTCTGTATTTTACAGATTCATTGAAGAAGCAGGTTTTTGAGTTACAGTAAAGCCTGTGTTTCATAGATAAGCTTTCTGATGGCAATCCTTTAAAAATTATTGTTCACATTTATGTGTAAGAATTTTTCCTTGTGTGCACGTGTGCCACCTATTGTGCCAGATGCTTGCAGCAGTCAGAAGAGAGTTCAATCCACTGGAACTAACTAGAATTATGGATGACTGTGAGGTGAGCTACCATGTGATGCTGGGAGCTGAGCCCAGGTCCTCTGCAAGAGCAGTAAGTGCTCCTCCCCTCAGAGCCGCCTCTCCAGCCCCAAGAGGTAGGTTTATCTTGAAGCATCAATCATGGATTGTAACTATAACTTTTATGTTAAATTCATTTATTTGAAAGTTCAGTCCACCCTTCCTCTTCCTTTGAACCGGTATGGGAGGTGCTGACCAGAGATACCCTGGCTACCTGCTCAGTAACTCTAGGTCCCCGTCTATATATGATCACAGTCTGTACTTACCCTGTTTTGCCTTTCTCACCTTTAAAAGTTATCTTGCCTTTGAAAAAATTCTGCTTTGTTTCTTCACTGTCTTCTCCCCCTGCTCTCTTCGACAAGCAGACATATCTAACAGTAGTCCTTAACCTTGTTTCAGCTGTATACTAACTTTCAGAACAATTTACAAAGTCTATAAAGCTCCCTCCCCACCCAATAGTACTGTTAAAAAGAGAGAAAAAAAGAGCAAAAGAAGGGAAAAGCTTTAAGTACACACGGTTTACATATAAATGTAGCTGTTACATCTAAACTGTTTTCTAAAGCTATGAACATGTAAAGCTTTACATTTAGAAATAACTTCACTGATAATGTAAAACACAGTGTGTGTTTATAAATCCTGTTTCACTAAATAAATTATAATAGATTGTCCCCAATCTGCATATAAGATTTTTAAGTTGGCTTATTTATTATTGTTGGTATGTGTGGTATGTGCACATAGGGAAGTGTGCTGTGACCTGAGTGCGGAGGTCAGAGGGCAGCTCCGTGGGGTCTGCTCTGTGCCCACCTTTGCGCGAATTTTGTAGACTGGGTCAGGTTAACAGATTTATACAGCAAGCACTTACACCTGCTGAGCGATCTCACTTTTCTTTTTGAGACAGGGTAACATGTAGACCAGGTTAGCCTCAGTCTTATTGTATAACCAAAGATGACTTTAAATTCTTTTTTTGTTTGTTTGGTTGGTTTTGTTTGTTTGTTTGTTTTTTGAGACAGGGTTTCTCTGTATAGCCCTGGCTGTCCTGAAACTCACTCTGTAGACCAGGCTCGCCTTGAACTCAGAAATCCGCCTGCCTCTGCCTCCTGAGTGCTAGGATTAAAGGCGTGCGCTGCCACGCCCAGACTTTAAATTCTTGATCTTCCTGCTTCCATCTCCTCAGTACAGAATAACAGACATTCTCCACCACACCTGGTTCATATGGTGCTGGTGACTAAATCCAGGACCTTGTAAATGCAAGGCAAACACTCTACCAGGTGAGCTATACCCCTAGCTATAAAATTTATTACTTTAATTTATTCTAAACTTTAACAGAAAAAAGTAACAATAATAGAGCCACTTTGGACTAAAGCAGCCAATGTAGAAACTGATAACTGGCTAGACTCCCACAGCCTATAGTGACAAAGACTATTCACGTCTAGACTCCCACAGCCTATAGTGACAATGACTATTCACGTCTAGACTCCCACAGCCTATAGTGACAATGGCTACTCTTATGGAGCTGAATGAGAACACATATGGTTTGCGATTCTGTCTCATTGACACATGTATGTACAAACACTATTCATGAATTTTAGTTAAAGAAATATCCACAGATAGATTTGTGTTATTCCATACCTGTATTGAGCTTATCATTGTGCTAAGCGCAAATACTGTGGCCGAATCTCTCAAAGTTGACTGACTGTCAAAGGTTCCCTGAGTATCCATCAGTAACACTGCAACCTACAGGAAAGTAGAGTGCACTACATTGTACAGAAAATCAAGGTACCAGGGTTACCATGCCATTAACAACAAAAGAACTAAAAACATCTATTATCAATGAATACTTAAAAGGTAACTTCTTGTATGTGCCATGAATACCACAAAAAAATAAAAGGATATTAATTAGCAGCTGGGTACAGTCACTTTTAATTTTCTCTGATTATCTAAGATAAAAACCTAGCATTGAGACGATGTAAAAATATCAGCTTGTTTTTTTAATTTTTAATATTTTTTATTATGTATTTTCCTCAATTACATTTCCAATGCTACACCAAAAGTCCCCCATGCCCTCCCCCCCCCAAAAATATCAGCTTGTTATATGCTATTTTGTCTTTATTATGATTTTTGACTCCTGGTATCACTAAAGAGTTAAACAGGGATCATTCAATAGGACAATACTCTGACCCTTGCAGCATTATGTGAAATAGACAAATCAATTTTTAAAAGAAGGTTTCAAAGTTACCATTGAAAATAAAAAAATAACTTTATTTAAAAAGTGTCATACCTTTTTACCATCAAGCTTATTGATGAGGAAAACTTCACTCCATATCTGGATTCCTGTGGTTTCTCGTTCCGATCCACCCCTCCATGAAAATCCAGTCAATGGTTCATTGTAATCTCCAACCCAATCAACAGATTCCTATGAATTTAATAAAGTCTATGACTCAGAACTGGATATGCATGTATAGTTTATCCTCTGATCCTTTTTTAAAAGATTTATTTATTATTATACATATATTATACATATACATATATTTATTATTATACATATTATTATACACTGTAGCTGCCTTTAGATACACCAGAAGAGGGCGTCAGATCTCGTTACAGATGGTTGTGAGCCACCATGTGGTTGCTGGGAATTGAACTCAGGACCTTCTGAAGAGCAGTCAGTACTCTTACCCGCTGAGCCATCTCTCCAGCCACCTCTCTTATCCATTTTAACCCTTTTCGTTCTCTGACTCAAAAGGAAAAATGTATGCATATCTGTTACATTGGGACTCAAAAGTAATTACAGAGGAGCAACTTTCTTGAGAGCTTGTTTTGGAGGTTCTAGCAGGGGAGCGGTCTTCGGTCAAGTATACCCTTGACTGAAGACCAGTCCTCCTCTATTGGGGAAGGTCGTCCTCTTCAACCGAGCGCGCAGCTTCGGGAGGGACGCACATGGAGCGGTGAGGGAGGAAGGGGACACCTGCCTAGCCAGCCAGATCAGCCAAATCAACCCTGGCGATCAATGGGGTGACAGATGTTGCAGCCAGATCGCCCTCATATCCGAGGAGCAACTTTCTGATAGGGTTAGGTTAGGTTCTGGCTAACATCATTACAATATATACACATACACACGTGTAAAATATGTATTTTTATATATTTATTATTCTGATATATATGTGTGTGTGTGTGTGTGTGTGTGTGTGTCAGAATGGAAATGTATATAAAATAGAAGTAGAAACAGGAAATGGGACAGCTCATTATTTCATTCATTTATGTATGTGTGTGTGCCTGGGGTGAGTATACACATATGTGTGCAGGTGCTAGAAGAGGGTGCTGGAGCCCCTCTAGCTAGAGTTACAGGAGCTTGTGGACTGCCTGACATGGGTGTTGGGATTGAACTCTGGTCCTCAGGAAGAGCAGTCTTAGGTCTCTAAACTATCTCTCCAGAACCATTAACCTTTGATGGAGTAAGACTTCAAGGAAAAGACGGTATTAGAAGGCTACTTGGGAACTGTCCAGGTAAATACTTTGAAGAAGACGTTCAAAGAATAAGTCAAGTAAAGAAGGAAGGGAGGAGAAGGAGGGAATGAGTGAGGAAGGAGGATGTAACCTAAGGGCCAACCATACACAAATGCTTTGGACAGGTCTGGGTGAAAGAACAAAGGTGGGTGGAAAAAGCTTAGACTGTGGATTCTGAAGACCCAAAGACACCTGATACAAGTGTTTATCCCAGAGGGAATCACCATCATAACTATGAGGAGAGACATTATTCTAGAGGTAGTAAAGAGCTAGCAAGGGAGATAAATAACAGGAAGGACCGACAAGAAGTTACTATAAAATTAGTCAAAGCACGCTTGTGGGCCTGAACCTGTCCAAGACGTGGGGAGGGGCACCGGGGGAACAAATACAAGGGGGATTTGAGAATCCAAAAGAAAAAAACTAAACTGAAAATTACGTCAGAACTAAATGCCAGGTGAGACAAGAAATACAAAGAATCCCTTAGATTTAGCAATTTCCCAGTAATAACTTTGAGTAATAGTAGCTATACTCACTTTGGTATTTGTTACAGAGGATAAATTATAATTTTTGGAAGACCTCTTTATATAATCCTTGAATTAGAAACCTTGTATTAACTAAATCACCACCTCCTACCTGTGCGCTGAGATTTTGTCTGGCTTGAGCATGTACAGTTTATGCAGCTGTGCGTTCACGAGGCCAGCTGTCCTTTTGTGCCCAGAAAACAGTTTCCTTGTAACCATCCTCAGCCTCTGGCTCTCACAACCTTCCCACCCCTCCTCCACAATAATGGCTGAGCCTTGGGAGGAGGGTGTGTGTGTGTTATATCCTGTCTTATTCTATAAAGCAATTTTAGATCCCTAGTAAAAGCATAATAAATGGGTTCTGCCACCAGCACTATTCAGTCTTACGTCTTCATTTTCAGTATAGGACCCACTCCATGGAAGATGTACCCTTTGTTTAATGCAAATAGCACATCTACTGCCCTTAGTCTACAATGTACTTTCTATTCCCCACCCCAACCTTGATTCAGATCTTGAACAGCTATCAATTGCCAACAGCTCTCCAGTTAGGGTGCCCATTTCCCCTCTCCATTTTGAGCTTTGGGCTACTGTGAGCTTGCACAGGTCTTGTGTGTGTTGATACAACCTCTGTGAGTTCATATGTGTAGTTGTCCTGTTGTGTCTAGAAGACACTGTTTCCTTGGAGTCATTCACTATATCTGGCTTTAAAATTCTTTCCAGCCCTTCTTTACAATGATCCACAAGCCTTGGGAAGAAGGCGTGTGAGTCAGGTGTCCTTTAGAATTGAACACAACTCCAATCGTAATTCTGCCTCCTTATCCAAACCATAATATGCTTAACTATAAAAGTCTATCTTCTTTGGTATTCTCCATAGTACCTAATACAATGCAAGGAGTCAACTGTTACTAACTGGCCAATGTAGATATTTAAATTAATCAAAACACGATACATAAAAAACAGTTGGGAAGTATATTTCAATGGATAAACTGTGATGGTTATGAATAAGAAGAACAACATTGTTTTGACATTTACTGAGGACAATGAACTATATGATATTATAAAAGTTCTATTCTAGAAAAATAATTTTAAAAGATAAGGGAACAATCCACATATAGTGATTTTGGAAGATTAAAATTTTAGCATGGGGGCTGGTGAGATGGCTCAGTTGGTAAGAGTACCTGACTGCTCTTCCAAAGGTCCGGAGTTCAAATCCCAGCAACCACATGGTGGTTCACAACCATCCGTAACGAGATCTGACTCCCTCTTCTGGAGTGTCTGAAGACAGCTACAGTGTACTTACATATAATAAATAAATAAATCTTAAAAAAAATTAGCATGTTTCATTCTTTCAATATGCATTCACTACATATTTAATGATTAATTATTGACTACTACGGTTCAGGCATAAAATAAAGGAAACAGTTTTCCTGATAAAAGAGAACATTGCCTGCCACATTTAAAATCAAATTTTGCACAGTCACCAAACCCAGACACTATTGTGGATGCCAACAAGAGCTTGCTGACAGGAGCCTGATATAGCTGACTCCTGAGAGGCTCTGCCAGTGCCTGACAAATACGGAAGTTGATGCTCAGAGCCATCCATTGGATGGAGCACAGGGTCCCCGATGAAGAAGGTAAAGAAAGTACCTGAGCCGTGGTGGCACATGCCTTTAATCCCAGCACTCGGGAGGCAGAGGCAGGCAGATTTCTGAGTTCGAGGCCACCCTGGTCTACAGAGTGAGTTCCAGGACAGCCAGGGCTATACAAAGAAACCCTGTCTCGAAAAACCCAAAAATAAAAATAAAAATAAAAATAAAAATAAAAATAAAGAAAGTACCCAAGGAGATGAAGGGGTCTGAAGGCCCATAGAAGGAACAACAATATGAACTAACCAGTACCCCCAGAGCTCCCAGGGACCAAACCACCAATCAAAGAGACTCATGGCTCCAGCTGCATATGTAGCAGAGGATGGCCTAGTTGGTCATCAATGGGAGGAGAGGCCCTTGGTCCTATGAAGGTTCTATGCTCCAAAATAGGGGAATGCCAGGGCCAGGAATGGGAGTGGGTGGGCTGGTGAACAGGGGGAGGAGGGAGGGAAGGGGGGTTTCGGAGGGAAAACCAGGAAAGGGATGTTTGAAATGTAAATAAAGAAAATATCTAATTTTTTAAAAATCCAGTTTCGCCATTCTAACATGAGTGATAGCAGTCTGTGCAGAAGCGGGACAAGAATAGCTCCGCACAGTCAGTGGTGTCACCTTCTGCCGCTCACTATTGACGCTCAGCTGGGTGCAGACAGAGAAAAAGAAGGTCCAAGCAAGCAGTCTTTATCACAGGCAGCTTGATCTGAGGAGAACGTGCATTAATAATCCTTCTATGTTAAGTACAATACCACCTTGGTATATGCTAGGAAGCAGGGTTTAAAAGAGTTTTGCCTGCTTTCAAAGATTGAATGATTTTTGTGATTCTGTTCTTTATTTGTTTGAACTAACACTGGATAAATGTTAGCCTCAAAGTTGTCCTAAAATACTTCATATATAAAAGATCAAACTAAAAATGGATAACCATGCTATAAACACACAGGTCAAAGCCCTTTTGCCACAGTCTGTCATGTGGCCTGCCTGGTCTGGAACTAGATATGCAGTCTAGGCTAATGTTTTTTTGTTTGTTTGTTTTGTTTGTTTGTTTGTTTGTTGGAGATAGGGTTTCGTCTTGGCTGTGCCAGAACTTGCTTTGTAGCTCAGGCATCTACTCATGCAGATCCGCCTGCCTCTCTCCCAAGTGCTGGGATGAAAGGCGTGTGCCATTATGGCAGGCCAGCTAACTAGTAACTTGGGATTCTTCTGCCCCCATCTCAAGTGCTTCAGAACACAAAGTCCTTCGGGTGATGTGTCTCTTCTGCTTCAACACTCCATGTCGGTACTCGAATCTGCTGTGGGGGCAATGCCAGACTGTTTCCTTTGCCGACCTAGCCTAGTCCTAGCTTCCCATTGGTCCTTGGAGTCATGTTTCTGTACCACGTGATTTCGTCAGACACTATCAGCTGCCTCAGGGATGGCAGCAGTGAGAACAGATTAGGACGTCTGTGAAGGAACTTTCTGGGGGGAATGGTGGTGCTCTGTTTTGAGTTCTAGGCTATACAAAAATGCATATTTATAAAAATAAGCAAGTGCACACTTCATATGTGTCTCTCTGTATGTATTTTATTTAAAAACAAATGCTATAAGAGTAATGTCTAATTTATATTGAAAAATGGGGAGAAAGTACACTGACATTAGCAATTTAATTTGAGTTTTTTCAGTATCATGGAGTGGTGAATGGCTAGTAGAACAAGCACACACACAGAAGATAAACCCAGAAACTACTGTCAGTGGAAGAACACAGGCACTGGCACCCAAGTGCTCACTGTCAAATCCCTTTGCCTCAAGCTCTAAGAATGTCATCATAAACACTGTGGGAAATTATTAAAAAGAAAAATTTATGGCAAAAGCTTAACATTTTAAAACTGTAACAGTTCATCATTATATTATTATGCTGATCTTTAAAGAGCAAAGGTAAGTTATATCCTCAGCTAAACGCTGCATAGTAGCATCCAGGAACAATCATGTGTGTGCTTAGTTTCCAGAGCACTGCACTTGGAATAGCTACACCATGGCCTTTCTACAGGCACCCCTGGCAACAGAAACACCACACAAAGTGAAGGGGTGTGGGAACAATGACTTTACGTGCCCTTTCCTACCTGGTTGTACATGTACCGCAACATGAAGTCCATCAGGAAGGATTTCCCTTTTCTAAAGGCTCCAGCAACAGACACAGCAACCACCTCCTTGTCTCTGACGGCCTGGGACAGAAGGATGCGGTTCAGCGCAGCCTCGTCTAACTCAAAGGAATGGTCGTCCTTGACGATGAGGACCTGGACAGGCCCTGCCTTTCTCACTGGCTCCTCCTCTTCTGAGCTCCAGTCACTTGACTTCTCTGAAAACCCACCTGTGGAACAAAATACCAATTACTTCAGCTAATTATCTCAAAATGCCGGATACAGGTGACTCTCAACTCTCAAGCAGAGTGAGCATGTTCATCTCTAGTCACATGTTTTATATCACTCAGACCATGTCACCTGGACCAGACCGGGACTTGTCTTCCTGGTCATGGGATGCAATCAACCATTATTTTCTTTTTAAAATGCTCTAAGTCTAAGTCGGTACAAAGTTCTTTACTAAACAAGAAAAAAACAACCTAAGCAAGCACTCAACTTTTGAAACAGATGAATCTCATGATTGTATTTCTCATGCGCCATCCTCTAAGAGTAGGCTTGGTTAGTTAAACAAATCCTTGCAGTGCCTCAGTGCCTACGCATGAGTGTATTGAGAGTGTACATGCACATCAGTGTGCATACAGATGGAGGTCACAGGTCAATCACTCTGCACCCTGTTTGTCTTAGGCAAGGCATCTCACAGACTCGGGAACTCACTGGTTCAGCTAGACTGGCAGGCCGGCAAGCCCCAGGGATCCTCCTAGCTCTACCTTCCCAGCACTAAGCTTATGGGTGAGTACCACCATGCCTTGTTTTTGTATGGTTGTGGAGAGCAAACTCAGGCCCTCAGGCTTGTACAGAAAGTGAATAACTGAGCCCAAAAACTTGTATTCAGACCTTTACATGCATGTCCACACTCATATCATTAACGTACATGTGTGGCATACATATATACATACATACATACATATTATTATTTTTATTTATGTATATGGTATGATAGTATCGTGTGTCTGTGTGTGTGTGTGTGTGTGCGCGCGCACCTTGTTTGTGCAGGTTCCCATGGGAGTCAGAAGAAGACATAGTATCCCTGGAGCTGGAGGTGTAGCTAGTTGTAAGCCACCTGATGTGGGTACTGGGAACTGAGTTCAGGTCATATGGAAGAGCAACAAATGCTCTTAAACACTAAGCCATCTCTCCAGACACCATATTTTAACAAATAAGCAAACAGACAACAAAAAGAATGACCCAGATGACCACAAACTTCAGAAGCCAATCAAGAGACCAAATCTAAGAACTCATGAGATAGAAAGAGTTAAGATAAATACTAAAGCATAGGGTGTTCAATGAAGTTACAGCAGACAATTTCCCAGCCTGAGGAAGAAATGAACGTCCAATCCTAAGAGGCACTTAGAATGACAAACAGAAAACACAGGAGAAGAACATACACTCAACATGCAAAACCACTGCACCTGCACAAGCACACGTGCACCTCTCCAAATTAACAGATGTAGAGCAACTGTTAATTCAACATAATAAACTTTATTATAGTGTTCTTATGTATTTAGCACTTTGTTATGTCTCATAAACTCCTTATGAGAATTTGAAAATATATCTATTATGCTTTAAAGTTTTACTTTTGGTGTTTAAGTTCTATCAGGAGTTAGTACTTGTATAAAGTATATAGTAGAAATCAAATTTTTCCTATATCAATAATACTTATCTTAATTAAAATAGTTTAGAAAAGTTATTATCTATAGTATGGAAATCCTCTCTTGTCTAATTAATATTAGTTTAGGCTATTTTAACCCTTTGGAGCTGTATATTATAATCAATACGATAAATTTGTTTTATAATTAAAATTGCACTGTACTGCTAGGCACAGTGGCAATCCAATAACTGCGGAAGCTGAGGCAAGAGGATCTTGAATTTGAAGCTAGTCTGGGCTTTGTAGCGAGAAACGGGTTCCTATGCCCTCTTCTGGCCTCTTCAGGAACTGCATACATGTGATGCTCAGGTGCAGGCAAAACACTTATACAGAAAATAAAAATAAAACCTTTTTTAAAATACTAAGAATTATGCTAGTTTAGTAGAGTCGTGGTTAGAGATTTTCCTCCAAGATGCATGACTTCATTGTCCCTGAGTAGTAGGTTTCCAGTACCAGGAATGGTTTCCCTCTTGTTGAGAGGGTCTTAGGTCCAATTAGAGACTTGGTTAGCACAAGTTATGTGTGCCAGCATAATCTCTAACAAAAATGTAAGCATTTGTCCTTATACCCAGACAGACGTAGTCTTCACTTCTCCCTTATCAAGGAAAATTCTCTTGTGAAGACCACAACAGAAAACCACACCCAATCAAACTATAGTGTTATGGAGTCCATTCCCAACGGCCACATCTACCAAACACTCCCACCCACACCCACACCCACACCCACACCCACAGCTCAGGGAACATAACGGAAAGGAAGGAAGAAAGACTGTATGAACCAGAGGACCATGGATTTTGCTGTGAGATACTATGTAATATCTCATTATAGATTATTTACTCTTTATTCATAACCCTGCCTTTTCATGGTACACACAGAAACCTGTGGTCACATCCCTAGATCCCTAGATATTATGTAATATCTCACAGCAAACTCCATGTAATATCTCCTTGTAACATCAAAAGCCACAACCATAAAGTCTCACCAACATCACTGCCCAAATAGACATTCCAAAGTGGACAGAAAAAGTTCATGAGGTCTCAGTCTTACACAATGAACTCCAAGCAACTAAGAAATGCTGACACTAGGAGGACCAGTGTTCCCTATGGAAGAGCACACCAGTAGTTATCCAGTATCAAATGGTCAGTCCTGATACAGACAACATTATACCAATTGAACATGATACACTTAAGAATATATGTATATACGTATATGAATATAACAAT